>NC_092739.1:143976046-144286741 GCF_047496795.1 Chiloscyllium punctatum | reverse complement strand
GAAACTTGCGAATGTAAACCACTAGTTAAAGAAAAGAATAAGAGGAGGAAAACTAAACAGTCAGACATCAGCAGTAGGGAAAATTCTATGACGTGATAAACGGACACTTGGATAAAAATGATCTGACCAGGCAGAGTCAGCACAGGTTTCCTGATGAAAAGCAGTGTTCCAAAAACTTGCACTATTGAGATTATTATTAACAAAATTAATAAAGGGAAGCTGATGAATGTAGCATATTTAGATTTTGTTAAGGTTGACAGAGGAGATAATGTACTGACATGGATTAATGATTGGGAAACTGACAGAAACCAGAGTAGGCTATGACTAGTGGGATACTGTAAGGATCAGCACTCGGGGCCTCAGATGTTCACAATACATATCACAATAGCTTTTGCACTAATTTCAAAAGAGAAATCTTAAGCATGATTCTAAATCTGACGTGACTATACCGATCTAAATACCAGTAACAAGCCTGACACTTTTGAAATTTCTCCTGATATAGTGAAAGAAATCCTCAATAAAATGTTGCTGTTCAAGCTTCCCTCTACATAATGAACCTGTAAATCAGACCCGAATTGCAGTGATGATACTGAATACTGTAGGCAACATGTGGAACTGTTTAATGTCCTGTATGATTCATGTATGCCTTTGACTATCTTCTGAGAAAGGAGAAAATAAGGACTGCAAAAATGATGCAGCTCTGATCTCCAACATCTGAGTCAATAGTGTGGTGCTGGAAAACCACAGCAGGTCAGGCAGCGTCCAAGGAGCAGATACTGCCTGACCTGCCATGCTTTTCCAGCACCACACTATCTTCTGAGAAAGCCAAGTGTTAGCTGCTGGGTTATGCTTCAGTGGGAGTTTACTGCTTGCATTGATTAGATGAAGTGTAAACAAGCATATCATATAATGATTAGGGATTAGAATAAGCTAAGCATTTATATAAGCAGAGTAAAAAATTAAAACAGGAACAAATATAAAATGTTTGAGTCTTTGGAATGTATAAATTACAGAAACAACAGTTAAATGGTTGGGCCACCTGCATACTTCTGATCACATAATTAACATCCACAATTATGATGTCTACATGTTAACTTAGTTAATGATTATGTCTCTGACTAGAGTATAATCTTTTGATGCAGCTGTAAAATGTTTTTTGATAATATTATGAATCCTGCAGATCAATGCTGGGCTTCTTACCAAATATGGAAGAAAAATCTTCTACTATGGTGTAACCACTATTACTAATCATTAGATAGCCCAAGACCAGGCAAGTCAAGGGGGACTGGTGGCAGCAAACTACCGAAAACAATCCTAGTCAGTACTATATACTTGCAGAGGTTGCAAGTGCAACAAGGTAATAGGAGTGATCAGTGTAAAGCTACCACACAATTTAGAACAGCTTAGCTGCCTGTCACATCCTCTGGCCCAAGAGCGTTTGGCCAAACAGACGTTAATACTAACAAGAAAAATTGAAGGCATAAAAAGTTCCACACCAGTCCAGGCCACTGCACGTCATCTGCAGATCCTCTTGGAGATTTCCTGTCAGCCAGAACAATCTGATGTTCAATCAGGAAGATCCTGAGCTCGTCATCATGGAGTTTCATCCACCGACACCAGCTTTCATCGAATTCTAGAAAAACCTGCAGTGGAGTAGCAAACAGGAGAATAAATGAATGTAACCAAATGTTTCTCCTTTATCTAAAACTTTTGGACTTATCTGAAGGTAAAAGTGACAAGATACTACAGCTTTGTATAAAGCGGAAACCTTACCAGTTATCTGAAAATTCTCACTTCCAAGAAGTGTGATGAGACAAACAAACAATCTAAAATATAACCTATACATTAATAGCCAATCATCTGCTATGCTGTGTTTACTCAATGTTATCACAAATACAGAGGAAGTGCAGAGTGTCCGTGTGATGTTAGGACTGCCCTTTGAGAAAATATTGGGGAAGATGGGTCTGGTACTTTAGAAGAATGAAGCATGATCTCATTGACGTGTATAAAATTCATACAGAGCATGATAGAATAGATGTCAATCACATGTATTCCCAGGCTGATGAGTCTCAAGGGGAAATGAGTCTCTCAGGATATGGGGCATTCACTCAGAGGGTGTTGAACCTTTTAGAATTATCTACCTCAGGGGTCTGTGGACCTTAAACGGAGCATAATCTGATCTAAATATTAAACTTCATTAACTGATGTCAGAACGAAAGTGTAGTTGATTGTTGACTCTCTCCCTCTGTTTTTTTTTAAATTCATTCATGGAATGAGGGCTCCGCTGGCTCAGCCATCAATTATTGTCCATCTCAGGAGAACTTAAGAATCAACCACGTCACTGTGGGTCTGGCATCTCATGTAGTCCAGACCAGTTGAGGACGGCAGCTTCCTTCCCTAAAAAGCATTACTGAACCAGATGAATTTTTCCTCGCAATTATTTCACGGGCAACATTAGACTCTTAATTCCACAGACACTCCAGTCCAAGTCACCCATGCCGACCAGATTTCCAAATCTAAGCTAGTCCCATATGCCAGCACTTAGCCCATATCCCTCTAAACCCTTCCTATTCCTATACCCATCCAGATTTTAATGTTGTAATTGTACTTCCTTTGGCATCTCATTCCACATAAGCACTACCCTGTGTGAAAAAGTTGCCCTTAGGTCCCTTTCAAATTTTTCCCCTCTCACCCTAAACCTAGTCCTGGACAGACACCCCCCCCCCCCCCCCCCCCCATCCCAATCCAATCCCAATCCCAGGGAAAAGACTTTGTCTACTTCTCTTATCCGTACCCCTTATGATTTTATAAACCTCTATAAGGATGCCCCTCAGCGTCCGACACTCCAGGGAAAACATCCCCAGCCTATTCAACCTTTCCCTTTAGTGCAAATCCTCCAACCCAGGCAACATCCTTTTAAATCTTTTCTGAACCCTTTCAAGTTTCACAACATCCGTCCACTAGGAGAGAGACCAGAATTGTACGCAATATTCCAAAAGTGGCCTAACCAACATCCTGTACAGCCACAACATAACCTCCCAACTCCTATACCCAATAAAGGAAAGCATTAGCGAGTTTTGAGAAGATTTGTAGCTCAGGTTGAGGTTCTGGATGTAGGTTTGCTCACGCAGTGGAAGGTTCATTTTCAGACATTTCGTCACCATACTAGGTGACATCTTCAGTGAGCGTTCTGACGAAGCACTTGCTGGTGTTTTCTGCTTTCTATTTATGTTTGGGTTTCCTTGGGTTGGCGATGTCATTTCCTATGGTGACATCATTTCCTGCATCCAAAGGAAAGCATACCACACACCTCCTTCACTATCCTAACTACTCGCGACTTCACTTTCAAGAACTATGAACCTGCACTCCAAAGTCTCTTTGTTCAGCAACACTATATTTTAAGAGGTTCTTGCTGTTGTTACTTGCAAGTGTACTCTCAAAGTTGACCTTTGTCCTCATTTTATTTTTTGGAAAAAAAACTGACTAAACTTCCCCAGTCCTCGGGCTTAGCCCTAATCTTTGCCATTTCGTCATGGCCATAATAATTTCTTGTGTCATTCACACTATTGTCTCGCCACCCCACCGAGACAATGATCAATTGTTTGCCTTTCACTTTATGTGGTGGGCAGCGGAAATAAAAGCTACTCCTGCCTGGACTGACTGCAATTATGAACTTTCTTGTTTACAACTATCAAGACCAAGGATGAACTCAAACCCTGTGTCACTCAAGAGCCCTTGCCTCAAAAGGAAGCAGAATTAATTTTTTTTTCCCTTTTCACATTCATGAAGTTGTTCCCTGCTCAGTTACTCCCAAGCAACGTTTACTCTCAACAGCTATCCAATTATCCCTAACTTTTTGTTTTGGAAAAAGGTGCTCCTCAGCACGTTTTCCTCCCTTGGCTTTGCGTTACAAACTTAGAATGATCACTCATAATAATAAGTTGCTAGTTTGCAGCTGCTTTGCTCTAGTTAACACCCCAAAAATCAATACAAAATGCATGGCACTAATCCTCTCAGGATCAAGACTGGTTCCCTCTGCTGTTGGCTTGATACTACACGAGTTACTGAGATCAGATACACTCACTGAACAATAACTGAACTACTATTAGTTTAGTCTTCTCTTACATGTCTATATCGGTGAAACGTTTAGATGGCTTAAACTAAACTAACGAGGACCTAAGCAAGCTGGGAAATGTGAACTGTGGACCAAATTTCTAACGGAAAGCGCAACACAGCAATGGATACCAGCCGGAAAAGTGAACAGGTTAAATTATCCGAGGAGCAGCAAAATCGACGTTTCGGGCAAAAGCCCTTCATCAGGAATAATAAGAAAAGTACTTTTTAGAAAAAGTTCTATCAATGATCAACTCGATGCACATTAGGGACAATGGCAAGACGAATTCAGACTGATTTGGTGAAATGCGGTGTTTCATTCAATAGGTTGTGACTTTCTTTTGAAGTTTGATCGTTTGTTCATAGAAATGTCCTGTGTTTGTTGGATAATTTAACCGAGGTAAAAACAATGACTGCAGATGCTGGAAACCAGATTCTGGATTAGTGGTGCTGGAAGAGCACAGCAACTCAGGCAGTATCCGAGGAGCAGCGAAATCAACGTTTCGGGCAAAAGCCCTTCATCACTAATCCAGAATCTGGTTTCCAGCATCTGCAGTCATTGTTTTTACCTCGGTTAAATTATCCAACAAACACAGGACATTTCTATGAACTTTAAAACGATCAAACTTCAAAAGAAAGTCACAACCTATTGAATGAAACACCGCATTTCACCAAATCAGTCTGAATTCGTCTTACCAGTCTCCCTAATGTGCATCGAGTTGATCATTGATAGAACTTTCTTTTTTTTAAAAAAAAGTACTTTTCTCAGTGGACAGTTTTCCTACTGAAACTAAAACGTCTGACAATTTAAAAACCCTCCTCGCCGAATAGGCGCAAATGGAGCTCCGGATTTCGCACTTACCAATAAATTTGGGTGCGATGGATCTTTGTGGGAGACGGCTCTGATAACGCCCGCCTTCCAGTCCCATTCAGACACTCGCCCGAGTTGGAGCTCCTGGCTGAGACCGCCGAGAATGCAGAGAAAGCGCTTTCCCACCAGCTCCGAGGGCGCAGCCTCTTGCCGCTGCATCTCGAGAGGAGGCATGTCGCAACGTTCCATCTTCAGAACGTTGGCCCGGACTCCGGACTCCGGACTCCACGCGCCGCCACCCGCTACATCCAAACGCCCCGTGCCCCGCCGCGCGGACACGATCGAACAATGTCACGCCGCTCATTGGATACAGTGAAGGGCGGGAGGGACCGCGAGCGGCTGCGCTCCCGGGATCTCCTCCTAGCCCACGCCCCCTTGGCACATATCAATCACTCGGAGCGAAATAGCTCGCGTGACGAGCGGAGGCTCCCCGTGCTCATGCATTTCCCAGCGCCGAACCGAGGGAGCGGAGCCACCGGGCACGCTCGCTGCCGCTGCAAAAAAAAGGAGAAACAAAACAAAAGCGGTGGTGTTGCATTTGCGGCCTGTGCGTGCTGACGGCGGGAGACGTTGTTTTGGTGGGGAGTGAGCAGGTTCACACAGTACGTGCCGATTTGTGCGTAGACTCCTTTTCTGGGGCTGGGGGTGGGTGTTGGGAGGGGGGTGGGGGAAAGAGTACTGAAAACTGAACAAGTTCTATCTCCCTCTGCAGTTCAGAGACCACAGTGCACCTGCACATACCATGCATCATTGAAAACTACCCTCCTCGCCTCCTGAGCAGCACACTCGCACAAAACAAGAAAAAAGCAAATTGCTGCGGTCGGTAAAAATCGGAAATAGAAGCATAAAAGTGTTAGGGAGTACGCCTCCGCTTAAGTAGCATCTGTGCACAGAGAGAGAGAGAGGTCAATAATCAGCTATTCCTCATCACATTTGCAAACACACACACACACGAGTCTTTGCGAGCGACGGACATTGGAATGCAAAGTGAGTATTTATAATGTGTTTCATTTCTTGTATGAGACTTTCCACTGAGTGTTGTCATTTAGGTGCACACTCACCTCCGAGTCACATAAATCTCACGGCAGGACTCGAGTCAAAAGGTCTAGCAAGAAACTTTTTTCGCGAGGAGAGAGATCAATAACGGGGCACAGACTGTAATCAGTGGGAAGTTTAGAAGGAATATAAGGAATTTTTGTTTTTACACAGTGTTATGACTGTCTGGAATACACTACCCGAAAGGGTAGTTTAGACGGGAACCATCATAACAATTAAGTAGTATTTGGATGATCACTTGAAATGCCTAGCACACTGTACTATGGGTAAAGTGCTAGCAGATGGGACTGAATACTTGATGATCTTAAGTAAGGGAACACTTAGGAAGCAGCGATCATAATATGGTAGAGTTCAGTCTGCAGTTTGAAAGAGAGAAGGTAAAATCGGATGTAATGGTGTTACAGTTAAACAAAGGTAATTATGAGAGCATGAGAGAGGAACATACGAAAATAGACTGGAAGCAGAGCCTAGCAGGGAAGACAGTAGAGCAAAAATGGCAGGAGTTTGTGGGTATAATTGAGAACACATTACAGAGGTTCATCCCCAAGAAAAGAAAGATTATCCGGAGAGGGATTAGACAGCCATGGCTGACAAAGGAAGTCAGGAAATGTATCAAAGAAAAAGAGAGATCCTATAAAGTGGCCAAGAGCACTTGGAAATCAGAAGATTGGGAAGGCTACAAAAACAAACAGAGGATAACTAAGAGAGAAATAAGGAAGGAGAGGATCAAATATGGAGGTAGGCTAGCCAGTAATATTAGAAATGATAGTAAAAGTTTCTTTCAATACATAAGAAACAAACGACAGGCAAAAGTAGACATTGGGCTATTTCAAACTGATGCTGGAAGCCTAGTGATGGGAGATAAGGAAACAGCAGGAGAACTTAATAAGTACTTTGCATCAGTTTTCACAGTGGAAGACATGAGTAATATCCCAACAATTAAAGGGAGTCAGGGGGCTGAGTTGAGTTTGGTTGCCATTACAAAAGAGATAGTGCTAGAAAAGCTAAAAGGTCTTAAAATTGACAAATCTCCTAGCCCCGATGGGCTACATCCTAGAGTTCTGAGGGAGGTGGCTGAGGAAATAGCGGAGGCGTTGGTTGAGATCTTTCAAAAGTCACCGGAGTCAGTGAAAGTCCCAGATGATTGGAAGACCGCTGTTGTAACCCCCTTGTTCAAGAAAGGATCAAGACAAAAGATAGAAAATTATAGGCCAATTAGCCTAACCTTGGTTGTTGGTAAAGTTCTAGAATCCATCGTTAAGGATGAGGTTTCTAAATTCTTGGAAGAGCAGGGTCAGATTAGAACAAGTCAGCATGGATTTAGTAAGGGGAGGTCGTGCCTGACAAACCTGTTGGTATTCTTTGAAGAGGTGACAAGTAGGTTAGACCAGGGAAACCCAGTGGATGTGGTCTACCTAGACTTCCAAAAGGCCTTTGATAAGGTGCCATACGGGAAGCTGCTGAGTAAGGTGAGGGCCCATGGTGGTCGAGGTGAGCTACTGGCATGGATTGAGGATTGACTGTCTGACAGAAGGCAGAGAGTTGGGATAAGAGGTTCTTTTTTGGAATGGCAGCTGGTGACAAGCGGTGTCCCACAGGGTTCAGTGTTGGGGATGCAGCTGTTCACGTTATATATTAATGAAATGGATGAAGGGACTGGGGGCATTCTAGCGAAGTTTGCAGATGATACGAAGATAGGTGGACAGGCAGGTAGTACTGAGGAAGTGGGGAGGCTGCAGAAGGATCTAGATAGTTTGGGAGAGTGGTCCAGGAAATGGCTGATGAAGTTCAATGCGAGGTCTTGCACTTTGGAAAAAAGAATACAAGCATGGACTATTTTCTAAACGGTGAGAAAATTCATAAAGCCAAAGTACAAAGGGATCTGGGAGTGCTAGTCGAGGATTCTCTAAAGGTAAACATGCAGGTTGAATCCGTGATTAAGAAAGCGAATGCAATGTTGTCATTTATCTCAAGAGGGTTGGAATATAAAAGCAGCTACTGAGAGTTTATAAAGCTCTGGTTAGGCTTCATTTGGAGTACTGTGTCCAGTTTTGGGCCCCACACCTCAGGAGGGACATACTGGCACTGGAGCGTGTCCAGCGGAGGTTCACATGGATGATCCCTGGAATGGTAGGTCTAACATACGAGGAGTGACTGAGGATCCTGGGATTGTACTCATTGGTTTGCTAGAATGCCCCCAGTCCCTTCATCATTTAGAAGGTTAAGGGGAGATCTAATAGAAACTTACAAGATAATACATGGCTTGGAAAGGGTGGACGCTAAGAAATTGTTTCTGTTAGGCGGGGAGACTAGGACCCGTGGACGCTGCCTTAAAATTATAGGGGGTCAATTCAGAACAGAAATGCAGAGACATTTCTTCAGCCAGAGAATGGTGGGCCTGTGGAATTCATTGCCGCGGAGTGCAGTGGAAGCTGGACGCTAAATGTCTTCAAGGCAGAGATTGATAAATTCTTGATGTCACAAGGAATTAAGGGCTACGGGGAGAATGCAGGTAAGTGGAGTTGAAATGCCCATCAGCCATGATTAAATGGCAGAGTGGACTCGATGGGCCGAATGGCCTTACTTCCACTCCTATGTCTTATGGTCTTATGACTAGCATACATATGATGGGCTAAAGAGCCTCTTTCCGTGTTATCAAATATTTTGACGCCATCACTACGGGAGGTTCTGCCCTTTGGATGACAGGTTAATCCATCTGCCTGGATGGATGTCAGGGAGCTCCTGACACCGCAACCTTAAGTCCACCTGGATCAATTCAGACACCTCCCTCCCCTCTCCATCTCCATCAACAGTGACAGACTCAACACTGACATCTTCTACAAACCTATAGCTCCTCCCACCCTGCCTCCTGTAAAAACACTGTCCCTTATTCCCAAATCTCTGCCTCTGCCGCATCGGCTCTCAGAAGGACCAGTTCCACCACAGAACACTCGAGATGGCCTCCTTCTTTATAGACCGCATTTTCCCTTCCCACATGGTTGATGATGCCCTCCAGCGCATCTCATCCACTTCCCACACCTCCTCCCTCGAACCCCACCCTCCAACCGCAACAAGTACAGAACCCCACCCCGTTCTCACTTTCCACCCCAACAACCTCTGAATACATCGCATCATCCTCCGTCATTTCCCACCTACAAACGGACCAGACCACTAGAAATACAGTTCTTTCCACACCCTATTTTTCTGTAAAGACCATTCCCTCCGCAACTCCCTTGTCAGGTCCATGACCCCCCACCAACCCACCCTCCCATCCTGGCAACTTCCATTGCCACCGCAGGAATTACAAAACCTGCGCTCACATTTCGCCCCCCCCACCCACCGCAGCTTGTAAGAGAGGACATAACTACAAATTGAGGGTGATAGATTTAAGACAGATGTCAGAAGCAAGTTCTTTACGCAGAGAGTGGTAAGGGCGTGGAATGCCCTACCTGCTAAAGGTAGTCAGCTCAGCCACATTAGGGAGATTTAAACGATCCTTAGGTAAGCACATGGATGATATTGGGATAGTGTAAGGGGACGAGCTGAGAATAGTTCACAGGTTGGCACAACATTGAGAGCCAAAGGGCCTGTTCTGCGCAGTACTGTTCTATGTTCTATAAATGACATCTACTTAGAGAAAGTAACTGCCTTCATTGCTGCCAGTTGTGGGTTAGCTCACTCTGTGTATGTTAACTGACAGTGCGGAAGGATCTCAACTCGTATCAAAGGACTGAATGGCAGTGTCAACATTAGATGGGGTTCTTCAACTTGCTCAGCAATTCATCAAGGAGAGGACAACTCCAAAGTTAAACCTGCATAACTTCAGCTACTCCATTATGGCACATATTACACCAGTGTAGTGGCAGCTGCCTTTAGTGAGAGAATGGGAGGAGGCTCTCACCTTGGCATTCAGTGGCATTACGTTCATTGAAACAATCAACATCCTGGGGTCGAAGACTGACTATTAAATTGACTGGGAGAAAGTGACGACTGCGGATGCTGGAGATCAGAGTCAAGAGTGAGGTGCGAGAAAAGCACAGCAGCTCAGGCAGCATCGAAAGAGCAGGTGAATCAATGTTTTTGGGTATCAGCCCGTCATCAGGAAACTGCCTGATTAAACTGACATTAAATTAACTGGACTAGCCATATAAATACCGTGGCTACAAATAGGAATCCTGCAGCTTGTAACACACATCTTGCAGCTCTTAACACACATCCTGAAGCCCATATACTTGTCCACCATCTATAAGGCAGGAGTGTAATGGAATATTGCCAACTTGCCTGGATGAGTGCAGCTCCAGCACAGAACAGTAGAGCATAGGATCAGGCCCTTTGTCCCCCCATATATGTGCCAACTATGATGCCATTCTAAACTAATCCTATCTGCCGGCACAATGTCTGTATCCCTCTTCTCTGCCTGCTTAGGTGTCTGTCTAAGTGCATCTTAAACATGGCTTGTCATATCTGCTTATGCTATGTCCTCTGCCAGCACATTCCAGGCACTTACCATCCTTTGTGGAAAAACCTTGGCATACACATCATCTTTAAACTTTACCCTCTTCCCTTAAACCTATGATCCCTAGTATTTGACATTTCCACCCTGGGCAAAAGACCCTGACGATCCACCCTCGCAATACCTCTCATAATTTTGTGCACTTCTGTCAGGTTGCCCCTAAGTCTCCAATGCTCTAGTGAAAACAATCCAAGTTTGTCCAACCTCTTGTTATAGCGAATACACTCCAATCCAGGCAACATCCTAGTAAACTTTTTCTGCACCCTACTCCAAAGTTTTGATATTCTTCCTATAGTGTGGCAACCAGAATTGCACACAATACTTCGAATGTGGTCTAACTAAAGTTTTATTCAGCTGCAACAAGACTTGAAACAATATGATTTTGTAGTGATATACCACTAGACTATTAACTCAGAAACTCAGCTCATGTTTTGTGGACCAGGTTCAAATTCCACCAAGGCTGATGGTGAAATTTGAAATTAATAAAAAGAATCAGGAACGATGACCATGAAACAGTTGCCAATTGTCAGAAAAACCCTTCTGGTTTACTAATGTCCTTTTTGGAAGAAAATCTATCATCCTTATTTGGACTGGCCTACATATGACTCCAGACCCACAGCAGTGCTCTGGGCAATTAGGGTTGGACAATAACTGCTGGCCTGACTAGAGACGCACTCTTCCTGTGAGTGAATTTTTAAAAAAACATCCAGGACAAAGCCCACTTGATTAACACTACAACCAAAAACGTCCACTCCCTCCACCACCAATGCTCACCAGCAGCAGTGTGTAGCATCTACAAACAATACTTGGAGTCATTGGGTCTTCCAGCACGGAAACAGACCCTTCAGCCCAACTTGTCCAGGCTGACCAAGTTTACTAAACTGAACTAGTCATATTTGCTCAATTTTTACAGCTATCCCACTAAACTTTTCCTAAGCATGTGCCTGTCCAAATGTCTTTAAAATGTTGTAATTGTACTCACTTCAACTATTGCCTCTGGCAGTTCATTCCATGTACGCACCACCCTCTGTATGAAAAAGTTGCTATGAGGTTCCTTTTAAATCTTTTCACTCTCACCTTAAACCTATGACCTCTAGTTTGGACACCCCTATCCTAAGGGGAAAAAACCTATTGCTATGCATCTTATCTATGCCCGTCATGATCTTATAAACCTCTATAAAGTTCCCTCCTCAGCGTCCTACATTCTAGGGAAAAAAGTCCCAACCTACCCATCCTCTCCTTATAACTCAAATCCTGCAATCTCAGTAACATCCTTGTAATCTTTTTTGCACAGTTTCCAGTTTAACAACATCCTTCTAATAGCAGAGCAGCCAGAATTGTATGCAATACTCCAAATGTGGTCTTGCCAATGTCTTGTACAGCTGTAACATGACTTCCCAATTCTGATATTCAATGCTCTGACCAATGAAAGCACGTATGCCAAACAACATCTTCAACACCCTCTGAGACAACACTTTGAACTATATACCTGCATCGCTAGGACTCTCTGTTCAACAACACTCCGCAGGGCCCTACCAATAACTTTGTGAGTCCCACTCTTGTTTGTCTTATTAAAATGCAACATCTCACATTTGCCTAAATTAAACTCCATTCCTTGGCCCACTGACCCAGTTGTACCCTTAGATAACCTTCTTCACTGTCCAATTTTGGTGTCATCTACAAACCGAATAATTATGCCCCCTATATTCTTATCCAAATCATCTATATAAATGATGAACAACTGTGGAATCCTTGCAGCACACTGCCAGTCACAGGCCTTGATAATAAAAGCAAGCCTCCACTACCACCTTCTGTCTCCATTCCTGATGAAGGGCTTATGCCTGAAATGTCAATTCTCCTGCTCCTTCGATGCTGCCTGACCTGATTTGTTTTTCCAGTGCCCAACTCTCGACTTACGCCATCAAGTCAATTTTGTATCCAGTTGGCTATACCTTTCTAAATCCCATGTGTTCTAACCTTACTAGCCAGTCCGCCATGTGGAACCTACTACATTGCCTTCATCTATCTTCTTGGTCACCTCTTCAAAAAACTCAATCAAGTTTGTGAGACACGATTTCCCACACACAAAGCCATGCTGGCTATCCCCAATCAGTCTTTGGCTTTCCAAATGCATGTAGATCCTGTGTCCCAGAATCCCCTCCAACCACTGATATCAGGCTCACTGGTCTGTAGTTCCTTGGCTTTTCCTTGCTGCCTTTCTTAAATAATGGTACAACATTAGCCATCCTCCAGTCAACTGGCATCTCACTCATGGCTGTCGATGATACAAATGTCTCTGCTTGGGATCCTGCAATTTCTTCCCTAGCTTCTCACACTGTACTGTAAAAATTTACCAAGGCTCCTTAGGCAACTAAGGATCCATGGAGTACAATGGGTGAGTGGGGGAGGGGATGAAGGTGATAGGTCAGGGAGGAGAGGGTGGAGTGGATAGGTGGAAAAGGACATCTATCCACTCCACCCTCTCCTCCCTGACCTATCACCTTCATCCCCTCCCCCACTCACCCATTGTACTCTATGCTACTTTCTCCCCACCCCCACCCTCCTCTAGCTTATCTCTCCACGCTTCAGGCTCACTGCCTTTATTCCTGATGAAGGGCTTTTGCCCGAAACGTCAATTTCGAAGCTCCTTGGATGCTGCCTGAACTGCTGTGCTCTTCCAGCACCACTAATCCAGAATCTGATTTCCAGCATCTGCAGTCATTGTTTTTACCTCCTAACTGAGGATCCAACTAACCTTGAAGTTGCCACTCTTCAGGCGTCTTTTGCCACTGGGCCAATTCTCCTCCATCACCAACTTGCTGTTGCCTGTGCCAGACCAACCAATGTTACAGTGGCATCTCTTGTCTTTGGGCCCACTTTGATGTTACTATGATGCCCTTCTGCCACCAGCCAACGAAGGACAAATTCGCTGATCCTCATGCACCATCTTTCATTGCTGTGCCAAACTTACCAAATTTACCAAGGCTGCTGAGGCAACACCTTCCAAATCCATAATCACTTCCATCTAGAAGGACAAGGGCAGCAAATACATAGGAACACCATCACCTACAAATTCCTCTTTAAGCCAGTCACTGTCCTGACTTGAATTAATGTTTTACTGTGAGAAAACTGTAAACTACAATGAAAATCTTTTTCTCACTGTCACCTCCATCTGGCGCCATATTGAATAGTTTTAAGAATGACTAATAGCCACTGATGCAGCAGCTGCTGATTCTGATGCAAGGTCAAGTGCTTGCCCGAGAGAAGTAAGTAGAGACTCACTTGCCGTCACCACAAGGTCCGCGCTGGGCCCACTCAAGTTCATGAGCGGATTCCTTGCTGCCACTGATGCCTCCAAGTTCAGGACAAGAGGTAAGTAGAAAGAAAAACTAAAAAAAAAGAACAGCAGTTGGATCAGATGAGCCCCTGCTTAGGAGCCTTACTTTGCCACCATCTTGATTCCCGTTCCTTTAGGATCGTTGGGTAAAAATCTTAGAACCCAAAAATATTGTGTTGTAGCTATGATAAGTGGACTGCATTAGTTCATGAAGGCTCTTTACTCCCACTTTTTCAAGGGTAACTAGAGATCTGTAACAAATACTGGCCAACAATCAAATCCCATTTCTCATGAACTATATTCTCTGAAAATACAGAAGCTTGGTTCATGGAATGCTCATTCCTGATGAAGGGCTTTTGCCGGACACGTCGCTTTCTCTGCTCCTCGGATGCTGCCTGACCTGCTGTGCTTTTCCAGCACCACTCTGATCTAAACTCATGGAATGTCAGACTACTTCTAGATAACAACCCATCCATCTCTCCAAAACTGCCTTAATATGCAATTCATATTTGAAACTGGTGATGTAAAATAGTAAAACATCAACCTCTACTGTTCATAATTTGTTTCCTTATGGTTTGCAGATTTGCCCATTTATATATGGGCTGAATGGCCTACATCTGCTCCTATGTTTTATTGTCTTATATAGCGATATGCATGATCAATAGACAAGGCAAAGCACTTTATAATTAATGATGTACTTGTGAAGTGTAATCACAATTGTAATGTAGAAATAATGGCAATGAAAAGAGCTAAACGGAAGCTGCTTTTCTTATCAAATTTTAAAACTTAGATTATAGTCAAGATGATCATGAGAAGACAGGCTAGCTATACTTCAGGTAAATTGATCAGAAATGTCATATGATTTGTAACTACATGGACTATAAGAACTGAATGCCTGAACATCCCTCACAATTAACATAGGCTGGAGGGAGAGGGTGGGCCTACAATTTGGTAGATTTCTAAATTATACAATAAAACACACAATGCAGACAGAACCTAAAGAATATAAGCCCACTCAATTTGGCATCAAAATAAAAAAGATCAAACAAAGAATTGGAAAACTAAAACAGTGAAGGCTAAATAAACAACACAAGAAAAGGTTTGGGGTCAGCAAAATGCTGACAGTAAATGGAATGAGCTGCCAGAGGAAGTGGTGGAGGCTGGTACAATTGCAACATTTAAGAGGCATTTGGATGGGTATATGAATAGGAAGAGTTTTGGGGGATATGGGTCGGGTGCTGGCAGGTGGGACTAGATTGGGTTGGGATATCTGGTTGGTATGGACAGGTTGGATCAAACGGTCTGTTTCCATGCTGTACATCTCTATGACTCTAAGAGAAAAATCAGAAAAAGGAGAGCGAAGAGAAAAAAGTCAATATAATCAAACTTGAATTAGGGCAAAATTGTTAGATATTTTCAGATGATTGTTTCAAGTAGACAGGGATGTCAAAAGCTAGTGTTGTTGATGAGATCACCCATATAAGACACCCAGGAAGCAGCCATCAACCTAATTTTTTTTTTCTATTGGAGCCTCATTGCAACAAAAAATATTTCTTGTTCAAAATTAAATTTGTTGATGTCAAGAGTGAATTAAAAGTTTTGAAAGTTAAAGTTGCCCCTTTAAGTAAAATAACCCAAGATTTTCCAATTTGTTTTAGCAAAAGTTTTATCTGTAATATTTTAAATCTCCTATCGCTTCAGCTTTGCTTACATTGTTAGCTTTGCACTGTACACCTGTGTTTGCACAGTGTTATCCTTCAGAGACTTTACACACCACTGAAGGTTTGGCTGTGATTTTCTTTTATTTCTGTTCAGCATTACTTAATGGTACATTTTATGGATTGTGGGACAGGTGTAAAAAGGGGATTTAAGGATACATGCTACATTAGTACATTGTAAAAAATGACAGTTCTTATAGTACGGGAAATGAGTATTACTGAAAAAAGACATCTTATCAAAACCATTTTGTCTTGGATTCATCAGGACTTTTACCAAGGATACAAATTCAAGGGGATAATCATCATTTATACTACATGAGAGAAGAATACTGATAGATTGGTGAATTGGTTCTGATTGTTGAAATTGTTGCACTCATTAATGCAATTATCAGCAGGCTTTGTGAAATTTTAAACCAGGCAGGTCGACTTTGATTGTTACAGGCATTCACCTAAGAAATTATCTACTGCATGGCTGTCACCTCTTTTGTTGAAACAGGTATTAGATGAGGACAGGAAACATTACAGCATGCAGGGCTCTGGGCTAAATGCTGGAAAATGGGTTTAAAATAAATAGATGCTTGATGACCATCGCAGAGTAGATGGACCAAACGGCCTTTTTTAATGCTGTAAAACCCTTGACTCTTTGACTGTTACCCGGCATGTAATTTCGTACGTGTACTGGCCAGCTTAAAACATGCAGAGTACAACACCTTAGATTCAGCATTCAATTTGCATTATGTTAGCCCTTCTCAATGGAGATTCCTGGTGGCACAAGTGTCCTAAGGAGAATGAAGTTTGGTACTGAGATCGATGTACTTTTGTTAGGTATCAAGGGAGATAGAGCTAAGGCAGTAAACTGGAGTTGAGATACAGATCAGTCATTTCCTAATTGCAATGTGCAGGAAGTTTGTGGGGCTGAATTACCCTAAACTGGGGTGAATGGAATGAATCATTCAGTGTTCCGTTCTTGATGGTTATCAGACACTTTTGCTGAACCTACATTTGTTTGGATGTCAGATAATGACAGGGCTGGACACCAGTGAGGATGCTTCATTCAAAACAAGATGTGTTCCAGCAGAGAAACTATTTGCAAGAACAAAAGGAAAGGGTGGGAATTGGCACTATCCCTTACAGAGAGGCAGTACAGACTCGAAAGGTTGAACAGCCACTTTCTGTGCTGTAACCATTTTATGGATAAAGAATGGCACTTGAGTGTCAGGAAAGAATCAAGGTCTGTGGAAGTTATTTGTCCCCAGGAAAATGAGATCATGATAGAAAACTGAAAAATTAAACATGTAAACATGTAGTGGTACTCAGTATTGTTTTGGAAGAGAATCCAGTCCTTTAGACCTAAGCCAGATTGAACCCAGTATAATAGTAGATTTGCAAGTTTCTCATTTCACAAGCCAGATTCCAGAAAAGAGTGATCTATATTCCCCATCAGTTTTCCTAAACTGAGGTGACCATACATACATTTGGATGATGGTTAATACAATAATAATCACAAACAATGCTGAGCAGGCAACTCAAAAGACATCACTAAGGTATTTGGAGTTTGAATACCAGCAGACATCAGTAGTGCGTCTGTGAGGTTAAGAGCTATGTGGATTTCTAGAAGTTAAACTTGTGAGGTCAGAGAGGGAGGCTGTGACTGCTAGACAGTGAAAGTGGAATAAAATAAAGTATTGGAGAAACTCAACAGACCTGGCAGCATCTGGAGAGAGAAACAGAGTTAATATCTCAAGTCCAACACAATCCAACTTTAGAACACCAAGAAGGACTGGGAAGGTATTGCAGTGTTTAGTTCTTACACTTCAAGTATTCAGTAATAAATGCAAGCCGTTAATGTAAAAGGTAGTCACAGATACTTCCACAGAGACAAAAAAAACTGCAGATGCTGGAATCCAAGGACCTGAAGAAGGGTTACACCCGAAACGTCAACTTCTTCATCTCCTGATGCCGCCTGGCTTGCTGTCTTCTTCCAGCCTCCTGCTGGTCTCCTACAAATACCTTCACAGGGCATATAAACCATAAAAGCATAGCAATAATGAAGGATGTGGCTGATTATGGAGCAAAGAAAGGGTGGCTGAGTGCATGGCTGAGGTACTAAATGAGTACTTTATCAATGAACAAGATGTTGCGACATAATAGCAAAAGATGAGGCGATCGTGATACAAGATGGAGTAAAATTAAGGTATTATAAAGGTATTATAAAGCACTTAAAACTGATAACTCATCAATACTGTATGGAATACATTCAAGAATGCTGTGAGAAGTTAGGGTAGAAATGAAAAGTGGATATGAACTTACAATCACTGGAGGAGGCATTAGCCACAATCTTCTGATCCTGCTTAGATATGGAAGTGGTACCAGAGGAATGGAGAATTACCATTTTATAAGCTGTTGTGTTGTTTTGGAACTTTGGGGGAAAAGATCAAAACAGCGGCATTATAAAAAGGAGAAAGAGAGACAATGGTCAGTGAATCAAACAAGAAAAAAAATCTACACTACTGTCTGACACAGCAGTGAATACAACATTTAAAAAGCATCTGGATGGGTATATGAATAGGAAGAGTTTAGAGGCATATAGGCCAAGTGCTGGCAAATGGGACCAGATTAATTTAGGAAATCTGGTTGGCATGGACAAGTTGGACCGAAAGGTCTGTTTCCATGCTGTACATTTCTATGACTCTAATTGCAAATGTTAGACCCTTGTGCCAAATAAAAACCTGTTTATTATTGTCTCCTTCTATTGGCTTTTTGGAACCCAATAAACTTTTCTAAATTCCACAATTCTCACCTATGTTTTGCAGCTTCTTCAGGAGTAGTTGAAGCAGTTTTACATTGCATATAGTGAGGAAATTAGACATGCACACGAGAGAGGAAATAATAAGTTGAAGTAGTTAGATGAAAAAGGCAAGAAGGAGGTTTGTGTGGAACAGAAACATTAGCATGGTACCTTTTGTGCTGAATGGCCTGCTTCTATTATCACAATACAAGATAGTGCTACAATAAGCAATATTCTCCAATACCACCCCCTCTTTCCTTCATTCTAACTGATTTTTGTCACATTCTCTACAAATCCACACTCTTTAATCTTCTCCAGTGTGGTACCTTGTCATTGATTATCTGTAAGTGGAGTTTTTGACAAATTAACCACAAACTTCCAGGCAAAACTTTGAAAGATAAAGTCAAAACAGCAGCAGTTTAAAAGGGAGAAGAGCAGACAAAGGAAGCACATGGTGAGGACAGTGCAGGAGAGAGAGAGAGAGAGAACCTGCACAGTTACCACCTTTGCTATTTGAATTCGTGTATCGCTGGACATCGGAGTGCATCTGAGAAAATTAACAAATAGTGAAATTCACAACTAATCTTGGAGGAACTGTTGGGTGAAGTTTCTTGAGCGTGTACAAGACAATTTTCTGATTTAGTATGTGGATGTACCCACTAGAGATGGTGCAAAATGTGACCTACTCTTGGGAAATAAGGCAGGGCAGGTGACTGAGGTGTCAGTGGGGGAGCACTTTGGGACCAGCAACCATAATTCTATTCGTTTTAAAATAGACCAGATCTAAACGTTGAAGATCTAAATTGGAGAAAGGTCAATTTTGACGGTATTAGGCAAGAACTTTCGAAAGCTGATTGGAGGCAGATGTTCGCAGGTAAAGGGACGGCTGGAAAATGGGAAGCCTTCAGAAATGAGATAACAAGAATCCAGAGAAAGTATATTCCTGTCAGGGTGAAAGGGAAGGCTGGTAGGTATAGGGAATGCTGGGTGACTAAGGAAATTGAGGGTTTGGTTAAGAAAAAGAAGGAAGCATATGTCAGGTATAGACAGGATAGATCGAGTGAATCCTTAGAAGAGTATAAAGAAAGTAGGAGTATACTTAAGAGAGAAATCAGGAGGGCAAAACGGGGACATGAGATAGCTTTGGCAAATAGAATTAAGGAGAATCCAAAGGATTTTACAAATATATTAAGGACAAGAGGATAACTAGGAAGAGAATAGGGCCCCTCAAAGATCAGCAAAGCGGCCTTTGTGTGGAGCCACAGAAAATAGGGGAGATACTAATTGAATATTTTGCATCAGTATTTACTGTGGAAAAGGATATGGAAGATATAGACTGTAGGGAAATGGATGGTGTCATCTTGCAAAATGCTGAAAAATGTGTTGCTGGAAAAGCGCAGCAGGTCAGGCAGCATCCAAGGAGAAGGAGAATCGACGTTTTGGGCATAAGCCTTTCTTCTATCATTCCTGAAGAAGGGCTTATGCCAGAAATGTCGATTTCCTGCTCCTTGGATGCTGCCTGACCTGCTGCGCTTTTCCAGCAACACATTTTTCAGCTCTGATCTCCAGCATCTGCAGTCCTCACTTTCATCTTGCAAAATGTCCAGATTACAGAGGAGGAAGTGTTGGATGTCTTGAAACGGGTAAAGGTGGATAAAATCGCAGGACCTGATCAGGTATACCTGAGAACTCTATGGGAAGCTAGAGAAGTGATTGCTGGGCCTCTTGCTGAGATATTTGTATCATCGATAGTCACAGGTGAGGTGCCTGAAGACTGGAGATTGGCAAACGTGGTGCCACTGTTTAAGAAGGGCGGTAAAAACAAGCTAGGGAACTATAGACCTCAGCTTGACCTCAGCGGTGAGCAAGTTGTTGAAGGGAACCCTGAGGGACAGGATGTACGTGTATTTGGAAAGGCAAGGACTGATTCGGGATAGTCAACATGGCTTTGTGCGTGGGAAATCATGTCTCACAAACGTGATTGAGTTTTTTGAAGAAGTAACAAAGAAGATTGATGAGAGCAGAGCAGTAGATGTGATCTATATGGACTTCAGTAAGGCATTCGACAAGGTTCCCCATGGGAGACTGATTGGCAAGGTTAGATCTCATAGAATACAGGGAGAACTAGCCATTTGGATACAGAACTGGCTCAAAGGAAGAAGATAGACGGTGGTGGTGGATGGTTGTTTTTCAGACTGGAGGCATGTGACCAGTGGAGTGCCACAAGGATCGGTGCTGGGTCCTCTACGTTTTGTCATTTACATAAATGATTTGGATGTGAGCATAAGAGGTACAGTTAGTAAGTTTGCAGATGACACCAAAATTGGAGGTGTAGTGGACAGCAAAGAGGGTTACCTCAGATTACAACAGGATCTGGACCAGATGGGCCAAAGGGCTGAGAAGTGGCAGATGGAGTTTAATTCAGATAAATGCGAGGTGCTGCATTTTGGGAAAGCAAATCTTAGCAGGACTTATACACTTAATGGTAAGGTCCTAGGGAGTGTTGCTGAACAAAGAGACCTTGGAGTACAGGTTCATAGCTCTTTGAAAGTGGAGTCACAGGTAGATAGGATAGTGAAGAAGGCATTTGGTATGCTTTCCTTTATTGATCAGAGTATTGAGTACAGTAGTTGGGAAGTCATGTTGCAGCTGTACAGGACATTGGTCAGGCCACTGTTGGAATATTGTGTGCAATTCTGGTCTCCTTCCTATCGGAAAGATGTTGTGAAACTTGAAAGGGTTCAGAAAAGATTTACAAGGATGTTGCCAGGGTTGGAGGATCTGAGCCACAGGGAGAGGCTGAACAGGCTGGGGCTGTTTTCCCTGGAGCGTCGGAGGCTGAGGGGTGACCTGATAGAGGTTTACAAAATTATGAGGGGCATGGATAGGATAAGTAGACATGTCTTTTCCCTGGGGTCGGGGAGTCCAGAACTCGAGGGCATAGGTTTAGGGTGAGAGGGGAAAGATATAAAAGAGACTTAAGGGGCAACTTTTTCGCACAGAGGGTGGTACGTGTATGGAATGAGCTGCCAGAGGATGTGCTGGAGGCTGGTACAATTGCAATATTAAGAGGCATTTGGATGAATATTTGAATAGGAAGGGTTTGGAGGGATATGGGCCAGGTGCTGGCAGGTGGGACTAGATTGGGTTGGGATATCTGGTCGACATGGATGGGTTGGACCGAAGGGTCTGTTTCCATGCTGTACATCTCTATGACTCTAAAACCTGTGTCAGTGGTTAGTGAAGTGAAGCTGGGGCAAGGATGTTAGAGGAAGTGCTTAAATAAGTATCTTCACCTACGGCACCCCCTGAAGGGGTGTTAATAGAAGCATCCATCTGCTGCAATTATTGTACATCATCCAAAATGCTTCATTGATAATGCATTAATTTCCAATATGATTATTTACTTGTAATGCATTATGGCTTGGATGTTGCTACAGTTTTTGGTCTTGTATACAATATTAATAAGGCTTCTAAATTAAGTCATAACTTGTAAAACATTAATCTCATCCTTGATGCTTGAATGACATGAAAGTATGAATATATAGCTTCAGTGCTGGGGTAATCAATGAACACACTGCCTCAAGCATGCAGCCGACTGAATGTGATGCAATAATTTGTGTTGCAGACATTTCGTCCCCTGTCTAGGTGACATCCTAGTGCTTGGGAGCCTCCTGTGAAATGCTTCTATGATGTTTCCTCTGGCATTATAGTGATTTACAGCTCGGCGAACAGAACTACAACAACAAGCACCCGAGCTACAAATCTTCTCCCAAACTGTGATGCAATAAATTTAAGGTTATTGTGAAAAGCAACAGTAATAGCTTTGGCAACAATGAACTTTCGAGATGGTAAACAAATCTCTTGTCATTGAGAGTAACTCAAGAATTACCTGCCAAAAAAGTTATGAAGACCAAAGAAAAATTAATCCAAAATAATGCAGATTTTTTTCTACCATCACACTGGTCAACCCAAATAAAGAAGAGGTCAGGAAGAGAGGAGGAAAATGAAAATCAATTCTACATAGAAATGGAGAGAATCTTTCAATCAACTTGGGTCTTCTTGCTCACTAATTAATGGATTTTGAAGTCACTGATGGATGGGCCTCAGAGAAGACAGATTTTCAATGAGATAGACTTCGTGTTGGACAATGTCTTGTACGTATATAATGTTTTTGGTATAAAGCAAGGTACTTTATGCAAGTACTTTGCAAAAAGTACCATGCAATTCAAATTAAGTTTGTGATCAGGGACAACAGGGTATGATTGCAAGTGAGGCACGTAGGGGGATCCTGAGTTCAGGAGTAGATGATCCTCAGCTTTTCACCTTATCCAACAGTATGAGATTCTTGCTCCCTGGACGGATGAGGAAAAGGGCTGTGGGGAGGATGAGCCAAATGACCACGGCACCATGGTGCAGAAGGCCCTTCAAGAGAGGGGAGCAAAAAGACAAGTAGTTGTTATAGGGGATTCTATAATTAGAGGGATGGATTGTGTCGTTTGCAAGCTAGATCGGGAGTCCTGCATGGTGTGCCGCCTGCTTGGTGCCAGGGTGCAGGACATCTTTGACCAGCTGGATAGGATACTGGAGGAAGAAGGGAAGGATCCAGTTGTTGTGGTCCACATTGGGACTAACAACATAGGCAAGGTTAGGATGGGGGACCTGTTTGGGGATTACTAAGCACTCGGAACAAAATTAAGGAGTAGATTCTCAAGGGTCATAATCTCTGGATTAGTGCCTGAGCCATGTGCAAACTGGCTTAGGGACAAGAAAATTAAGGAAGTAAACACACGGCCAAGGGAGTGGTGTGGGAAAGAGGAGTTCCATTTCATAGGGCATTGGCATCAGTTTTGGAACCAGGGGGATCTGTACTGATGGGACAGTCTCCACCTGAACTGATCTGGAACCAGTCTTCTTGTGAAAAGGATAAGTACAGTGGTCACTAGGACTTTAAACTTGTAAGCAGGGGGAAAGGAAAAGGGAAAGCAGCATAAATGACATGGTAAGCAGCAGGTTAGCATGTATGCAGGAGGGTTTAAGTTCAAAGCAGACTATGAAAGAAGCAAAAATGAAGGATAACTCAGGAGCTATTAGAGATGTTGTGAATCATGACAGCAAGAAAGCTAGCATAAAGGCACTTTACCTGAATGCTCGTAGCATTCGTAACACTGTTAATGAGTTAACTGCACAAATCATTGTGAATGAATATGTTTTGGTAGCCATCACGGAGACATGGTTGCAGAATGGTCATGACTAGAAATTACATATCCAGGGGTACTAGACTATTCAGAAGGACAAACAGGAATTCAAGGGTGGTAGTGTAGCTCTGACATTCAAGGATGAGATCAGGGCTGTGTTGAGAGCTGATATAGATTCTATTGAGCATGAGGTTGAATCAATTTGGGTGGAAATTAGGAATTCCAAGAAGAAAAAGTCACTGATAGGCTTAGTCTACAGGCCACCAAATAATAACAACACATTGGGGCGGTCAATAAACAAGGAAATAACTAATGCCTGCAAAAATGGTGCGGCTATTATCATGGGGGATTTTAATCTGCATGTAGATTGGTTGAACCAGCTCGGTCAGGGTAGCCTTTAGGAGGAGTTCCTTGAGTGTATCCGTTGTAGTTTTCTTGAACAGTATGTAATGGAACCCACAAGGGAGCAAGCTACCCTAGGTCTAGTCCTGTGTAATGAGACAGGAATAGTTGATGACCTCATAGTCAGGGATCCTCTTGGAAGGAGTGATCACGTTGTGATCACAGCAGCCTACTCCTGCTTCTAGTTCTTGTGTTCTAATGTCCTAAGTGTTGTCAAACATTGGCCCAATGGACATAAGGAGACACTATGACAAACTTATAGAATCATAAAATGATACTGCATTGAGGCTGAGGTGTTCATTGAATACTTTACATCTGTCTTTACCAAAGAGCTGAGATGTCACCTTTTTTTATATACAACTTAAGTTATCTCAAGAATGTGATTTAAAAGAAGTTCTGGGATTTACATATTAATGAACCAAAACCTGCAACCCTTTCTAAAAGATGAAAGACTTAACAACAATCTAGGTTTGTTCAATATATCATTTCAGTTGCATGGCACTGTAATCTTTTGCTATAAATCCTGTGTCTTATGGTCCCGTGCCACAGCTACCTGATGAAGGAGCAGTGCTTCAAAAGCTAGTGCTTCCAAATAAACCTGTTGGACAATAACCTGGTGTTGTGTGATTTTTAACTTTACCAAAGAGGATGGAACTGAATCACTAGAAGGGTTCAAAATTAATAGGATAATAGTGTTGGACAGACTGTTGGTACTGAAAAATGTGTTGCTGGAAAAGCGCAGCAGACCAGGCAGCATCAAAGGAGAATCGACCTTTCGGGCATAAGCCCTTCTTCAGGAATATGCTTGTGCCTGAAACGTCGATTCTCCTGCTCCTTTGATGCTGCCTGGCCTGCTGCACTTTTCCAGCAACACATTTTTCGGCTCTGATCTCCAGCATCTGCAGTCCTCACTTTCTCCTAGACTGTTGGTACTTAATGTTGACAAGACACCAGGACCAGAGGAGATGAATCTACGGATTTTAAATAAAGTGTAAGTGGAAATTGTTGGGCCACTGGCAATAATTTTTCAATTTTCGCTAGACTCAGGGGAGGTGCCAGAAGACTGAAAAATTATAAACATTATTACTTTGTTCTCAAAAGTTTGTAAGGATAAGGCCAGAAAGTATTGACCACTTAACTTTAGATTCAGTGGTGGGGACGCATCTAGTGACAATTATTCAAGATAGAATTAGTAGTTACATAGAAAGAGATGAGTTATAGGACGTTGAGTAAAAGGTGCAATATTGGTACAAAATTGGCTAACTGATTGGCAACAGAACATAATGGTCAATTACTATTTTTCAGGCTGGAGGAAAGTTTATAGTTGGGTCTTTTTGCTTTTCCTGATATATATTAATGATCTAGATCTTGGTGTGCAAGGGGCAATTACAAATTGCAGATGACATAGACCTTGGAAGAATTGTAAACTGTTAAAATGACAGTGTAGAACTCCAGAAGGACATATACAAGTTGGGATCTTGATCAGATTGGCCAATGGACTGAACAATGTCAGATGGAGTTTAATTTAGATAAATGCGAGGTGCTGCGTTCTGGAAAGGCAAATCAGGGCAGGACTTATACACTTAATGGACTTAATGGTCTTGGGGACCTGAACAAAGAGACCTTGAGGTACAGGTTCACACTTTCTTGCACTTGGAGTCTTAGGTAGATAGGATAGTGAAGAAAGCATTTGGTATGATTTCCTTTATTGGTCGGAACACTGAGTATACGAGTTGAGAGGTCATGTTACAGGACATTGGTTAGGCTACTTTTGGAATATTGTGTGAAATTCTGGTCTCCTTCCTATTGGAAGGATGTTGCGAAACTTGAAATGATTCAGAAAGGATTTACAAGTCAATGAAAGCAAGCATGAAGGTACAGCAGGCAGTGAAGAAAGCTAATAGCATGCTGGCCTTCATAACAAGAGGAATTGAGTATAGAAGCAAAGAGGTCCTTCTGCGGCTGTGCAGGGCCCTGGTGAGACCACACCTGGAATATTGTGCACAGTTTTGGTCTCCAAATTTGAGGAAAGACATTCTGGCTATTGAGGAAGTGCAGCGTAGGTTCACGAGGTCAATTCCCGGAATGGCGGGACTATCTTACGCTGAAAGATTGGAGCGACTGGACTTATATATGCTTGAGTTTAGAAGGCTGAGGGGATCTGATTGAGATGTATAAGATTATTAAAGGATTTGACATTCTGGAGGCAGGAAGCATGTTTCCACTGATGGGTGAGTCCCAAACCAGAGGACACAGTTTAAAAATAAGGGGTAGGCCACTTAGAACAGAGTTGAGGAGAAACTTCTTCACCCTGAGAGTGGTGGGTGTATGGAATGCTCTTCCACAGAAGGCTGTGGAGGCCAAGTCTCTGGATACTTTCAAGAAAGAGTTGGATAAAGCTCTTAAGGATAGTGGAATCAAGGGTTATGGGGATAAGGCAGGTACAGGATACTGATTGAGGATGATCAGCCATGATCATAATGAATGGTGGTGCTGGCTCGAAGGGCAGAATGGCCTACTCCTGCACCTATTGTCTATTGTCTACAAGGATGTTGCCACGGTTGGAGGACTTGAACTATAGGGAAAGGCTGAATAGGCTGGGGCTATTTTTCCCTGGAGCATTGGAGGCTGAGGAGTGATCGTTTAGAGGTTTATAAAATCATGAGGGGCATGGATAGGGCCAATAGACAAGGTCTTTTCCCAGGAGTGGGGGAGTCCAGAACTAGAGGGCATATGTTTAAGGTGAGAGGAGAAAGATATAAAACAGACCTAAGGGACAACTTTTTCACAGAGGGTGGTGCGTATATGGAATGGGCTGCTAGAGGAAGTGGTGGAGGCTGGTATAAATACAACATTTAAAAGGCATCTGAATGGATATATGAATAGGAAGGGTTGAGAGAGATATGGGCAAGAGGTGGCAAATTGAACTACATTAATTTAGGATATTAGGTAGGCATGGATGAGTTGGACCAAAGGTTCTGTTTTCATTCTGTGCATCTTTATGACTCTGTAATGGAGTGGGCCAATAGGTGCCAAATGAGTTTCAATGCAAAGGTGATACATTTTGGTGGGAAGACTTTTGAAAGACCATTGAAATATTAAGTAGGAGGTACAAGCCTAAGAGAGGGTGCAGGAGCAGATGGACCTGAGTGTACATGACCACAGATAATTGGAAGTGGCAGGACAAAAATAGAGAGAGAGTATACAGTAACCTCAGCATGGAGGGCATGGAGTACAAGAGCAAGAAGTAATGTTGAATGTTTATAAAACCTCAGCTGGAGTACTGTGTATAGTTGTAGACACCACATTTTAGGAAAGATGTGAACCCATTGGAGAGAGTGCAGAAATGGCTTTCAAGAATGGTTCCAGGGATGAGGAACTTCAGTTGTGAGGATAGTTTGAAAAATTTGGGACAGTTATTCTTGAAGAGAAGGCGGCTAAGGGGAAATTTGATCGAGGTTGTCAAAATCATGAGCTGGCTAGATAGAATAGATATCAAGAAACTGTTCCTGCTCAAAAAAAAAGAATTAGACTGAACAGGTTTAAAGTGATCTTCAAAAGAAGCAAAGGTGATGTGAGGAAAACTTTTTCGCTCTGAGTATTTAGGAAATGGAATGCACTGCCTGGAAATGTGGTGGAGGCTGGTTCAAAAGACACTGGATGATTGGATAAAAATAGTGTGCAAGGATATGGGCTTATTTAACAAGCTGATGCAGGCACAATGAGCCAAATGGCCTCTTTCAGTGCTGTAACATTTCTGGATTCTGGTTCAAGGTGGCAGCTTGTGACCACCTTCTCAAGGGCAAGTAGGAATGAGCAATAAATTATGGCTACCCAGCAGTGTCAGTGTCCCACAAGTGAATGGAAAAAAAGACATTGGGTCATTGTGTCTCATACAACTATTCCAACCTAGAGAGAAGTCATTTTGCACTTTGAGTGCATGCAGTGTCTGTAGAGCAGACTACTGTATAGGAGTCTAAACGTGTTGATACTGACAAGCACTACCTACCATGATTGCGGCATATAGATTTGTGGGAAAAACAGTTTAAGTTCTTCACCCACTATCTGGTCCTCCTTAAAGTCTCTGCAACTATCATAGCAATGAATTACAGGTTATGTTGATAACATACAATAAACTATAAGTTGTGAAGTGCAAGAGCCTCATGATTTGTGCAGTTCAAGAAGGCAGGTCACCACTACCTCTCAATGGCAATTTGGATGGGCAATATATGCCCATACAATACAAACAAACCAGTTAGTCTCACTGTCTTACTCTGCACTTGTAGCGCTGAAGGTTTATTTCCTTCATACACCCATCCAATTTCCTTTTGAAATCAATAACAGACCCTGCCTCCACCACTTCATGAACAGCAAGTTCCAGGTCATTAGCATTCAAAGTGTTGTGTTGATATCAGGGGAATCTAAACCATAGGACATTATCACTGTTTTAATCTCATTAATGAGTAGTGGTTTTATTTATATTATCTAATGTTATGCTTTTACAAGAAAGTCATAGGGATTACAACAATTGAATCTCTTCCTCATTCTCCCTATCCCTCTCACCCAAAGCTTAATTCTGCACCTTCAAGTCCTTGTACCATTTGTTAATGGAAAGAGTTTTCCTTGTTTACCTTACCCAAACCTGCCTTAATCTGGGATACATCTGTCAAGTTTCCTTGAATCTCCATTGCTTTAAGGAGAATACTCATATGTATAAAATCACTTGACACATAAAATTATCAGAGGAGGCCATTTTACCCATCATGTCTGCACTGGCTTTCTGAACATTTTAACAGTAATCATCCAATTGTTGAATCATCAATTGAACTTGACTGCACTACACTCCAGGCAGTGCATTCCAGACCCTAATTATTCACTGAATGAAAGTTATTTCTTCCCTCACATTTATTTCTTTTGCAAAACACTTTAGAAATGATTCTTAGAACTCTGATTCTTGATCTGTTTGTGAATGGCAATCATTTATGCATACCTCCTTTCTTAAGACCCTTCATGATTTTCAAGATGGTAATCAAACCTCCTCTTAGCCTTCTCCTCTTGCATTTGTAGAAGGCTAGTTAGTACTGTAACACAATTAAATAAGGTCCCATGTTACACAAGAAATACTAAATATGGAACACCAGAAGCACACAGTTTTAGAGGGGACAAAACTTTCAACATTTATTACATCAGGCAATGCAAAGATCTCAATACTGACCTTGGGAACTCAACTCTACACGCATGTAAAAGCAAAATACTACAATGAATTCGTTATCTAGACTCTTTTTAGTCATCTGATTTTTCCAGGCTGCTTATCGGTTAAAATTCTTCCCAGCCTGGCCTTAAATGGCGTTTCTCCTGTTTTTAAATTGTGCCTTCTGGTTTTACACTCCCCAACTTGCCTGCATCTACCTTGACTATATGTTTTAATTATTTTGTAGATTCTAGTAAAATTATTTCTCAATCTTTGAACTAGAATACAGGCCTAGTTTGCCCAAATTCTTTTCATAGGACAGAACCACAGCCCCAGTGACAGGTCGAGTAAATCTTCATTGAAATCCCTCTATGACAATAATAGGGAGACCAAAACTGTACACCATACTCCAGATGCAGTCTAATCAAGATCTTATACAATTGAATCAAGATTTCATTATATTTATACACACATCCTCTGGCAATAAAGACTAACATTCCATTAACCTTCCTGCATGTTAGTTTATTCACAAGAATACCGAGGTCATTTTCCAACTACACTTTCCAACCTCTTACCATTTAACAAACACTCTGCACATCATTTTCTCTGACTAATGTGGACAACTTCTGTAGTGATTGGAACCGGGTGGACCTCATTGACTACAAGGTCCTTGGTTGGGGCCGTTAACCTTGATCAATCAGGAAAGCTCTGACTGACCAATATAAACTGGAGATTCCACTCGGGTGTTTTTCATATTCTCCTGGTGGTGGAAATTGAATAAAGATTCGTGCACTTTGTGTCTTTCACTGTGTCTCACACCTGCACACACACACCATGGGTGCTGGGGAAAAAAATAAGCACTACCGCACTTAGGCGGTAGTGTGGGGGTTAATTAAAAAAAAAATATATATAAACAGGAAATTCAGAAAAAAAAAAATATATATAAACAGGAAAAAAAAAATAATAGAGAAAAAAAAAAAATAAATAAACAGGAGATTCAGAGTCTCCTCAGTTTAGAGGACTGACTCTGTGCTGGTTGGTGCTACAGTCAGTATGTTGCTGTTGGTGTGAGGGAAAACCTGATTAAAAAAAAAAAGAAAAAAAAAAAATATATAAACTGGAGATTCCACTCGGGTGTTTTTCATATTCTCCTGGTGGTGGAAATTGAATAAAGATTCGTGCACTTTGTGTCTTTCACTGTGTCTCACACCTGCACACACACACCATGGGTGCTGGGGAAAATAATAAGCACTACCGCAGTTAGGCGGTAGTGTGGGGGAAAGGAAAAAAGTATTTATAAACTGGAGATTAGAAAAAAAAAATTTAAAAAATAAACACGGGACAAGGGCACTAGAAAAAAATATAAACTGTAGATTATCACTGTTAGGCGGTAATGTGGGGGTCATATAAAATACAATGAACAAAAAGGAAAAAATATATGGGGTTTTAAAAAAAAAGGTTTATACATTCGTTCTTCATTGTGTCCAACACCTGCACACCCACACACAGCATGGGTGCTAGGGAAAAAATCACCACTACCGATGTTAGACAGAAATATGGGGGTGAAAGAACGAACGGAACAGAAAAATAAATATCATCCACTTGTTGAATCATCAATTGATTTAGAAAATCAGGGATTTAGAAAATAAATATATATAAACAGAAGATTTAGAATCTCCTCAGTTCATGCAACTGACTCTGAGCTGGCTGGCAACAGCCAGTAGTACTGTTGTACTTGTAAAGGTAAATAGTGACTTGATGTTGGGATCCAACCTTTGTGCTGGTGTTTTTTAATGTGGGTCCTAACTGAATCTTTGAACATGGATTGAGCCTTCATGTGTGGATTAGGTCTCCATGAGTGGGCCAGCTTTCATGTGTGTACTGTACATTCATGCTTGGTTTGTGCCTTTTTGAAAGCATTGTACCTTAGTGTTTGGACTGTGCCTTTGCATGTCTGCGTGTGTAGATAGCCCCATGTTTAGGCCAACCCATAGCCCTGTATGTTAAACAAAATGTAGAAAGTGACAACCCCGTGTGTAGGCCAATTGGTTGCCCTGGGGAACGTATGTTTGTCTGTAATATTTTGCACTGCTGTTTGAAATGAGATGTGTTTCTATACAGTTCTATGTCAACATCTCTGCTCTTCAGCCAATCGCCTTGATCTAGAGTGACTTTGCCATAAAGGTGGATAAATCCCCAGGACCTGACCAGGTGTACCCGAGAACTCTGTGGGAAGCTAGAGAAGTGATTGCTGTGCCTCTTGCTGAGATATTTGTATCATCAATAGTCAAGGTGAGGTGCTGGAAGACTGGAGATTGGCAAACGTGGTGCCACTGTTTAAGAAGGGTGGTAAAGACAGGCCAGGGAACTATAGACTGGTGAGCCCAAATTTGGTGGTGAGCAAGTCATTGGAGGGAATCCTGAGGGACAGGATGTACATGTATTTGGAAAGGCAAGGACTGATTAGGGATAGTCAACATGGCTTTGTGTGTGGGAAATCATGTCTCACAAACGTGATTGAGTTTTTTAAAGAAGTAACAAAGAAGACTTATGAGGCCAGAGCAGTAGATGTGACTATATGTCTATATATATGGACTTCAGTAAGGCATTCGACAAGTTTCCCCATGGGAAACTGATTACAAGGTTAGATATCATGGAATATAGGGAGAACTAGCCATTTGGATACAGAACTGGCTGAAAGGTAGAAGACAGATGGTGGTGGTGGAGGGTTGTTTTTCAGACTGGAGGCCTGTGACCAGTGGAGTGCCACAAGGATCGGTGCTGGGCCCTCTACTTTTTGTCATTTACACAAATGATTTGGATGTGAGCATAAGAGGTACAGTTAGTAAGTTTGCAGATGACACCAAAATTAGAGGTGTAGTGGACAGCAAAGAAGGTTACCTCAGATTACCACAGGATTTGGACCAGCTGGGCCAATGGGCTGAGAAGTGGCAGATGGAGTTTAATTCAGATAAATGCGAGGTGCTGCATTTTGGGAAAGCAAATCTTAGCAGGACATATACACTTAATGGTAAGGTCCTAGGGAGTGTTGCTGAACAAAGAGACCTTGGAGTGCAGGTTCATAGCTCTTTGAAAGTGGAGTCGCAGGTAGATAGGATAGTGAAGAAGGTGTTTGGTATGCTTTCTTTTATTGGTCAGAGTATTGAGTACAGGAGTTGGGAAGTCATGTTGCGGCTGTGCAGGACATTGGTTAGGCCACTGTTGGAATATTGCATGTAATTCTGGTCTCCTTCTTATCTGAAAGATGTTGTGAAACTTGAAAGGGTTCAGAAAAGATTTACAAGGATGTTGCCAGGGTTGGAGGATCTGAGCTACAGGGAGAGGCTGAACAGGCTGGGGCTGTTTTCCCTGAAGTGTCAGAGGCTGAGGGGTGACCTCAGAGGTTTACAAAATTATGAGGGGCATAGATAGGATAAATAGGCAAAGTCTTTTCCCTGGGGTCAGGGAGTCCATAGGTTTAGGGTTCCTGGAAAGATATAGAAGAGACCTAAGGGGCAACTTTTTCATGCAGAGGGTGGTACGGTGTATGGAATGAGCTGCCAGAGGAAGTGGTGGAGGCTGGTACAATTGCAACATTTAAGAGGCATTTGGATGGGTATATGAATAGGAAGGATTTGGAAGGATGTGGGCCGTGTGCTGGCAGGTGGGACTAGATTGGGTTGGGATATGTGGCCGGCATGGACAGGTTGGACCGAAGGGTCTGTTTCCATGCTGTACATCTCTATGACTCTATGTGTTGTGTGTGAGACACTGTAACCTCATGTGGACTATTTAAGCTGAGATGTCTTTCGATAGGATGTCCTATGTTAATATCTCTGCCTTTCGGTGCCTTGTTTTGTTTTATCGTGACTTAGGCTATGTGTTGTGGTCTGTGACATTGTAACTTGTGAATTTTGAATAAAAGAGAATATAAACAAAATATAGAATCTCCTCAGTTCAGGGGACTGACCTGGAGCTAGATGGCCACAGCAAGTGTACTGTGCACAAGTAAATAAAGGATCACTTGGTGATGGGATACCGGTCTCTCTGCAGTGATTTCACATTCCCATTTTTCCACATAAAGTTCCATCAGCCATATTCTTGTCCACTCATTAACTTGTCCAAATCCTTCTGAAGCCCCTTTACAACTTCCTCTCAATGCATATTCCTGCTTGCCTTTATATTATTTGGACAAAGTATAACATTTTGTCCTCCACTCTATATGATATATGGTATGAACTACTGGGGCACAAGTCATAATCCTTGCAGTACCCTGTTATAGCCTGCCGATGTGGGAATCAACAGAATTAGAAAACATCATTTTCCAGCCACATTTACTTCTAAAGAAGAGTCATTTTGAACTCAAAACATTACCTCACTGGACCTGGTGAGTTTCTCCAGGATTTTCTGTTTTTATTTCATTCACACTATAGCTCTTGTTCTCATTCATTCAAGCTGTAAAAATTCAAACCTGTTGGACAATTGATACTCCACCACTCTTACCTTCATGATCCCCCTCAATTCCAGTTCCTGCCCAAAAAAAAGGAGATTACACCAGGCTAAGGGTTGTAACCTCTTTCTGGAAAGGTAACCAGGTACCATTCTCCCTGCGTGATGTATCGCAATGGTTGCAGCTTGATCATCAGAACTAAACTCTGAAATGACACTCCTCAACCTGCAGACTCTTACCAAAGCTGCAGTTACCATGTATTGCCATGGAATCCAAGCACTCTCACATATTGCAGCTGTGACACGTTGCCTGTTCTGCCATTTTTATTGTGCTTATTAAACTAATTAATTAATTAATTATATCCTAAGATGTTGGTGACTGCCCCCCAAGTTGGAGGGCCAGAGGAACAAACAGTGAGCTGAGTCCCCAGGTTAGTACTTTGAGTTTCATGTTAGGAATTGTCGCTATCTAGTTTCTCTCCAGTAGGTGGGAGAATGGAAACTGCATATCAATGATATAGAAACGAGAATGTTTGGTCTCTCGCTGCTCACTAGCGAGAATCTCTTCTCTCGCTGCAACACTCATTAGGAACATGATACATTTTGCTCCCGACCTTTGGGAATCTCCTTACTGTTGAACTCACAATTCCTCCAACACTCTTGCGAATGCTCAAGTCACTCAGTGTCTGGGAAAATAACACCGTCTACTTTTTCCAGCAATAATGTTAAAATTAGAGCTGGCATTCAGGATTAAAATCAGGAAGCTGCCTTTCATGAAAAGAATATGTAATAATAGGGTTTGATATATTTCACCAGATGTATTTTTCCCTCCCCACACCAATCAGCGTGTCAGAGAGACCATTCCCTCCACAACTTCCTCATCAGATCCACACCCCCCACCAGCCTACACCCCACTCCCGGCACCTTCCCCTGCCACCGCAGGAAGTGCAAATCCTCAGCCCACACCACTCCCCTCACCTCAGTCCAAGTCCCCAAAGGATCCTTCCACATCCAGCAGAAATTTATCTGTACCTCCATCAATGTCGTCTACAATATCCGATGCACCCAATGTGGTATCCTCTACATCAGGGAGACAGGACACCTACTTGCAGATCGTTTCAGAGAATATCTCTGGGACACCCACACCAACCAACCCCACTGCCCCATGGCTGAACACTTCATCTCCGCCTCCCACTCCGCCAAGGACATGCAGGTCCTGGGCCTCCTCCATCGCCAAACCCTTATCACCCGAAGGAAGAACGCCTTCAACTTCCACCTTGGCACCCTGCAACCACATGGGATCAATGTGGATTTCACCAGTTTCCTCATTCCCACCCCCCCATTATCCCAGTCCCAAGCCTCCAACTTGGCAGGGCCTTCTGACCTGTCCATCACCTTTCCCATCTATCTGCTCCACCCTCCTCTCCGAACCTAGCACCTTCGCCTTCACCTATCTATCACATTCTCAGCTACCCTCCCCCCCCCCAACCCCACTCCCCTCCTATTTATGTCTCAGGCAAACCCCACCCCCCCCACCCCGGCCCACAAGCCTCATTGCTGATCAAGGGCTTATGCCGGAAACATCGATTCCCCTGCTCCTCGGATGCTGCCTGACCTACCATGCCTTTCCAGCACCACACTCTCGACTCTAATAAGGTTTGATGCCAATGTAAATGAACCTCTGATATAAGCTTAATATCACTCAATGTGGTCAGAATTTCAACCTTCCATTCGCTCTTAGATTTTTCACAATGTCAATATAATGATGAAATTATGTTGTTCCATCTCTGAGCACATTGAAACTCGTTTCTGTGAGAGGTCACACACCAGCATGAAAATTCTGCAAGGAAGTAGAGAAACTGGAAACTGACAAATGAAGCATTGCTGCAAATGGCAATAAATTACAGCATTGAAATGTATTACGGAGAATTCCTGTGGGAAATTAGACCATCACGGCAAATTGATCGAAGTGGTGCAGATGACACAAGGGTCTGCATTGAATCTCTTAAAAGACTAAAGTGGTGTTCCAGTAAACTATGCTATATTGATGGCACTATACAACTGCAGTACATCAAACCATGTAATAATCAAGAAAGTAGCAACAAAATTCCTCTGAGAAATACTGGCATCACAATGAAATATAAATGAGTACCTATAAAGTGCAGGAATATTGCATTAAATCACAGTAAGAACATAAAATAAAGTTCTGAAATCGTGGCACGTTAACTCCCTGTGGAAAATTAAATCACTTCCATGAATCATCGTGGGGAACAAAAGTAACCACAGCATGTTATTATGAGAATCCTGTTGTACTTTGTTCATTGACTGTGGGAATCTCTGGCTAGGCCAGAATTTATTCCCCAAAATTAATCTCCCAGAAGGCAGTTAAGAGTCAACCACAATGCTGTGGTCTGGAGTCACATGTAGACCAGACCAGATAATGATGGCAGTTTCCTTCCCTGAAGGACGTTAGTGAACTGGATGGGTTTTTGCTAGTAATTGGCAATTGTTTATGGTCATCATTAGAGTATTAGTTCCAAATTTGTATGAAATTTAAATTCCACTATCTGCATGTGGCAGGATTCAAACCTGAGTCCTTCGAGCATTACCTGGTCTCTGGATTAATAGTCTAGAGATAATACCAGTAAGCCACCAACTTCCCCATACTCTAGTATCTTTTCATGAAGGAGAGCTTCTTGATTTCAGTCCTAAATGCCATCTCTGATTTGCAGTGATGGAACTGGAGGTGTAATGAGAAAAATACAGCCTCACATTTACAGAACAAGGTGGTGGCACATCCTTTTGGACAACTAGGTCACTCTAAGGAGTGAGAGCATCATAAAGGATATTTGACAAGGAATACGGAACCAGAATATTCTGGGTCAAACCTAGCAAAAGCAAAGATGAAAACAATTACTGAGAAAAGATGTGGACAAAATGAATATTACCGAGAATCTCAACTTGATGACCACCAAGAGAAATCGAAAACACCAGGACAAAACTTCAGCATCAGCTCTGGAGGAGTAGTACCTCTTGTGAATGACAATCTTCATCTCAGTTTTGTGAGGAAACTCATATTCTGACTTGGCACACCATCCTGCTCTCGCACCTCTCCTGTGGTCTTCAGTCGGGTGGGACTGCACTCGCCTGGTTACAATTGTATCTAGCTAATAACAGTCACATCACTGGAGTGGTTTTGCTTCTGACTCTCACAGTGTCACTTTGGGTATCTGGTAAGAATCCACTCTTGGCTCCCTCCAACATGTTGCAGCTCAGCGACACCATTCACAAAATGCAGTGTTTAGTAGAAGTGGATGGTGGCACATAGCGTCCCTGCTTCTTTCACATCTCTGCCCCAATTAATTTGGTGACAAGAAAATTAGTGCACACCCCCCCACCTCCCACTGCCAATCAAAGTCATAGAATTGTGACAGTATGGAAGGAGGGCATTGAGCCCATCACTTCTGTACATCTCTCCAAAAAAGCATCTCCATTCTCCTGTCTTCTCCCTGTAACACCACACATTGTTATTTTCAAATAACCAGATAGTTCATTTTCACATTAAGTTTTCACAGTTGTCCTGAATTGTTCTATCAAACAACTTCTGCAGCAATGACCCGAAACGTTTAAATGTGAAATTTAGGTTACAGAATCAATAGCCAGTGAACATATCTTGCCTGGAGAAAGTGAGGACTGCAGATGCTGGAGATCAGAGCTGAAAATGTGTTGCTGGGAAAACGCAGCAGGTCAGGCAGCATCCAAGGAACAGGAGAATCGACGTTTCGGGCATAAGCCCTTCTTCAGGAATGGGCTATGCCCGAAACGTCGATTCTCCTGTTCCTTGGATGTTGCCTGACCTGCTGTGCTTTTCCAGCAACACATTTTCAACATATCTTGCCTCCCAATATTTCAAAAAAACACAAATTCCAGAGATCTGAAATAAAAACTGAAAGTGCTAGAAATACATATCAAGTCTGGCAGCATCTGGAAGAACAAAATAACAGTTGTAAGCTAATATAAGAAAGTCATAAATGAGTAATTAATGCCCGTTTAAGATTTCACTTCCCCTCCAAATGCAACAGCAAACCTTGTCAGAACTACTTGCTAGACTCTGGGTGGGGTGAGGTTTCCCATTCATAACTGAGTGAGCAGGCATTGGGAAGAGGAATGGAAGGAGATGCACTACCTGGCCATTACACCACAACCCCGCCCCCCTCCAAACCTGCTAAGTAATATCCAGTCCCATCAATCCCTTCCGTCGTCACCACCAACTGCCTCTGGCCTGCACTACATCAATGATTCTGGGCGTCGGGCTGGTCATTACCAGCTGCAAACATTGTCTCCTAGTAATGTTGAAACGCATAAAGGTGAATAAATCCCCAGGACCTGATCAGGTGTATCCTTGAACTCTGTGGGGAGCTAGAGAAGTGATTGCTGGGCCTCTTACTGAGATATTTGTATCATCAATAGTCACAGGTGAGGTGCCGGAAGACTGGAGGTTGGCTAACATGGTGCCACTGTTTCAAAAGGGCGGTAAAGACAAGCCAGGGAACTATAGACCGGTGAGTCTGATCTCGGTGGTGGGCAAGTTGTTGGAAGGAATCCTGAGGGACAGGATGTACATGTATTTGAAAAGGCAAGGACTGATTCGGGATAGTCAACATGGCTTTGTGCGTGGAAAATCATGTCTCACAAACTTGATTCCGTTTTTTGAAGAAGTAACAAAAAGGATTGATGAGGGCAGAGCAGTAGATGTGATCTATATGGACGTCAGTAAGGCGTTTGACAAGGTTCCCCATGGAAGACTGGTTAGCAAGGTTAGATCTCATGGAATATAGGGAGAGCTCACCATTTAGATACAGAACTGGCTCAAAGGTAGAAGACAGATGGTGGTGGTGGAGGGTTGTTTTTCAGACTGGAGGCCTGTGACCAGTGGATTGCCACAAGGATTGGTGCTGGGTCCTCTACTTTTTGTCATTTACATAAACGATTTGGATGTGAGGATAAGCGGTACAGTCAATAAGTTTGTAGATGACACCAACATTGGAGGTGTAGTGGACAGCGAAGAGGGTTACCTCAGATGACAACAGGATCTTGATCAGATGGGCCAATGGGCTGAGAAGTGGCAGATGGAGTTTAATTCAGATAAATGCGAGGTGCTGCATTTTGGGAAAGCAAATCCTAGCAGGACATATACACTTAATGGTAAGGTCCTAGGGAGTGTTGCTGAACAAAGAGACCTTGGAGTGCAGGTTCATAGCTCCTTGAAAGTGGAGTTGCAGGTAGATAGGATAGTGATGAAGGCGTTTGGTATGCTTTCTTTTATTGGTCAGGGTATTTGAGTACAGGAGTTGAGAGGTCATGTTGCGGATGTACAGGACATTGGTTAGGCCACTGTTGAATATTGTGTGCAATTCTGGTCTCCTTCCTATCGGATAGATGTTGTGAAACTTGAAAAGTCTCAGAAAAGATTTACAAGGATGTTGCCAGTATTGGAGGATTTGAGCTATCGGGAGAGGCTGAACAGGATGGTGCTGTTTTCCCTGGAGCATTGGAGGCTGAGGGGTGACCTTATAGCGGTTTACAAAATTATGAGGGCCATGGATAGGATAAATAGACAAAGTCCCTTCCCTGGGATCGGGGAATCCAGAACTAGAGAGCATAGGTTTAGGGTGAGAGGGGAAAGATATAAAAGAGACCTAAGGGGCAACTTTTTCACGCAGAGGGTGGTATGTGTATGGAATGAGCTGCCAGAGGATGTGGTGGAGGCTGGTACAATTGCAACATTTAAGAGACATTTGGATGAGTATATGAATAGGAAGGGTTTGGAGGAATATGGGCCAAGTGCTGGCAGGTGGGACTAGATTGGGTTGGGATATCTGGTCAGTGTGGACGGGTTGGACCGAAGGGTCTGTTTCCATGCTGTACATCTCTATGACTCTATGACCAAGAAAGTCAGGCCACTAGCCACATTCAGATGAGTTGCAGTTAATTTTAACCCTTTCTTAAATATACCTGGAAGGCCGAGGTAGAAAATTACAATCATGTGCTTTCTCTGAGGTGGGAGAGAGGGTGTAGAGTCATCTCTTTTGTTTCCTCTTCCTGGTATGTTTCTATTTCTATTTCACGTTTCTTCTGATACTTTACAGGTGTAAAATTCCAAGCATCCCACGCAGGACATGGGCAGACAACAAAACATTTGCCTCTGCAGTCATTCTTTGGGCATAGCAGATTTCTTTTTTAAAACATGCATTTTTGGAATTAAAAATTAATGGTGTCTATGGTGCTTCAGGGTTCTGAACCATTGTCATAACAATGAATGTCCAAATATCACTGCCATCACTGAGACCTCCTACTTCCACCTCTACAGCATTGCCTTGCACCAGTCTTAGCACATCTTCTGCTCACACCCTCATCCATGTTATTGATTCTCACCAGACTATTCCAGGCTCCCACATTTTATCCTCATGTGATCAAGACATGCTAACTTGCACATAGTTCCATTTATCCGTCACATTATGCTCACTGGCCTTAGATTGGTCCTTGATTAATTTACTCCTTAATTTTAAAATCTCAGAAAGCTAACATTAGCCTGAAATTCCTTTCTCCACAGATGCAGCTACTTTTTATTTCCAATATTTTTTGTTTGTATTTCAGTATTTTCATTTGTTTAAAACTCATGACTTCGTTTGCAGCTCCTTCGTGACCTTGTCCATTCTCTCTCTGTCATCTCCTCTTGCAGTTTCTTTAATTCTAACCTCTTAAGTGTCCCCAGTTATAATTGCTACAACATGAGGGTTGATTTTATAATCACTCAAGGGATATGGGCATCACTTGCTGAGCTAGTATTTATTGCCCATCCCAAACTACACTTCGAAAAGGTGACAATGAGCTGCCTGCTTGAACTGCTGCAGTCTATATACTGTCGGTACACCCACAATATTATTAAGGAGGGAGTTCCAGAGTTCTGAATCAGTGGGTCAGCGATATATTTCCAAGATAGGATGTTGAGTGGCTGAGAGGGGGAGCGTGCAGGTTTAATTGCTCCCATGTATCTGCTACCTTTGTACTTCTAGATGGTCTGAGTTTGGAAGGTGCTGTCTAAGGATCTTTGCTGAATGTCTGCAGTGCATTTTGTAGATAGTACACACTGCTGCTACTGAGCGCTGGTGGTGAAAGGCAAGGATGCTTGTGTATGTAGTGTCAATTAAGTGAGCTGCTTTGTCATGGATTGTGTCAAGCTTCTTGAGTGTTGATGGAGCTGCACTCATTCAGGCAAGTGGGGAATATTCCATCATATTCCTGACTTGCGTATTGTAGGTAGTAAATAGATTTTGGGTCGTCAGGAAATGAGTTACTTACTCCAGGATTTCTCGGCTCTGACCTGCTTAGGACCTAAGCAACTGAAGTCCCTCTGAAAATCTCTCTACCTCTCTTTCCTCAATTGAGATGCTCCTTAAAATGTATCTTTTTAATCAAGCAATTGGGCACCTGTATTAACATATCCTCCTTTGTGGTTTGATGATAATATTTGTTTAAAATGCTTATGAGAAGCCCTTTGGAATGTTTTATGTTCAAAACTTGGTCTACACTATTGTAGTTAAATACAATTTCTTTTAAAGTCAATGCACACTTAAATTGTCGAAATTTTATTTTAAAAACTCTTATGATCTATAATCATTAAAAATGAGTTTGAAAAAAATGCAGCATAAATCTCCAGGACCTGATCACACCTGTGGGAGGCTAGAGAAGTGATTGCTGAGCTTCTTACTGAGATATTTGGATCATCGATAGTCACAGATGAGATGACGGAAGACTGGAGGTTGGCTAACGTGGTGCCACTGCTTAAGAAAGATGGTAAGGACAAGCCAGGGAACTATTGACCAGTGAGCCTGACCACGGTGGTGGACAAGTTGTTGGAGGGAATCCTGAGGGACAGGATGTACATGTATTTGGAAAGACAAGGACTGATTAGGGATAGTCAACATGACTTTGTGTGTGGGAAATCATGTCTCACAAACTTGTTTCCGTTTTTTGAGGAAGTAACAAAGAGGATTGATGAGGGCAGGCGGTAGATGTGATCTATATGGACTTCAGTAAGACGTTCGACAAGGTTCCCCACGGGAGACTGATTAGCAAGGTTAAATCTCATGGAATACAGGGAGAACTCGCCATTTGGATACAGAACTGGCTCAAAGGTAGAAGACAGAGGGTGGTGGTGGAGGGTTGTTTTTCAGACTGGAGGCCTGTGACCAGTGGAGTGCCACAAGGTTCGGTGCTGGGTCTATTACTTTTCATCACTGACATAATTGATTTGGATGCGAGCATAAGAGGTACAGTTAGTAAGTTTGCTGATGACACCAAAATTGGAGGTGTAGTGGACAGCAAAGAGGGTTACCTCAGATTACAACGGAATCTTGATCAGATGGGCCAATGGGCTGAGAAGTGGCAGATGGAGTTTAATTTAGATGAAAGTGAGGTGCTGCATTTTGGGAAAGCAAATCTTAGCAGGACTTATACACTTAATGGTAAGGTCCTCGAGAGTCTTGCTGAGCAAAGAGACCTTGGAGTGTAGGTTCATAGCTCCTTGAAAGTGGAGTCGCAGGTAGATAGGATAGTGAAGGCGGCGTTTGGTATTCTTTCCTTTATTGGTCAGAGTATTGAGTACAGGAGTTGGGAGGTCATGTTGCGCTGTACAGTTAGGCCACTTTGGAATATTGTGTGCAATTCTGGTCTCCTTCCTATTAGAAAGATGTTGTGAAATTTGAATGAATTCAGAAAAGATTTACAAGGAGTTGCCGGGGTTGGAGGATTTGAGCTATAGGGAGGGGCTGAACAGGCTGGGGCTGTTTGTCCTGGAGCATCGGAGGCTGAGGGGTGACCTTATAGCGGTTTACAAAATTATGAGGGGCATGGATAGGATAAATAGACAAAGTCCCTTCCCTGGAGTGGGGGGGGGGAATCCAGAACTAGAGGCCATAGGTTTAGGGTGAGAGGGGAAAGATATAAAAGAGACCTAAGGGGCAACTTTTTCATGCAGAGGGTAGTACATGTATGGAATGAGCTGCCAGAGGATGTGGTGGAGGCTGGTACAATTGCAACATTTAAGAGGCATTTGGATGGGTATATGAATAGGAAGGGTTTGGAGGGATATGAGGCAGGTGCTGGCAGGTGGGACTAGATTGGGTTGGGATATCTGGTCGACATGGACTAGTTGGACCAAAAGGTCTGTTTCTGTGCTGTACATCTCTATGACTAAACCAATTTTCATACTGGAAAGAGAAAACAAAATACTAGCACTATAAGCAAACCTTAAAAATATAATAGAGATGCTTTCGTTGGATTTAACACAAATAAACAAACAATATAAAAGCATATTACTGTGGCTGTTGGAAAGCTGAGATAAAAGTAGAAAGCAGAGTGACCGCTACCAGTGATGGCCCAGTGGTATTGTTGCTGGACTATTCATCCAGAGTTTTCATCAGAGTGGTGCTGAGACCCAACTCATGTTCCAGGGACCTGGTTTCAAATCCCAACATGGCAGATGGTGGAATTTGAACTGAATTTTTAAAAATCTGGAATTAATAGTCTAATGACGATCAGGAAACGGTTGTCGATTTCCAGAAAAAAGCATTATGTCATTTAGGGTAGAAAAAAGCAATCATTCCCTGGTCTGGCCTACATGTGACTCCAGACCCACAACAAGGTGTTTGACTCTTAACTGCCCATTGGGCAATTAGGGATGGGCAATAAATGCTGGCCAGCAATGGCCTCATGCTGTAAATGAATTCTTTAAAAGTGCTGGAGAAAGAGAGAAGGAGAATTAACATTTTCAGTTTCTCTGTCCACAGATGCTGCCAGGCCTGTTGAATTTATAATTTCTTAAATTATGCAAACCTCCTGGACCTGATTGTTCCACCTTAGGGGATATTAAAAGTGGTAGAAACTTTGTCGATACATTCATCATAATTTTCCAAATGTCTAAAATCAGGAAAACAGGAAAGGACAGAAATCAGGAAAAGGCAGGGCAATTGCTTAATGGTAGTTGTGAAGTAGCAACTTGAATCACCAATTAGAGATTTTCAAAACGTACATTACGTTGAATCTTCCTAGGCCACTGAAATGTGAGCATTGGTGAGAGAGATGGACAACATGGAGCTTCTCATTGTCAAGAACAATAAGCCCCATTTTCCAACCAAGTGTTGTATAGCAAGACCCGATTCAAATCGTTAAACATACATTCAATAATATCCTGACAACTACATCATCTTGCCTTATTGATGTGCAGTTTCCCATCCTCTCACCTGCCAGATGGAAACTGGATGACAACAATTCCCCACATGAAAGGCAGAGCTGTTACTTTGTGATTCTAGTTCGCTGTTTGCTCTCCCAGACCTCTATCAGTCACCGGGTATGTCCCATGGGCAGTGACCATGTCCCACCTACCCCATCCAGTAAGACCTCCAAAGTGGTGTGCCAATTACCCTCTGTCCAATGAGTCTGTGACAAATAACCATCCAGACTGGGCAACTGCAGACTGCCAGTTTGACTGGGTGTGTAGCTGGGCTTTAAAGATGACACTGCTGCCAGAAATCCAGAGAGGTCCCAGCAGTAGAGAGCACTATAGTGAGTTGGATAATTCCAGAAATTGAGTGCCATAGGAATATGGTGCATAAGTAATGAGGAGAATTTGGGAAGATAACGCAAGAAATATCACAAGGACTTGAGGAGAGGAAGTCTCCAGGAAAATCAGCAAAGATGATTCAGCCCATTTCTGTTAAGGTTCAGCCCAATGCACCTAATTAATCTCGTTGAACTTTTTTTTTGAGGAGATCACATAAGGAGTCATATACACGGGTAATTCTTTCCCCAACAGATCATGGATTCTAAGACAATTGTCTGAGATTGTTTGGAGATAGTAAGGAATGCAGATGCTGTCGGAATTGTATTTGTGAATTTGTGTAGGTAGATGGAACTATGTTATAGACAGACATAGAGTCACAGAGATGTGCAGCACAGAAACAGACCTTTTGGTCCAACTCGTCCATGCTGACCACTTTCTAAAACCGATCTAGAATAGCAGAATAGGTTCAAAGGGTTGAATGGCCTTCTCCTGTTTCTTTAAACATAAGACTATAGATTTCTGCAACACAAATGAAAGCCATAAGACCATAAGACATAAGCAGAAGTTAAGCAATTCGGCCCTTTGAGTCTGCTCTGCCATTCAGTCTTGGCTGATGGGTTTTTCAATACCATTTTCCTGTTTTCTCCCCATAACCTTTGATCCCACTGTTAATCAAGAACCTATCTAACTCTGTTTTAAATATACTCAATGACCTGGCCTCCACAGCCTTCTGTGGCAATGAATTCCACAGATTCACCGCTCTCTGGCTAAAGAAGTTTCTCCTTATTTCCATTCTGAAGGGTCTTCCCTTTACTGTAAGGTTGTGCTCTCAGGTCCTCGTCTCTCCAGCCAATGACAACCTCTTCCCAAGGTCTACTTTGTACTGCCTGTTCAGTATTCTTTAAGTTTCAATCAGATCCCCCTCATCCTTCTAAACTCCATTGAATATAATTCCAGAGTCCTCAAATGTTCCTCATATGTTTAGCCTTTCATTCCTGGGATCATTTTTGTGAACCTCCTCTAGTCCTGCTCCAGAGCCAATGCATCCTTCCTGAGTAATGGGGCCCAAAATTGCTCACAGTACTCTAAATGTAATCTGACCAGAATCTGATGTAGCCTGAGAAGTACATCCTTGCTTTTATACTATAGGCATCTTGAGATGAATGACATCATTGTATTTGCCTTCCTAACTATTGACTCAACCTGCAAGTTTACCTTGAGAGAAACCTGGATGAGGACTCACAAGTCCCTTTGCACTTCTATTTCTGAATTTTCCCCTCATTTAAAAGATAGTCCATGCCTCTATTCTTCCCACCAAAGAGGATGACCTCACACTTTCCCTGTTGTATTTCATACTTCTTTGCCCACTCTCTTATCCTGTCTAAATCTTTCTGCAGTCTCCCCACCTCCTTATTACTAATCCCTCCACCTACTTTTGCATCATCTGCAAACTTAGCCAGAATGCCCTCAGTTCCCTCATCCAGATTATTAATGTATAAAGTGAAAAGTTGTGGTCCCAACACTGACCCTTGTGGAACACCACTAGTCACTGGCTTCTATCCTGAGAAGGACCCTTTTATCCCCACTCTCTGCCTTCGGCCAGACACTGACCTTCTATCCATGCTGGTACCTTGCCTCTAACACCGTGGGCCCTTATCTTACTCAGCAGCCTCTTGCACGGCACCTTATCAAAGGCCTTCTGGAATTCCAGATAGATAACATCCATTGGCTCCCCTTGGCCTAACCAAGTTGTTCTGCATCACTGCCACTACTCCATCTAATCTTCCTCCTTACTTGGAGAGGTTGAAACCAATACTTTAGGGTTCAGAGCTCAAGCATCACAAAAAAACCTATGCGGATGTCGGAGGTATGAAATGTCAATGGAAAATATTAGAAATTGTCATCAGATTCAGCAGCAGAGGAGGAAATCACTGGAAGGGTTCAAAGTTAATAAGGACAAAGTCTTGGATAGATTGTTGGTACTTAAAGTTGACAAGGACTGAATGACAATCATTCAAAAATTTTGAAGGAACTGAGGGTAAAAATTATCGGGTCACCAGCCGTAATCTTTCAGTTTTTGGGGGAGGTGCTAGAAATCTGGAGAACTGCAAATACTATGGCCTTCTTCAAGAAAGGTTGTCAGGATTATCCCAGCGATTCACACGGATGATCCCTGGAATGGTAGGTCTAACATATGAGGAACGGCTGAGGATCCTGGGATTGTATTCATTGGAGTTTAGAACATTAAGGGGAGACTTAATAGAGACGTACAAGATAATACATGGCTTGGAAAGGGTGGATGCTAGGAAATTGTTTCCGTTAAGTGAGGAGACTAGGACCCGTGGACACAGCCTTAGAATTAGAGGGGATAAATTCAGAACAGAAATGCGGAGACATTTCTTCAGCCAGAGAGTGGTGGGCCTGTGGAATTCATTGCCGCAGAGTGCTGATGTTATATTCCCTGGTGGTGAACATTTGAAACTGTATGATGACAGCAAGTCATCAAATTTCACACTTGTGAAGAAGTGAAGGCGCCTAAATCTTCCTTTGTGAATCAAATTTTTAGTTGCTTCATTGGTTGGAAAATGTCTTCGGAAAGAATTTTGCTTAATCAAGTCCAAATCCTTGAAAGTGGACTCACAGGTAAACAGGGTAATGAAGAAGGCATTTGAAATGCTTGCCTTTAATAGTCAGTGAATTGAGCATTGGAGTTGGGAGATCATGTTTCAGCTGTACAGGACACTAGTTGGACCACTTTTGGAGTACTGCATTCAATTCTGGTCTCCAAGGTATAGGAAAGAAAAACTTGAAAGAGTTGAGAAAAGATTTGCAAGGTTGTTGCCAGGGTTGCAGGTTTCGAGTTATAGGGAGAGGCTGAACTGGCTGGGGCTATTTTCCCTGGAGCATCAGAGGCTGAGGGATGATGTTATAGAATTTGATAAACATGAGGGGCATGGATAGAGTGAACATCCAAGGTCTATTTTCCCTAGGGTAAAAGTGTCCAAAACTCTTTTAGGGTTTAAGGTGAGAGGGGAAAGATTTAAAAGGGACCTAAGGGGCAACTTTATCACGCAGACGGCAGTGCGTGTATGGAATGAGCTGTCAGAGGTGGTGGACATTGGTACACTTAAAAGGCATACGGATGGGTATATGAATAGGAAGGGTTTAGACGGATATGGGCCAAATGCTGGCAAATGGAACTAGATTAATTTAGAATATCTGGTTGTATGGATGAGTTGGACTGAAGGATCTGTTTCTGTACCCTGTGATGTCTATGATTCTAAATTTACTGGTATGAGTACAGGCCTCAGAAGAGAGGCAAGTACATAATAGTACAATTAAACAGGTAAATTTAAAGTCCAAAATAAAATTATTCTGAACTAAATGAAAAGTCAAAATTGTAAATTGATGAAAAGAAGGCCACTAAAATAAAGAAAAAAGAAGTGCTTTTTTTTCAACTGTCTGTATTACAGGATTACATTAATACTATAGTCATAAACCATCATGATTACTGCAATATAGGAGGGTTTATAATGTGTGAGTTGATTTCTCTAAAGGAAAACAATCAGTCTAGGGAACTGTCTGACATTATTACCACTCCACATGGTTCTGAATATATCTCTCAGTTTATTATCCCTGTGGAATCTACCAATGTTATGTTTGGTTAATAAGAACAGATTCACAGAAAGGTCTGCTGTGAGCAGATAAAGGCCTCTACATGTGAAGACTGCCTGCCCTCCTGCGACATTTTTGAGCAATTCTCTGCCACTGACACATATTCCCTCTTGTACACGCTGATAACAATGGCAAATGTTTCAAAATAGCACATATTTGGTTATTTTCATTGAGCTCACGCCCTCATTACTGATCTTTAATTTTGATGTGTTTTCAGAATACTTATTGCCCATTCCTATTTGCAAGTGATTGTTTATTTTTTACAACTGACAGGTTTGGCATATGTCAGTGTCATATATGGGTGTGGCAGAGCTCCTCTAGGTGAACGACATCAGGGGAGCTTGTGTTTATTGTTCATTCATGGAATGTGGGCCTTGCTGGCAAGAACAGGATTTACTGCCCTTCTCTCATTGCCATTGAGAAGCGGGGACTTCACAGCAACCGTCAACACTTGGAGCATTTGGTTTCAAAGACAAAAGCAATATTCTGTGTACACTGGAAATCTAAATTAAAAACAGAAAATGCCAGAAAGGCTCAGCTGGCTTTATGAAGAGGGATAGAGTTGTGGCATTCCGAACCAACAGTAAAATCTCTTAACGCCTTTTGGTTCTCAATGATCTCAAGTGTAACACACTGCAGGTGACTGAGGCGGTGGGGGTGAGGTGAGGGGGTATGCAGGGTGTGAATGCTGCGGGTTCCTTTATGGACCCTGGTAAAATCCTTCGCCATAGATTTTGCTTGGCTTCCTGAACTTTCCAATATTTTCTGTCTTTAACCAGTTCCACGCGTCCACACTGAAGTGACCATAAATGGGCTGCTACTGAGAATGAACATGACATCAGGAGATACTAAAGCCTCTAAGACATTGAGTCACAATATTATGATTGGTTGCATATGCAGCATATACATCCACTGAATGATAGTTTTTGTAAAACCATTTTATCCGCAGTGCCTAATTTTATGAATGGATTTGCTAAAGTTCCACATACAGTCCAGTAAGGTTTTAATTCCCTGTTGATTTATCTAGCCTTACTCCAAAGAAATGGGAGGTTTGGCAATTCACATCCTCTAAAGGTGTGCTTCACATTATGGCCTGAAGAAAGGTTACACTCGTAACATTGCCTTCTCCACCTCCTGAAGCTGCCTGGCTTGCTGAGTTCTTCCAGCCTCCTGCCTGTCTACTTTGGATTCCAGCATCTGCAATTTCTTTTTGACTCTAACCTTTCTGTTTCATTATTGCTCAGCAGTCTACTGGCAATACAGATCTGTGAGATCAGGCAAGACTAATTTGGACTAGATTGTGATTGCTTCGCGTTCAGCTGAGTGTCTGACACCAGAAGGAAAAATAATTTAAATGAGGTGTTGAGTGTTATTCAGTGAAGATGTGTTTCATGACTGTTGCTTCTTGTCTAAGGTTATATCAGGAGTGTGATGGAATACTCCCCACTTGCCTGGTTGATTGCAACTCTAAAAGCACTCAAGACGCTTGACATCATCCAGGGCAAAGCAGTCTGCTTGATTAGCACAACATCCACAAGCATCCACTCCCTCTACCACCAATGCACATTAGCAGCAGCATGTTGTATCTACAAAATGCACTGCAGAAATTCAGCAAAGATCCTCAGACAGCACTTTCCTAACACATAACCACTTCCATCTAAAAGAACAAGAGCTGCAGATACGTGGGAACACCATCACCTTCAAGTTCCCCTCCAAGCCACACCATCCTGACTTGGAAATATATCAATGTGCCTTCGTTGTCATGGGGTCAAAGTCCTGGAATTTTTTTCCTAATGGCATTGTTGGTCATGGACATGGCACATGGACTGCAGCGGTTCAAGAAAGTGGCTCACCACCACCTTCTCATTGGCAAATAATGCTCTCCTGGAATCTCTTCTGTCAGGCAGAAGATATAAAAGCTTGAACACAGGCACCTACAGATTCAAGAACAGCTTCTGCCCTGCTGTTATTAGACTGATGAATGGACTGTCTAATTTTAAATAATACTGCTCTTTTAGAATCATAGAATCCCTACAGTGTGGAAACAGACCCTTAGGCCCAACAAGTACACACCGACCCTCCGAAGAGTAACCCATCCAGACCCATTCCCCTCTGGCTAATGCACTCCTCTGGCTACACAACCTTGAACACTGTGGGCAATTTAGCATGACCAATTCACTTAACCTGCACATCTTTGGATCGTGCAAGGAAATCCACACAGACACAGGGACAATGTGTAAGCTCCACACAGACAGTCGCCTGAGGCTAGAATCAAGCCCAAGTCCCTGGCACTGTGAGGCAGCAGTGCAAACCACTGAGCGATGTGCTGCCCCAATCTTGTTAATGTTGATCTTGCCTAATGCATGTCCTGGGTGGTATAACCTGTATGCCTTACTCTGTCCAAGTTTTTTTTCACCCTAAGATCTGTATGTCCTTGCTTATTATGATCTGCCCGTGCTGATTGCAAACAAAGCTTTTCACTGTACTTAGGGACACATGACAATAAATCAAGTCAGTCAATCAATCAACAATCAACTAGGGATGGGCAATAAATGCTAGTGAAGCCAGTCACACCCACATCCCACATGTGAAAAGAAAGTATCATAAGTTTCCCAGCAAATTTGAAGTGCATGAAATAAAAGGAGTAGTATCAGCGAGGATACAAAGTTTACTAAGTGACATGATTGGAATGATTGTTTCTCGATTGGAATGGGATATTCCGTGGGGTTTCCCCGGAGTCAGCATTAGAATCATGACTTTTCTTGATCCATATTAATGACTTGGCTTTGAAGATACAGATGATGAAAATACCAGGGCAATGGTATTAGACCTCAAGGGGATGCAGCTAGGCAAGTAGAGTGGACATGAGGTAAAAACAATGACTGCAGATGCTGGAAAGCAAATACTGGATTAGTGGTGCTGGAAGAGCACAGCAGTTCAGGCAGCATCCAACGAGCAGCGAAATCGACGTTTCGGGCAAAAGCCCTTCATCAGGAATAAAAGTAGAGTGGACAGACACACTGCAGCTTGTGATAGGAAGGACAGAGAAAGGTAATATAAAATAAAGGATACAATTCCAATGGGGTTACAGGAGCAGACCTTGAGAAAGATGTTCATAAGGCATATGTTTCCTCAGCCTTATCAATCGATATATAGAATACAAAAGCAAGGAGCTGTTTATAAAACATTGGTTTAGCCTCAACTGTTGTGTTGTATTGGGTGAAAGGGGGTACTGCAGATGCTGGAGATTAGAGTCAAGATTAGAGTGGTGCTGAAAAAGCACAGCAGGTCCTGGAAAAGCACAGCAGGTCAGGCACCATCCGAGGATGTTTCGGGCAAAAGCCCTTCATCAGGACTGTGTTGTATTGTCATTATATCCTGTTTCATAAGAACAAAGGAACATGACAAATAGGAGCTGGAGTAGGTCCTATTTTCATTTTTAATGAATCTATTCAGACATGTTCTGACACACAGCCAGGACAAGTGGGACTGGAACTCTGGAGTACGTCATTTTTTTCTCTTGGGTGTGGTCTGCCATGGCTGGTCTTTGACCTCAAAACAACTTTGCTGCCTGATTCCCCCTTGGTTTTCCTCGAATTTAAACATCTATCTCAGGTTGGAATGTACTTAGCGCTGAGAATCTACAGCACTCACCTAATGATGCATTCTTTGCATTGTAAATCTCTTTGAAATCTATTTTAGCTCCTACATTCAAAGGCTAATTACCACACACGGTCTCTTTCATCCACAATCTGGATTTTTTAAATGCAGTACAGATCAAGCATTTAACCTGGGACTTTTCAGGTTTGTCTGGCCAAAAATGACCAGACCTGTGGGGAGGGGGAGGGGGGACAGTACATTTTGAAGGGGTCTGCAATTATGGGGAATGCAGATTGCAACCAATGGTTAGCACTGCTGCCGCACAGCGCCAGGGACCTGGTTCAATTCCACCCTTGGATGATTATGTGAAGTTTGTACATTTTCCCTATTTCTGCATGGTTTTGCTGTGGGGGCTCTGGTTTCCTCCCACAGTCCAAAGAAGTGTAAGTTAGGTGGATTGGCCATTCCAAATTGCTCATAGTTTTCAGGAATGTGAAGGCCAGGTGATTTGCCATGGAAAATGTGGGATTACTGAGATAGGTTGGGGGCGTGTGTGAATCTGGGTGGAATGCTTTTTGACAATTTAGTGTAGACTTGATAGGCCGAATGGCCTGCTTCTAACCGGTATGGATTATATATTTGTATGATTCTATGAACCTGACTTAATCAGGCTTAATTTGCTTCCCAGCTAGGTTAACTCAGCAGTATGTTTAACATGAGTCAAGCCTCATGTCATCCTACTTATAACACATTTACATGTTATGAATACTCATTGTATTAAAACATTTTATAATTAAGCCTGGCTAAGCCAAAGTCAGCAGCACACAGGAATCTGATTTACATGCATTGGAAATTGTGTGCACTGATTGGCTTTGTGTAGTTTTGTGTCTGAGATCAACTCTGTCATCAACTCTCAGAGATTTCTTTCTACTTCCCCCTGGATCATGACCCCACCATTGAACATCAGGCTGTTACCTCATCTCCTTGGAGATCTTTCCACCTCTATATCACCAACATGACAAAGTCCTCCTCTGGTGTTGGACTGGGATGGACAAGGTCAGAAGTCAGATGACACCAGATTACAATCACAAGATGACAAACGGGCAACACTCCGAAAGTTTGTGATTTCAAGTAAACCTATTGGACTATAACCTCTTGTGATTTTGGGTAATCGAAGATGGAGGATGGGAAAAATTTCTGGCTGTAAGAGCTTTTTTTGAGGTATTTTAGGTGGTGGAGGTGATTTCCTCGAATTCCAGGAGCAGCAATTACTGTGTTATATGTTGTTGCAATACTTTGGAACTTTGGAAAAAAAAAGTCAAAACAACAGCAGTTTAAAAGGGAGAAGAGCAGACAAAGGAAGTACATGGTGAGGACAATGCAGGAGAGAGAGAGAGAAAACCTGCACAGTTACCGCCTTTGCTGTTTGAATTCGTGAATCACTGGACATCGGAGTGCATCTGGGAAAATTAACAAACAGTGAAATTCACATCTGATAATGGAGGAACTGTTGGGCGGAGTTCATAGCACAGAATCAGATAAGTTAATCGTTGTTTTAAATCTGTCCAAGAGAAAGGCTGCAGTAGTGAGTACAGTGGATTCTTTCTTGATTATATGTTTTTGGAGATAAGTCTCTTGATTAAACTTAAAATATAAGCCATAGCTATTAATTTAACCTGGGGCAGTGTTTGTCGAGGAATAAGACGGTGTTATTTTCTGGGTCTGTAGATTGTGAAGGAGCAAAACTGGCCTTTGCAGTGATATGTACTTCTTGTCAGATGTGGGAGTTTAAAGAGAGTTTAAGGATTACTGCGAATTATATCTGCCATAAATTCTGTTGGATGTGAATCTTATCAGATCGAGTGGATCGGTTGGAGAGACAGATAGAAGCGATGAGGAATGTGCAACAGCAACAGTATGTGATGGATGGCAGTTATAGGAAGGGGGGAATGTCTCAGATACAGTCACATAGATGGGTTAACTCCAGGAAGGGTGAGAGAGGTAGGCAGCTAGTGCAGGAGTCTTTTGTGGATACACCCATTTCAAACAGGTATGCTGTTTTGGAAAATGTAGGGGGTGATGGATTCTCAGGGGAACGTAGCACGAACAGCCAGGTTGCTGGTATTGAGATTGGCTTTAATGCAACGAGGGGTATGTCGGCTCCCAAGAGATCAATTGTGTTAGGGGATTATGTAGTCAGAGGTACAGACAGATGTTTCTGTGGCCAGCAGAGAAAAAGCAGAGTGGTGTGTTGTTTCCCTGGTGCCAGGATCAAGGATGTCTCAGAGAGGGTGCAGAATGTTCTCACGGGGGGAGAGGGGCCAGCAAGGGGTCATTGTTCACATTGGAACCAACGATATAGGAAGGGAAAAGGTTGAGATTCTGAAGGGAGATTACACAAAGTTAGGCAGAAATTTAAAAAGGAGGTCCTCAAGATTGCTCCCGGTGTCATGAGCTAGTGAGGGCAGGAATAGCAGATGAATGCATGGCTGAGAAGCTGGTGTGTGGGAGAAGGATTCACATTTTTGGATCATTGGAAACTCTTTTGGGGTAGAAGTGACCTGTACAAGAAGGACGGATTGCATCAAAATTGGAAGGGGACTAATATACAGGCAGGGAAATTTGCTAGAGCTGCTTGGGAGGATTTAAACTAGTAAGGGGAGGGGGGTGGGACCCAGGGAGATAGTGAGGAAAGAAATCAATCTGAGACAGGTACAGCTGAGAACAGAAGTGAGTCAAACAGTCAGGGCAGGCAGGGACAAGGTAGGACTAATAAATTAAACTGCATTTATTTCAATGCAAGGGGCCTAACAGGGAAGGCAGATGAACTCAGGGCATGGTTAGGAACATGAGACTGGAATATCATAACAATTACAGAGACATGGCTCAGGGATGGACAGGACTGGCAGCGTAATGTTCCAGGATACAAATGGTACAGGAAGGATAGAAAGGGAGGCAAGAGAGAAGGGGGAGTGGCATTTTTGATAAGGGATAGCATTACAGCTGTGATGAGGGAGGATATTCCTGGAAATACATCCAGGGAAGTTATTTGGGTGGAACTGAGAAATAAGAAAGGGATGATAACCTTATTGGTTATAGATTATAGATTGCATTATAAATCCCCTAATGGTCAGAGGGAAATTGAGAAACAAACTTGTAAGGAGATCTCAGCTATCTGTAAGAATAATAGGGTAGTTATGGTAGGGGATTTTAACTTTCCAAACATCGACTGGGACTGCCATTGTGTTAAAGGTTTAGATGGAGAGGAATTTGTTAAGTGTGTACGAGACAATTTTCTGATTCAGTATGTGAATGTACCTACTAGAGAAGGTGCAAAACTTGACCTACTCTTAAGAAATAAGGCAGCGCAGGTGACTGAGGTGTCAGTGGGGGAGCACTTTGGGGCCAGCGACCATTATTCTATTAGATTCAAAATAATGCTGGAAAAGGATAGACCAGATCTAAGAGTTGAAGTTCTAAATTGGCGAAAGGCCAATTTTGACGGTATTAGGCAAGAACTTTCAAAAGCTGATTGGAGGCAGATGTTCGCAGGTAAAGGGACGGCTGGAAAATGGGAAGCCTTCAGAGATGAGATAACAAGAATCCAGAGAAAGTATATTCCTGTCAGGGTGAAAGGGAAGGCTGGTAGGTATAGGGAATGCTGGATGACTAAAGAAATTGAGGGTTTGGTTAAGAAAAAGAAGGAAGCATATGTAAGGTATAGACAGGATAGATCGACTGAATCCTTAGAAGAGTATAAAGAAAGTAGGAGTATATTTAAGAGGGAAATCAGGAGGGCAAAACAGGGACATGAGATAGCTTTGGCAAATAGAATTAAGGAGAATCAAAAGGGTTTTTACAAATATATTAAGGACAAAAGGGTAACTAGGGAGAGAATTGGGCCCCTCAAAGATCAGCAAGGTGGCTTTTGTGTGGAGCCACAGAAAATGGGGGAGATACTAAATGAATATTTTGCATCAGTATTTACTGTGGAAAAGGATATGGAAGATATAGACTGTAGGGAAATAGATGGTGACATCTTGGAAAATGTCCAGAACACAGAGGAGGAAGTGCTGGATGTCTTGAAATGGTTAAAGATGGATAACTCCCCAGGACCTGATCAGGTATACCTGAGAACTCTGTGGGAAGCTGGAGAAGTGATTGCTGGGCCTCTCGCTGAGATATTTATATCATCGATAGTCACAGGTGAGGTGCCAGAAGACTGGAGGTTGGCAAAAGTGGTGCCTCTGTTTAAGAAGGGCGGTAAAGACAAGCCAGGGAACTATAGACCGGTGAGCTTGACCTCGGTGGTGAGCAAGTTGTTGGAGGGAATCCTGAGGGACAGGATGTACGTGTATTTGGAAAGGCAAGGACTGATTCGGGATAGTCAACATGGCTTTGTGTGTGGGAAATCATGTCTCACAAACTTGACTGAGTTTTTTGAGGAAGTAACAAAGAGGATTGATGAGGGCAGGCGGTAGATGTGATCTATATGGACTTCAGTAAGGCATTCCACAAGATTCCCCATGGGAGACTGATAAGCAAGGTTAGATCTAACGGAATACAGGGAGAACTAGCCATTTGGATACAGAACTGGCTCAAAGGTAGAAGACAGAGGGTGGTGGTGGAGGGTTGTTTTTCAGACTGGAGGCCTGTGACCAGTGGAGTACCACAAGGATAGGTGCTGAGCCCTCTACTTTTTCCATTTACATAAATGATTTGGATGCGAGCATAAGAAGTACAGTTAGTAAGTTTGCCGATAACACCAAAATTGGAGGTATTGTGGACAGCGAAGTGGGTTACCTCAGATTACAACAGGATCTTGACCAGATGGGTCAATGTGCTGAGAAGTGGCAGATGGAGTTTAATTCAGATAAATGCGAGGTGCTGCATTTTGGGAAAGCAAATTTTAGCAGGACTTATACACTTAATGGTAAGGTCCTAGGGAGTGTTGCTGAACAAAGAGACCTTGGAGTGCAGGTTCATAGCTCCTTGAAAGTGGAGTTGCAGGTAGATAGGATAGTGAAGAAGGTGTTTGTTATGCTTTCCTTTATTGGTCAGAGTATTGAGTACAGGAGTTGGGAGGACATGTTGCAGCTGTACAGGACATTGGTCAGGCCACTGTTGGAATATTGCGTGCAATTCTGGTCTCCTTCCTATCTGAAAGATGTTGTGAAACTTGAAAGCGTTCAGAAAAGATTTACAAGGATGTTGCCAGGGTTGCAGGATCTGAGCCACAGGGAGAGGCTGAACAGGCTGGGGCTGTTTTCCCTGGAGCGTCTGAGGCTGAGGGGTGACCTCATAGAGGTTTACAAAATTATGAGGGGCATGGATAGGATAAATAGACATGTCTTTTCCCTGGGGTTGGGGAGTCCAGAACTAGAGGGCATAGGTTTAGGGTGAGAGGGGAAAGATATAAAAGAGACTTAAGGGGCAACTTTTCCAAGCAGAGGGTGGTACGTATATGGAATGAGCTGCCTGAGGATGTGGTGGAGGCTGGTACAATTACAACATTTAAGAGGCATCTGGATGGGTATATGAATAGGAAGGGTTTGGTGGGATATGGGCTGGGTGCTGGCAGGTGGGATATCCCAGTTTGGGTTGGGATATCTGGTCGACATGGACGGGTTGGACCAAAGGGTCTGTTTCCATGCTGTACATCTCTGATTCTATTTGACTTCTGACCAAAATCAATAAACCAGACTACCTTCAGCCTCCTCCTTCTTCACTGAACTGTTTCTTCCTACTTTGACTATATTTTTCGCCCTTTGTTCAGTAACCTCCCACTTACGTTTATATAAAGAAGGCAAATGGTCGGTTAGCCTTCACAGAAAGGATTCGAATACAGGAGCTGGGTTGTCTTGCTGCTCTTGGTGAGACCTTACCCAAAATGTAGTGTGTAGTTTTGGTCTCCTTATCTGAGGAACGATGCCCTTACTGTACAGTGAGTGCAGCAAGGTTTACCAGACTGATTCTTGGGATGGTAGGGCTGACGTATGGGGAGGGTTTGAATCAGTTAGGATTATATTCTCTGGAGTTCATAAGAAGAACAAGGGGAAATCTCATTGAAACTTATAAAGTTTCACTGGGACTTTACAGGTTAGATACTGGAAGGATGTTCTTGATGACAGGTGTCCAGAACCAGGGGGTCACAGTCTAAGGAGGCTAATAGACCATGTAGGACTGAGATGAGGAGAAATGTCTTCACCCTGAGAGTGAGTAGCCAAAGGAATTCACTACCACAGAAAACAGTCAAGTATGATTTCAAGAAGAAGTTGGATACAGCACTAAGAGCAAAGGACATCATAGGGTATGGGGAAAAGCAAAAACAATCTATTAAGTTGGATGACCAGCCATGATCATATTGAATAGCACAGCAGGATTGAAAGGTCAAATGGCTACTCCTGCTCCTATTTTCTATGTTTCTTCTGACATTTTATGTCAGTCCCACAATTTCCAGTTTTTTTAGCCCTAGTCACCTTTTATTCACCATGGACATGCAATCCCTTTTCACATCCATTCCCTGTCAGAATGGTCAGAAGACACTCCACTTTTTCCTTAAAGAGAGGTCTGAACTGTTTACATCTGCCACCACCCACCTTCGCTTGGCTGAGCTCATTCTCACTGAGCAACTTCTCCTTTAACTCATTTTCTTCAGGACAAAGGTGCTAGTTATGGCTGTCTCCTTGTGGGATATATGGAACCTTCCTTGTTCCAATTCTAGTTGGGTCACCACCCACAACTCTTTCTCCAACATACTGATGGTGTCATCAGTGCTGCTTCCTGCTCTCATCCAGATTTAGAATGTTTACTGGTTTTGCGTCCAGGTTCCATCTCACCTACACATGATCTATCTCTGACTCTTCCCTTCCCTTCCTTGTCTTCTTTGTTTACATTTCTAGAGATAGAGTGTCTACTAAAATCCATTATAAGCCCGCTGACTCCCAATTTACCTCAACTGCACTTCCTCACAACTTGCTTCCTGCAAGGACTCCATTCCATTTTCCCAGATTCTCCATCTCTGTTCCAAGTATGCACCTTCCACCAGGATACCTCTGGCAAGACCTCATTTCCTTCAGCTGAGAATTCCCACCCACTATAATTTGCAAGACCCACTTCCCGCATTTCTGCCCTCATCTCTTCTCTACCATCTGGAAACAAACATTGTCGTCACTTTCCACTCCACTAGGCACCGCATTCAAAGGATCACCCTTCAGCAGGATGTCACCACCAACATATCTTCCTGTCTCCTCTGCTGTCGGCATTCCACAGGGATCATTCCCTCGGTGATACCCTGGGCCACTCCTCCATCACTCCTAATGCTTCATCTCATTCCTGTGGCACCTTCTCATGCTATCGCAGATTGTATTCACCTTGACCTTGCCCATTCACCTCCACCCACTTCACCATCCAGGGCCCCAAACACACCTTCAAGCTGAAGCAGCATTTCACTTGCTCTTGTTTTCATCTAGTCACTGCTCGCCATGTGGTCTCCTTTACATGGACAAGACCAAACGCAGGCAAGGTGACTGCTGCCAGTCACCTCCACTCTATTCATAAGGAAGAACCCGACCTTCTAGTTGATTGTTGTTTCAATAAATTACCTTGGTCCCATGCCAACATTTCAGTCAGAGACATGTTGCACTGTTCCAGCAAGGTTCAATAAAAGCCGAACGAACAGCAATTCATTTCCCACAGGCACCTTACAGACTTTAGGACTCAACATTCAGTTCAACAGCTTCAAAGAATGAACACCATTTTGAATACCCAACAGACACTCCAGCTGCCCACCCCTCCCACCTCCTCATCATGTTTGTGACTTGACAACTTGTTTTCTCCTTTTAAACCTACCGGTCACACCTATTTTGTGTCTCTATTTCTCTCTTACCACCATCAGTTCAACTTTTGTATTGGACACCCGCACCAACTGTTACATTCACTCCTCCACCCTCTTTGTCAACAACATAAAAACCATCATTTCTGGCCCCTTCAGCTCCAAATTATTGTAAACATTAACTCTTTCTCTCCCCAAAATTGCTGTCAGACCTGCTGAGTTTCTGTTTTTATTTTAAAATGCTAAGGATGGTGGAAATACAAAATACAAACACAAAATGCTGAAAATACTCAGCAGGTCTGGTAGCTTCTGTGAGAAGGGAACCAGAGTTAACATTTAAGGACAAAGATCTTTCTTCACAACTGAAGGAAGATAGAAATTTCTCCAGCACTTCCTGTTTACCACAACTAGAGTTCTTTTACTTTGCAGAAGAGATGGAGAAAGGTGAGAAGAAGAACAAAAGAGGAAGTCTGTGATAGGGAGAGGGCAGAAAAAATTAAATGACAAAGGATTTTCTGGTCAGAAAAGAGCAGAGTCACAGAGTCATAGAGATGTACAGCATGGAAACACACCCTTCGGTTCAACCTGTCCAGATGGACCAGATATCCCAACCCAATCTAGTCCCACCTGCCAGCACCCAGCCCATATCCCTCCAAACCCTTCTTATTCATATACCCATCCAAATGCCTCTTAAATGTTGTAATTGTACCAGCCTCCAACACTTCCACTGGCAGTTTATTCCATACATGTACCACCCTCTGTGTGAAAAAGTTGCCCCTTAAGTCTCTTTTATATCTTTCCCCTCTCACCCTAAACCTATGCCCTCTAGTTCTGGACTCCCCGACCCCAGGGAAAAGACTTTGTCTATTTATCCTATCCATGCCCCACATGATTTTGTAAACCTCTATAAGATCACCCCTCAACCTCCGACGCTCCAGGGAAACAGCCCCAGCTTCCAACCCTGGCAAGATCCTTATAAATCTTTTCTAAACCCTTTCAAGTTTTACAACATCTTTCCGATTGGAAGGAGACCAGAAATGCACACAATATTCCAACAGTGGCCTAACCAATGGCCTGTACAGCTGCAACATGACCTCCCAACTCCTGTACTCAATATTCTGACCAATAAAGGAAAGCATACCAAACGCTTTCTTCACTATCCTATCTACCTACGACTCCACTTTCAGGGAGCTATGAACCTGCACTCCAAGGTCTCTTTGTTCAGCAACACTCCCTAGGACATTACCATTAAGTGTATAAGTCCTGCTAAGATTTGCTTTCCCAAAATGCAGCAACTCACATTTATCTGAATTAAACTCCATCTGCCACTTCTCGGCCCATTGACCCATCTAGTCAAGATCCTGTTGTAATCTGAGGTAACCTTCTTCGCTGTCCAAACTTACTCACTGTACCTCTTATGCTCGCATCCAAATCATTTATGTAAATGGAAAAAGTAGTGGACCCAGCACCGATCCCTGTGGCACTCCACTGGTCACAGGCCTCCAGACTGAAAACAACCCTCCACCACCACCCTCTGTCTTCTACCATTGAGCCAGTTCTTTGAGGCAGAGCTAGTCCTCCCTGTATTCCGTGAGATCTAACCTCGCTAACCAGTCTCCCATGGGGAACCTTGTTGAATGCCTTACTGAAGTCCATATAGATCACATCTACTGCTCTGCCCTCATCAATCCTCTTTGTTACTTCTTCAAAAAGCTCAATCAAGTTTGTGAGACATGATTTCGCATGCACAAAGCCATGTTGACTATCCCGAATCAGTCCTTGCCTTTCCAAATACATGTACAGCCTGTCCCTCAGGATTCCCTCCAACAACTTGCCCACCACCGATGTCAGGCTCATTGGTCTACAGTTCCCTGGCTTGTCCTTACCACCCTTTTTAAACAGTGGCACGCCATTAGCCAATCTCCAGTCTTCCGGCACCTCACCTGTGACTATCGATGATACAATTATCTCAGCAAGAGGCCCAGCAATCACTTCTCTAGCTTCCCACATAGTTCTAGGGTACACTTGATCAGGTAACCCTCCAACCGTAACAAGGACAGAACGTCCCTGGTGCTCACCTTTCACCCTACAAACCTTCGCATCAACCAAATCATCTGCCGACATTTCCGCCACCTCCAAAAAGATCTCACCACCAGGGATATATTTCCCTCCCCACCCCTTTCTGCCTTCCGCAAAGACCGTTCCCTCCATGACTACCTGGTCAGGTCCACACCCCCCTATGACCCACCCTCCCATTCTGGCACTTTCCCCTGCCACCGCAGGAACTATAAAACCTGTGCCCACACCTCCTCCCTCACCTCTATCCAAGGCCCTAAAGGAGCCTTCCACATCCATCAAAGTTTCACCTGCACATCCACCAATATCATTTATTGTATCCGTTGCTCCCGATGTGGTCTCCTCTACATTGGGGAGACTGGGCGCCTCCTAGCAGAGCGCTTTAGAGAACATCTCCAAGACACCCACACCAATCAACCAAACCGCCCCGTGGCCCAACATTTCAACTCCCCCTCCCACTCTGCCGAGGACATGGAGGTCCTGGGCCTCCTTCACCGCTGCTCCCTCACCACCAGACGCCTGGAGGAAGAACACCTCATCTTCCGCCTCGGAACACTTCAACCCCAGGGCATCAATGTGGACTTCAACAGCTTCCTCATTTCCCCTTCCCCCACCTCATCCTAGTTTCAAACTTCCAGCTCAGTTACTGTCTCCTTGACTTGTCCGACCTGCCTATCTCCTTTTCCACCTATCCACTCCACCCTCTCCTCCTTGACCTATCACCTTCATCTCCTCCCCCACTCACCCATTGTACTCTATGCTACTCTCTCCCCACCCCCACCCTCCTCTAGCTTATCTCTCCATGCTTCAGGCTCACTGCCTTTATTCCTGATGAAGGGCTTTTGCCCGAAACGTTGATTTCGCTGCTCGTTGGATGCTGCCTGAACTGCTGTGCTCTTCCAGCACCACTAATCCAGTACACCTGATCAGGTCCTGGTGATTTATCCACCTTTATGTGTTTCAAGACATCCAACACTTCCTCCTCTTTAATATGGACATTTTGCAAGGTGTCACCATCTATTTCCCTACATTCTATATCTTCCATATCCTCTTCCGCCGTAAATACTGATGCAAAATACTCGTTTAGTGTGTCCCCCATTTTCTGCGGCTCCACACATAGGCTGCCTTGCTAATCTTTGAGGGGCCCAATTCTCTCCCTAGTTACCCTTTTGTCCTTAATGTATTTGTAAAAACCCTTTGGATTTTCCTTAATTCTATTTGCCAAAGCTATCTCATGTCCCCTTTTTGCCCTCCTGAGTTCCCTCTTAAGTATACTCCTACTGCCTTTATACTCTTCGAAGGATTCACTTGATCTATCCTGTCTATACCTTACTATGCTTACTTTTTTTTCTTAACCAAACCCTCAATTTCTTTAGTCATCCAGCAATCCCTATACCTACCAGCCTTCCCTTTGAGAGCTGAAAATGTGTCGCTGGAAAAGCGCATCAGGTCAGGCAGCTCTGATCTCCAGCATCTGCAGTCCTCACTTTCTCTTCGAAGCCTTTCCTTTCGCCCTAACAGGAATATACCAGAGAGTTGAAATGTTTGTAGTAAGCAAGAAAAAGATTTGTCCAGAGTGGGTATGAATGGCAAAATAATGTGATGCAATGCAAAGATGTGCAGGTTAGATGAATTGGCCGTGCTAAATTGCCCATAGTGTTCAGGAATGTGTAGGTTAGATGCATTAGTCAGGGGCAGTTATAGGGTAGGGGAACGGGTCTGGGTGGGTTACTCTTCACAGGGTCGGTGTGGACTTGTTGGGCTAAAGCTCCTGTTTCCACACTGTAGGGATCTAATTCTAAAAAATGACCTGTATGACCATAAGCAAAGAGAAAATTGAGACTGTAACATGCAAAAAAAAAGAAACCAAATGGGAGTTACAGCCTGAGGTTATTGAACTCGAATGTTGAGTCCAGAAGACTGTAAAATGCCTGATTGAGAGTTGAGATGCTGTTCCTTAAACTTGAAATAACCTTCATTTTAACACCACAACAGACCAAGGATGAAGATGTCCTCAGGAGAGCTTGGTGGAGAATTAAAATGGCAGAAGCTCAGGAGACTTTTTACTCCCAACGGCCTGACCTTTTGTTCAACTTTGAGATTGTGCTGCACTAATCACCAGCAATGGTGACAATTTCGAATGCATTGTAAGAAGTCACCAAACACCAACCCTGTCTTTTTGTTTTGCATATGTGAGGATTAGCCTGCTGTGTGATAGCAGCAATTTCTAATTTGGAAAAGGTAACAGCTGGAGTGATGTCACAGGGTACAATATCATTGGTGGACAGCATTGGGAAAGTAGTCATGGGTTGCCATTACAACAGGGAATAAGATGTATTGCACAATGTTCTGTGATGGAGAAAGCTTGATTACAGTTCTGGGAGTTTGGATTGAATGAAACTGGCAATTCCAGCTGGGAAGCGAGAAGTTAATTAAGTAACAAGCAATGGAGACATGCTGCCAGGCTACTGCTGCTGAGTTAGCTGTCGATGACAATGTGCTAAGAGGAGTTATTTTTTACTTTTAAAACTGTATTTAGCCATTCATTCAACCAACACATTTTTTAATTCATTCACAGGACATAGACGTCACTAGCTGAGCTAGCATTCATTGCCCTAATTTCTCGGGGACAATGTTAAGAATCAACCACATTGCTGTGGGTCTGGAGTCACATATCGGCAAAACCAGGTAAGGATGGCAATTTCCTTCCCATGAGAACATTTGTGAACCAGTTAGGTTTTTTTAGCCTAATGGCCATCGTTAAAAATCACACAACACAAAGGTTATAGTCCAACAGGTTTATTTGGAAGTACTAGCTTTCGGAGCACTGCTCCGTCATCAGGTAGCTGTGTAGCATAATCATAAGACACAGAATTTATAGCAAAACATCATAGTATCATGCAACTGAAATGATATATTGAACAAACCTCGTTTGCTTTTAAGTCTTTCATCTTTTAGAATGGGTTGCAGGTTTTCGTTCATTTATATGTAAATATCAGAACTTCTTTCAAGTCACATTCTTGAGATAACTTAAGGGACTCTTAATTCCAAAATTTTATTGAATTCAAATTCCACCGTCTGCCATGGCCCCCAGAATATTATCTGAATCCCTGGATTAATCATAGAGCAATAATATCACTTGGCCAGCGCCTCCCCGATGGCAACTCGATATTTCCAGTAAGTTCTTTTTAAAATGCTTAGGCCCAAAACAATGGTGAGCCTGCAGCACAATCAAACAAGGTTAGAATCAGGAGTAAGTGCTGGAGAAACTCAGCAGATCTGGCAGCATCTGTGAAAGAGAAACAGAGTTCTTGGAATTGAGATTCTTGCCTCATTCACAGTTCTCAATACCAAACAAATGCTCCACCTTAGGCAACAGGGAAACACCCAATCTGACTGGCAGATAGGGCCTGTTATGGGATTATTCGGAGGAAGGGAAGGGGGACTCTGCAGGACAGGAGTAAGAAAGCTATTTGTAAGAAAGATATTTATTGAGTTAAGAGTCCAGTAAAAGTGGCCTGTAGCCCCAAAATCTTTAAAAGCAAAGGAAAATGTATATTTTTGGGATGCCCTTGATTGATGCCCACTATCTAAATTACCCAACACTTGGCAAGAGTGCAACTACCACATATGTAAATGTTAATTGCTGGATGAACTCTGGCTCTGCGTTGATAAGTCTGATCTTCAAACATTGCAGCACACAGGGAGAGGGAGAGTTATCTGGACACTGTGTTTCAGGAGACAGTCACACCCTTAGACTAACTAACTCAAATTCAGCCAGTGTACAGGAGGGTGTGGCTGTGAGTGCAGCACGTAGAGCGATCCAGGAGATAGAGTCGCAGGAGCTTCAGCACCTGTCCTTGTCCAAGGTTCAAGAGTTTTGCTCCCTGTGTGGATGGGAATGGGGTCTAGAGGGAGGATCAGCCGACTGACCATGGCATTATGGTGCAGGGAGCCATTCAAGTCGGGGAGAGAGGAGAAATGTTGTTGTAATTGGGAACAGTATAGCTAAAGGCATAGACACTGTTCTCTGTGACCAGGATCAAGAGTCCCGAAGGTTGTGTTGCCTGCCTGGTGCCTGGGTTTGGGTATCTCATCTGGGCTGCAGAGGAACTTAGAGTAGGAGGGTAAAGATCCAGTGGCCTTAGTCCACATAGGTACCAATAACATAGATAAAACTAGGGCAGACGTTCTGCTTAAGGAGGATGAACAGCTAGGAGCTGAATTAAAAAGGAGAAAGTGAGGACTGCAGATGCTGGAGATCAGAGTCAGAGATTGTGGCACTGGAAAAGCACAGCTACAGGCAGCATGTAAGAAGCAGGAGAGTCGATGTTTTAGGCTTTGATGAAGGATTTATGCCTGAGCTAAATTATAAAGCAGAACCAAAAAAAGTAATAAGCTCTGGATTATGACCTGATCCATAGCGGTCAATAAGATTAAGAAGGTAAATGTATGGCTCAAAGATTAATGTAGGAGAAATAGGTTCGAATTCGACAATGGGACATTGGCACCAGTACTGGGGAAGAAGGGACCTGTTCCGATGGGACAGTCTTTATCTGAAGTGTGCTGGGACCTAGCGAATTGCATAACTAGGGTTATGGACAGGGCTTTAAACTAAATGGAGGTGGGAGGGCTCAGTTATAGAAAACTGAAATTAAAGAAGGAGGTAAGAGTGCAGAACTCAGGAGAGGTCATTAAAGTCTTCAGCACAGACTCAAATAGGACAGAGTGTTTGGAAAGGGTTCGTAATCAAACTTCAAGCACACTGGGCAAACAAATGACAATGAGAAGAGGGACGGTTAATACAGGAGGAAGGTGTTATATCTGAATGCATGCAGTATAAGGAATAAGGTAAATGCGCTTGTGGCACAGATTAACATTGGCAGGTATGACATGGCTGCAGGGGGATCAGAATCGGGAGCTGAATTTTCAAGAATATACATCCTATCAAAAAGATAGGCAGGTGGGCAGACGGGATGGGATTGCCTTACTAGTAAGAAATGAAATTAAATCCATCGTAAGAAACAAAATAGAATCTATATAGGTAGAATTGAGGAACTGCAAAGATAAAAAAAACATATTTGGAGTTATGTACAGGCCTCCAAACAGTAGTCAGGAACTGGGGTACAAGATACACCAGGAGATAGAAAAGATGTGTAGGAAAGGCAAAGTTTCAGTAATCAAGGGGGATTCCAATATGCAGGTGGACTGGGAAAATCAGGTTGGTCGTGGATAGCAAGGAAGGGAATTTGTGGAATATCTATGAGATGGCTTTTTGGAGCAGCTTATGGTGGAGCCCACTAGGGAACAGACAATTCTGGATTTAGTGTTGTACAATGAGGCAGACTTGATAAGGGAGCTTAAGATGAAGGAACCCTTAGGAGGTAGTGATCACAATATAATTGAATTTATTGTGCAATTTGAGAAGGAGAAGATGGAATCAGAGGTAACAGTATTACAGCTGAATAAAGACATCTACAAAGGCATGAGGGAGAAGCTGGGCAGAACTGACTGGGAGAGGAGTCTAGCAGGAAAGACAGTGGAACAGCAATAGCAGGAGTTTCTGGGAGTCATTCAGGAGACACAGCAAAGATTCATCCCGAGGAAAAAGAAGCATAGTACAGGGATGATAAGGCAACCATGGCTGACTAAGGAAGTCAGGGATAGCATAAAAGCAAAAGAAAAAGCGTATAATGTGGTGAAGGGTAGTGGGAAACCATAGGATTGGGAAGCTTACAAAGACCAACAAAGGACAACAAAAAAAAAAGAAATAAAGAGGGAGAAGATTAAATATGAGGGTACGCTAGCCAGTAATATAAAGGAAGAATGTAAGAGGTTTATTTAGATATATAAATGCAAAAGAGAAGCAATACTGAACATTGACCACTGGGGAAATGAAACTGGAGAGATAGTGAGGAACAAGGAAATGGCTGAGGAGCTGACTAATTACTTTGCATTAATCTTCACAAGTAATATCCCAAACATTCAAGAGAGGGAGGGGGCAGAGCTGAGTATGGTGGCCTTCACAAAGTAGAAGGTGCTAGAAAAACTGAATGGCCAGAAGGTGGATAAATCACCTGGACTAAATTGACTATGCCAAGGGAGATAGCTAAAGAGATAGTGGAGGCATTAGTGGTGGTTAGGAATTGTTAAAGTCAGGGAGGGTCCCAGAGGACTGGAAAATCACTAATGTGACACCCCTGTATAAAAAGAGAGTAAGGCAAAAGACAGAAAATTACAGATCGATTAGCCTAACCTTGGTTATGGGTAGGATACTGGAATCCATTGTGAAGGATGAGATTTGTGAATACTTGGACGTGTATGGTAAAATAGGGCAAAGACAGCATGGTTTAATCAAGGGGAGGTAGTGCCTGACAAATCTGCTAGAATTCTTTGAGGAAGTAACGAGCATGTTAGACCAAGGAGAGACAATGGATGTTATCTCCCTGGACTTCAGGAAGGCCTTTAACAAGGTGTAGTACCGGAAGCTACTGAGTAAGATAAGGGCCCTTGGTGTCAGAGGCAAGGTGCTAGTATGGATAGAAGCTTGGCTGGCTGGCAGAAAGCTGAGAGTGAGGATAAATGGGTCCTTCTCAGGATGGCAGCCGGTGATAAGCGGTGTTCCGCAAGGCTCAGTATTGGGACTGCAACTTTTCACTTTATGAAGGAACTGAGGGCATTTTAGCTAAGTTTGCAGATTATACAAAGATCAGTAGAGGGACAGGTAGCATTGAGGAGGCAGGGAGGTTGCAGAAGGATTTGGACAGGTTAGGAGAGTGGGCAAAGGAGTGGCAGATGGAGTACAACATGGGAAAGTATGAGGTCATGCACATTGGTAGGAAGAATAGAGGTATAGACTATTTTCTAAATGGGGAGAAAATTCATAAGTCTGAAGTGCGAAGGGACTTGGGAGTTCTAGTCCAGGATTCTCTCAAGATAAACTTGCATGTGGAGTCAATAGTTAGGAAGGCAAATGCAATGATGGCATTTATTTTGCGAGGACTTGAATATCAAAGCAGGGATATACTGCTGACATTCTATAAGACTCTGGTCAGACTACATTTAGAATATTGTGTGCAGGTTTGAGCCCCATATCTCAGAAAGGATGTACCAGCCCTGGAGTGTGTTCAGAGGAGGTTCACGGGAATGATCCCAGGAATGAAAAGCATAACATATGAGGATTGTTTGAGGACTCTGGGTCTATACATAATGGAGTTTAGAAGGATGAGGGTGATCTAATTGAATCTTACAAAATGCTGAATGGTTTGGACAGAGTGCATGTTGGGAGAATGTTACCATTGGTAGGAATGATGAATCTATGGAATTCATTGCCACAGGAGGCTGTGGAGGCCTGGTCATTGAGTATATTTAAAACTGAGATAGATAGGTTCTTGATTGTGAAAGGGATCAAGGGTTACAGGGAATAAATGGAAGAATGGGGTTGAGAAACTTATCAGCCATGATTGAGTGGCCGAACAGGTATGATGGACTGAATGACCTAACTCTGGATTAGTGGTGCTGGAAGAGCACAGCAGTTCAGGCAGCATCCAAGTAGCTTTGAAATCGACGTTTCGGGCAAAAGCCCTTCATCAGGAATGACCTAACGTCTGCTCCTATGTCCTATGGTCTTTTGGACTTACACATGCTCCATCTATTTCTCCATGGAATTTATGATCAAGGAGGGATTCCTATAACTAATATAACTGTCAGTTAACCAAAATCCACTGACTAGAATGGATTACTTTGCCTAATTCCAAGCTTTACTGTCCAATATTATAATGCTCAATGAACCTAATTTGAATTGCTAATTAGTGTTTTGCATAAGCAACAAATTCTTTGCTTTTTTTTTCAAAAGCAAGCTAGTTTCTTGCCACATAGAGTGAAAATACTGTGGATTCTGGAAATCTGAAGCAAACATAGAGAATGCTGGAAAAAAAACCCAATGGGTCTGGGAAGATCTGTGGGGAGAGAGACAAACAGAGTTAATGTCTTGAGCCCAATATGCCACTTCTTCAGAACTGAAAAGAGTTGGAAATTTTAAAAAATATTTTTACAGAGGCAATTGTAAAAGACTAATTCTTTGCCACCCTTCCACGAAAAAAAGTAAGATGATGCAATTTATAAATCATGAGCAGTCTGAATAGCTCACAGCACAATGGCTCAGTGGTTAGCATTGTCGTCTAACATGGGACCCAGGTTTGATTTGTTATGGACCAGGGCAGACCCACTCAAAATATTTTAAGAAAGTAGCCAGGACCCTAACTTTGCTAGTTGTTTGAAGTAGGTGTAAGTGGATATTCCAGGACTGATGGAGCTGGCTCAACCACTTAGTTTAAAAAAAACAGAATTTATTTACAAGACTGCCAAAGGAACCACAATCAAAAGAGAACAGAATATAGAGTAACAACCAATCTGAAAATCCAACAGATTATCCCAATTTAATGATGCAGTTCTAAATACTTGCAACAATCCCCATAAACACCCCTTGGCAAAAAAGGTAAAATCAAACAGAGTCTTACAGGAGAGATGTCAGAGAGAGGGAGGATCAGCATGGACCTGCTTTGGGTCCAACAGCTTCACAATTGACTGTTTGTTAAAACCAAAACAAACCCAAACCAGAGAAAAGCTGAGCTGCGAGAACCGGCCACTTTCATTGTACAAGTGTATTTTTTTTAACTTAAAAAACATCTTCAATTTGATCAATCCCAGACATTTCGGAACCTGTGTCTTTATGACCTCCAAAAAAAGGAAACAAGGACAACATAACCTTGTTAAAGGAGCAGCATCATCACAATTTCCGCCCTTGGGGGACTGTCTGTACACAGTTTGCACATTCTGACATGTCTGCATGGGTTTCTCCTGAGTGCTCTGGTTTCCTCCCATAGTCCACAGATTTAGGTAACCATGGGAAATGCAGGGCTACAGGGATTGGGTAGATGGGGTGAGTCTGGGTGGAGTGGTCTTTGGAGGATCAGTATGGGCTGAATGGCCTGCTTCCACGCTGTAGGGATTCTATGGTCAGAGTGGGTAGGAGAAAATTAGTCCTATTCGTGGACAGCTTGAGAATCAGAGGCACAGATTAAAGGTAATTGGCAAAAGAAACAATGTTGACACAAGGAAAAATTGTCCCACAAGAGTCTGTGTTAGGACCTTAATTACTTACTAACAACTTAGATAATGGCATAGAAAGTCATAACTCCAAATTTGCCGATGACACAGAGTTAGGTGGTATTGTAGACAGTGCAAAATTACAAAGGGGTATTGATAGACTAAGTGAATAGACAAAACTGTGGCAGATGGACTTCAATGTAAACAAGTGTGAGGTTATCCATTTTGGACTGAGAAAGGATAGATCAAGGTACTTCCTAAATGGTATGTAGTTAAATATAGTGGATGTCCAAAGAAACATGAATGTTCAGATGCATAGATCTTTAAAATGTCATGAACAGGTGCAGAAAATAATCAAAAAAGCCAATGGAATGCTGGTTTTAATGTCTAAAGGACTGGAGTAAAGGATGCTTGGAGTCTGTGAGCGCATCTGGGCACCAGATATACTGACCTTGGAGGTAATACAATGTAGGTTAAGTAGACTTATATCTGGTCTTCAGTGGTTAAGTTATGAGAAGAAATTTTAAAAATTAGGCCTGTTTTCTCTAGAATTTAGAAGATTGAGTGATCTGATCAAAGTTTTCAAGATATTAACAAGAAAAGACAGAGTAGATGAAGATAAACTATTTCCACTGGTTGGGGATTCTAGAACATACCCTGAGAGTCAAGGCCAGGCTGTACAGGAGCACTTCTAGACACAAAGGGTGGTAGATGTTTGGAACTCTCTTCCACAAATGGCAGTGGATGGTGATCAGTTGTAAATTTTAAATCTGAGATAGATAACTTTTGTTAAGCAGAAATATTAAGAGATATGGGCCAAACACAGCTAAATGGGCCATGTGTCAGCTTTGAATGATCAATGAATGGTGGAACAGGCTTGTGGCATTAAATGGCTCATTCCTGTTACTATGTTCTTATTTCTCACAGGGAGTAGTGAGGATCTGGAATGCACTGCCTGAGAATGTGGTGGACAGTTGAGGTTTTCAGAAGGGAATTGAATTATTATGGAAAAGACAAAGGAATGGCACTAGATGAATTGCTCCTTCAAATGAATTGTTCATTTCCCACCTCAGGCGACTGTCTGTGTGGAGTTTGCACATTCTCCCTGTGTCTGCATGGGTTTCCTCCGGGTGCTCCAGTTTCCTCCCACAGTCCAAAAATGTGCAGGCTAGGTGAATTGGCCAGGCTAAATTGCCTGTAGTGTTAGGTGAAGGGGTAAATGCAGGGGTCTAGGTCTTGGGTGGGTTGTGCTTTGGCGGGTCGGTGTGGACTTGTTTCCACACTGTAAGTAATTAATCTAATCTAAGTTCAGGCCAGGGATGATGGGTCAAATTGCCTCCTTTCATGCTATAACTGTTCTAATATTCCTCTTACTTTTGAGGTGATATGATTTCTGCCCAGCTAAGGACTTCCTGAATGAAAGCAAAGATACAGGGCACCAACTAGCAAAATATTTCTGAGACCAAGTGTAAAGTTGTCTTATGTCTCACTGATTTCTCCTTCTACGTATGCCTTAACTCATCCCTGATCTATCAAACTGAAATAATCTATTGGGAGGCAGACAATCCAGTCCATTTGTTACAGTATATGATGGAAAAAGACGACACAGAAAAAGGTTATTCCATCATTATGTCTGTACTGAGCAATACTTCCACATTGCTGTGGTTCATCTATTGCATTGGATGGAGTAATTCATATGACATAGGAATAGAAGTAGGTCAATTGGTCTATCAAGTCTGCTCTGCTACTGAGCGAGATCGTGGCTGATCTAATAATCCTCAGCCTTATCCCCATCATTCTTGATTCCCTTACTGATTAAAAATCATTCTATCTCAGTCTTGAACATATTTTATGACTCAACTTCAACAGCCCTCTGCAGTGAAGTATTCCATAGATGCACCACCTCTGAGAGAACTTTTTTTCTCCCATCTATGTCTTGAAAGGGAAAACTCTTACTCTGAAATTATGCCTCTCGTCCTAGAATCTCCCACAAGAGGAAAAAGACCTTCCACATAACTTCCCACTGTGGCGGTGGGTTTGCCTTAAGTATACTGAACAATCCAGTCTGGATAGCCCTCTGTATTAAAGAATTCCATAGATTCATGACCTGCTGAGAGAAAGAAATTCCTCTTCATCTCTTGTTGTAAATGATGACCAGCTGCTCTGAGATTATGCCCTCTAGTCCTAGTGTCTTCAACAAGGGGACACAAACTCTCTGCATCTACCTTGTCACACACCCTATCAATTTTGAATATTTCAATAAGGTCTCCTCTCATTGTTCTAAACTCCAATAAGTACAAGCCCAAACTACTTGACCTCTCCTCAAAGACATCCTTCCATACCTGGTATCAACCCAGTGAACTTTCTCTGGACTGCTGCCAATGTCAGTATATCTTTCCGAACATACCAACACCAAAAACTGTTTACAGTATTCCAGCTGTTGTCTGATTAGTATTTGAACAGTTTTAGCAAGACCTCACTATTTTTATACTCCATTTGCGTTGACATAAAGGCCAATTACTCACTGAACTTGGATGCTAGTTTTTTGTGATTCATGGGTGATGGTTCCCAAAGCCCTCTGTGTTGCATCTTTCAACAGTCTTTCTCCATTTAAATAATATTCAGCTCCTCTATTCTTCTTGCCAAAATACATAACCTTTCCCCATGTTATATTTCACCTGCCATGTTTTTGTCCCCTCACTTAACCAACCTATGTTCCTCTGCAGATTTGTTGTGCCATGCTCACCACTTGCCTTCTTTGATGTAGAGTAACAGTAGAATACTGGTCTCCGGCTACAGTTTGGCATTGATCAACTGGTAGGTTGGGCAAAGCAATGGTAGATGGTATTTAATCCTGATAAGTGCATTTTTGATAAAGTGTGGAGCTGGAAAAAGCACAGCAGGTCAGGCAGTATCAAAGGAGCAGGAGAGTCGATGTTCAGTCCTGACGAAGGCTCCTGACCTGAAGTGTTGACTCTCCTGCTCCTCTGATGCTGCTTGACTTGCTGTGCTCTTTCCAGCTCCACACTTTATCGATGCTGACTTTTCAGCATCTGCAGTCCTCACTATCTCCGAGGTGATGTATTTTGTCAGGTCTGTTCAGGGAAGAGTATGCGCAAGAGTAGGCCCTTAGGGAACACTGACAATCAAAAGGTGTACAACTTTTAGACCCCTGAAGGTGTCAGCACAAGTGGACAGGGTAGTAGATGGGATCCTTATCTTCATTAGCCAGGGCATAGAATTTAGGAGCCAGAAATTCTTGTTACAGCTTTATAAAACATTGATCAGGCCTCAGTGTGCAGTTCTGCTTACCACACTATTGGACAGACCTAATTGTACTGGAGAGAGTGCAGAGGTGATTCACCAGAATGATGCCTGTGATAGTAAGTCTCAGTTCGGAGGAGAGACGGGATAGGCTGCGTTTGTTTTCCATGGAGTACAAGAGGCTGAGTGGTGGTGAAGAGTGGAAGCTGATTGAAAATCTGCATCCACACTTCCCTGCTTACCTCTGTCCAAGGCCCCAGAGGATCCTTCCACATCCATTAGAGATTTAACTGCACTTTCACACACGTCATCTACTGTATCTGTTGCTCCTGATGTGGTCTCCTCTACACTGGGGAGACAGGATGCCTACTTGTGGAACGCTTCAGAGAACATTTCCGGGACACATGCACGAAACAAACCCACCGCCCCATGGCCGAACACTTTAATGCTCCCTCCCACTCCCCCAAGGGTATGCACGTCCTGGGCCTTCTCCATCACCAAATCCTTACCACCCGACGCCTGGAGGATGAACGTCTCATCTTCCTCGTTGGGACCCTCCATTCACACAGGATCAATGTGAATTTCATCAGTTTCCTCATTTCCCTTCTCCCCCACCTTATCCCAGATCCAAACTTTCAACTCAGCACTACCCTCTTGACCTGTCCTACCTGCCCATCTTGCTTTCCACATATCTGCTCCACCCTCCTCTTCAATCTATCACCTTCATCCTGACCTTCATCTATCTATTGCACTATCAGCTACTTTCCCCTAGCCACACCCCCTCCCATTTATCTCTCAGCTCCCTTGGGTCACCCTCTCATTCCTGATAAAGAGCTTCTGCTTGAAATGTTGATTTTCCTGCTCCTTGGAAGCTGCCTGACTGGCTGTGCTTTTCCAGCACCAGACTCTTTGGCTCTGATTGAGGTATGCCAGGGCTGGACAGAGTAGATTTTGAGAATCCCTTCCTCACGGCCAACATGTCTATGACCTGCAGGCATAGGTTTAAGGTGAGGAGCAAGTGAGTTAGAAGGGATCTGAGGAAATGATTTTTCTGGGTGGTAGAAATAGGGAATGTGCAGCCTGAAAAGGTGTTGAGTCAGTTAATCTTGCAACATTGAAGAAGCATCTGGATGAGTACTTGAAATACCAGGGCATAACAGACTATGAGCCACATGAAAGTGAATGGGATTAGTGCAGTTCAGTGTTTGTTGTTTGGCAAAGATATGATGGACCGAAGGGCATATTTATATTCTATATGACTCTATGACTACTAAATTGAGATACATAAGAGTACTGTCATCAGCATGTGCCATAATGATGTAATGGTGTAATTATGTAGAGGGAGGTGTGAGGCAGTAGAAACTAACAGGATCTTGAGAAAATGTGTGTGTAGACTAAACTGTAAATAATGAGCTCTGGAGGCAAGTACCATGGACTCCAACTGCAGTCCTCTGGGAAACTTAAATAGACTAGATGTCATACACAGGGAGGAGCACAATAATATTGCTTGTAGTGTCAATCACTTCATGATTTGTTCCATCTTAATCCCGCTGGATGTGCCTAGGGTGGAATATGTATCAGTTCATTCCCCTCTGACAGGGATCCCCCACGGGTGTGCACCAGGGCCACAGGGAGTCTGTTCAGTGACCAGACAGAGTGACCCCTGACTGTGACACACGGAGGGGAACCTTTCCCTCCCTCAATGCCCTGAGCACGGGGGATAGGTAATGTGAGACAGCGAGCATCGCTCCTTCTTTTATTTACCCTTTCTCTCAACACTTGGACTTGACAGTAGCTCTGACGAAACAGGCGAATGGTCTAACGCTGGTTTCGTTAGAGTGTAAACTCCTCCCTCGTTTCTCAGACAAACAAGCCCCTTCCAACCGCCATGGTCTCATGGATCATCTCTAGATTAGTCGTGTGAGTATTGCAGGATTTGCAATTTTTTTTTCATCAGTGTGTACACACGTATGTTTTAGCGCTTATCTCTTCTCGCCCTGTAAATGTTAGATAGCGAGATTGCAATAATCCTTTTGGTTGTAAGAAACGTGCTGGCGAGGTAAACGCTCCTATTTGGAATACTGTAGCGCAGGCTGAAATATCCTCCCTCCTCCTGTACACCGTCAAAACAGGGGGAGAGATCCTTTGTGTGATTTGGGAATGTGTCAGCCTGTGCAGTATTTTTCACCAGGGTGATTGGAAAACCAGGTTAACCTCAGCCTAAAATGAATTCTGCAAAGTAACTGTTGCCTTGAATGGGAAGGTTTGACTTATCCCGGGACTGTCAGCAGAGGACAAGTCGTCCTTAATTCAGCAGCTGAGGTTTCTGGCTAGTCCTGGGCTCGATCTGGGGGAGGGGGGAGGAGGGTGGTAAGGGGGGGGAGGCGTATTTATTTTTTATTTTCTCTCTCTATCTCCGTGAGAGCCGGTGGGACTTGTTGGAGGCTGCGGGAGATGAAAGTGAAACCCCCCTCAGATTCCGGGCTCGCCTGGGGACAGCGTGCGTGTTGCTGAGCCCAGGTCACTGGATGGTCTCCCTCGTTGCCTAAAACGGTTCGGTAAAGTGCCTGACAGCGATCGTGTTTCACCGGAGTGGAGGATCGGGCGAGCCCGGAGCTGTTTACAGAGGGTGGGGTGGGCTTGTTGAGGCTTGCATTTAGCTAGTGCCTACTGCACGAGGTCGGAGAAGGGCGCGGGGAGGAAGAGAAAGGAATCACACCTTTTTGTTGTTTATCTTTTTTTTAAAGCGATTCTGTTTCCCCCCGACAACGAGAAGAGTGGGTGAAATCTGCCCACTTCTAAACCTCCACCAGTCAACACTGAGTGCTGTGTGTGTCAAAGGGAGGGTTTAGGTCTTTTGTTCTCATTTTTTGCAAACGAGCGATTCGCGAAACGCAGCCGGTGCAATAAATCGAGTTCGATGCAGATAGTGAAAGTGATCTAATTGGAATGATTACTGAGGGATAGCTGAGCTGGCTAGCCTGGCTTTTTAAAAAAAATTATCACGTTTCATATTTCTGCCAAAGGGCAGCAACAATTTGGCATGAGGTATTGACAAAGGGAGCATTCGTTATAAACACTTTCACTGAACAAACAGAATTACAGATTGCTGTGTCCAAAGCAATGAGGGGAAAAAAATCCATTCCCCAATGACATAAAGAGTTGTTACCAAAGATCATTGACCTCTCAGATGATGTCTAAATCACCACACCCCTCCTCAGTGTTTCTAACACTTTTTAGTATTTCACATTCTCACAGCTATTATTTTGTACTATGAATAGAATCTGACATTCAAACAGGATAACTCTGTCATTTCAAGGAACATTACCATTTCTTAAAGCAAAAGCTTGTTGGCCTAATCCAAATAAAGAAAAGGTCATGCCACACACCCGCCTTAGCCCAAACAAACCAGGTCCTTTCACAGGTCTACTCAAACAACCCAGTCCTTAACACAGCCTAAACACACTAGGCCTTGACACAGCTTAAACACACCAAGCCCTGACACAGCCTAAACGCAGAAGGGCCTTGATATAAAGCCTAAATATATCAGGCTTTGACACAGCCTAAATACATAAGGGCCTTGATGTAAAGCTGAAATGTACCAGGCCTTTCCACAACTTAAAAACACCAGGTCCTGACATAGCTGAAACACACTGGGCCTTGATGTAAAGCTTAAATAGACCAGGCCTTTCCACAGCTTAAAAACACCAGGTCCTGACATAGCTGAAACACACCAGGCCTTGACACAGCCTTAATACATAAAGGCCTTGATGTAAAGCTGAAATATACCAGACCTTTCCACACCTTAAAAGCACCAGGTCCTGACACAGCCTAAATGTATAAGGGCCTTGATATAAAGCCTAAATATACCATGCCTTTACATGGCTTAAACACATAGGACCCTGACGCAGTCTAAACCCACCAGGCCCTGACAGAGACCCACAGACACACACTGCAGGTTCTGATTCAGCATAAATAAACTAGGCCATTGCATATCAGATTTAGAGAAACTCTCCATATTGGGCGTTAATTTCAGTGTAGTCCTCAGCTTTAGCCACTCAATAATGAATATTCATTACCCACAGACAGCATTTAAAAAGGAAGAGGAAAAATATTTGAGCAAGAAGTAAAATGTGTATGGGATTAATTACTGCAGCTGCCTCAGAGTGTACAGGCCCATTACTGAGATGGTCTGAATGATTTTGCTTTGTGCAGACTGTTTATTGATAATTCTGCCAGTTGGTGAATTGCAGATCAGGGCAGAATGCACAACAAACAAAGCAGCTGAAAGGCAAAAAGAAAGTTCATTTATAGAGTTTTTTTTAAAGAGTCCCCAGGAACTGCAGCAAAAAGTAAACTCATGACCTAAACTGCAGCAACTTTCCCCAATAAAAACAGTGATTTTGTTTTCATGTTGTAAAGCTTTATGGTTCTGCATTGTACACAATGCATATATGCCATGACTTACACCATTGAGTGTAGCTGTGCACGCATTTGGGAGGTGTTTGGAAGCAAACTGTAGCACGATATGAAATGAGTTTTTAAAAATGTGGGAGCAAATTTCACTTGCATGATTTGTTCACACAAAGGAAGGGTGTGAGATGGGAGAATGGGACACTCATTTGGTTTCAGTCACCAACTGATTTTTCCAGCACCATCTGGCGATTTCTGCTGATTCAGAGTTCATGCTGCCCTTGCAGTCCTTATTCACAGAGCCAATCCATCATCCAAAGAAAGGGCCCCATCCTGAATAAAAATAAAAAGAACTATTCTTTTGGGTATATTCTGTCTCTAAAAACTAGAGGTGAGACTGGGATGGGGTATGCTGACAGTGTTTGGTGGGTGTGGGAATAGGGTTTTCTTTCAGTAAGGAAAGTCACAGCTAGACTAAGTTTATTGATTGTCTGTTGGTGACAGTAGACATGAATACCAAATACATTACAAGAGCTGGCCACAATCTTGTGTGCGTGTGCATCCAGACAGCAGAGGAACAGGGTATTCTGATTAAAAATTATGGAGGACCTTTCACAATGACAATGCTGCTTTCTCACGAGGCTCTTGTTTTAATGTTCACTCACTCCACCCCAAGTCTAGTAAGAGTGCGCTAACGGTCACCTGGACATTGTAAACCAGTTATTCCATTCCCCATATCTCCTTCCCTCTGCAGCTAATAAAGGTACAGGGGAGGATCTGCACAGAGGGTCTGAACCCTTGAAATCTATCACTACTGGTAGGCTCCAATAGCTGATCATCATAGTGTCCCAGTGTGTGTGTGACTATACTCACAGAATGAAAAACTGGAGGTTGTCAATAATCTGTCATCCAGGAGAACAGCCTTATCTGCACTGCCTTCAACTGCTGGTGAACTGTAGATTTATCCTGAGCATGATTAATCTTCATTCATCTGAAACCGCTAAACCACTGAACCTCAGAGTACTTTCCCTGACCCCACCCCACTATCCTGTTAGGTTTTATCTCAATTCCATTTTCCTATCTTCGATCCATATCCTCAAGTAATTTTAGCTAAGAAAAAAGTCTCTCACAAATTGAAATTATCAACTGTCCCAGCATCCAGTGGCTTTTGGCATAGAATACAATTGAATGAAAATGTGCTATCTGATTTGACTCCTGAAGATTAGTTCCCTATTATTCTTGGTTCCCAGCCAAAAGCAAGAGTCTCTCGGTACCTATTTTATCAAATACTTTTAACATTTTAAGTACCTCCATCAAATCAAGCAATCTCTTGCACTGAAAGTACCAGTCAGAGTGTTAATCTATGCAAACCTTTCTCCTAATTTAACCTTGTAAGCCCCAGAAGGTAAAGTTGCCATAGTCCCATAGGACTGCTCTCTCATTCGAGAGAGATGACTAATGGTGAATTTAACCTGAGGGTCACCACACCCCAGGCAAAGATGAGAAGGTTGGGACTTCTTGGTAACCTCAGCTGGTACAGGAAGTAAACCCATTTGGTTGATGTCATTCTGCATCACAAACCAGCCATCCAGCCAACTAAACTAACTGACCCCCAGGCCCGAGTGTCATTTTGGTGAACCTCTATTGCAGCCTCACGAAGGCAATAATATCTTCTCTCAGGTGCACTGTCTAAAGCTGAACACAAATAGGTCTGACCCAAGCAAAATGCAAATGAAGTAACATTTCCATCCTACTTTATTCAAGACTCCTTGAGATTTAACGAGGTAAAAACAATGACTGCAGATGCTGGAAACCAGATTCTGGATTAGTGGTGCTGGAAGAGGAGCTCCTTGGATGTTACCTGAACTGCTGTGCTCTTCCAGCACCGTTAATCCAGAATCCTTGAGATTTAAGTGAATATTTCATTAGCCCTTTTGTTTTTTTTGTGTGGTTTGTCCAGTTGATATTAATGTTTTATACTCATTGACAAATTGCTTTGCTACTTCACAGTTTCTAGACTCTCACCATTTGAAACAATATCCAATGCATCTTTCTTTAAAATACTTTTTTGAATAGGCAGGTGAGATAAATTATTTTATGGGTTTTATTTTATTTATAGAGTTTTTTTAAAGAGTCCCCAGGAACTGCAGCAAAAAGTAAACTCATGACCTAAACTGCAGCAACTTTCCCCAATAAAAACAGAGTGATTTTGTTTTCATGTTGTAAAGCTAAAATAAATTTGAATAGGCAGGTGAGATAAATTATTTTATGGGTTTTATTTAATCCATTACAGGATATGGGTACGATTGTCTATCCCTCGTTGTCCTTGAGAGGTTATTGGGAGCGACCTACTTGAATATAACTCAATAGCTTCCTGGATAATTTCAGAAGGATGTTTTAAATGTCAGCCACACTGCTGCAGGGTTAGACTCACATATAGAATCATAGAGTCATATAACACAGAAACAGACCCTTCAGTCCAACTTGTCCATGCCGACCAGATATCCTTAATTAATCTAGTCCCATTTGCCAGCACTTGGCCCTTATCCCTCTAAACCCTTCCTATTCATACCCATCCAGATACCTTTTAAATGTTGTAATTGTACTGGTCTCCTCCACCACCACCTTCTCTGGCAGCTCATTTCATACATGCACAACTCTGCATGAAAAAGTTACCCCTTAGGTCCCTTTTGTATTTCTCCCCTCTCACCTTGAACCTTTGCTCTCTTGCTTTGGACTCCCATACCCTGGAAAAAAGGCCTTGGCTATTCACCCTATCCATAGCCCTCATGATTTTATAAATCCTTATAAACCTCTGCCTCCAGTGGTCCAGGAAAAGTTGCCCCATTTATTCAGCCACTCCCTATAGCTCAAACCCTCCAACTCTATAAACATCCTGGTGATCTTTTCTGCACTTTTTCAAATTTAACAACCTCTTTCCTGTAGCAGAGAGACCAGAATTGAACTCAATATTCCAATATAGACCTGATCGGGTCAAAACTGTGGATAAGTATTTCCGAACAGCATTAGCCAATAGAATGTTTAATGGTAATCTTCTAGTTTCATAATCAGCATTATGTTAGTTTTTAATTCCTAAATTATTTAATTAATTTGAGTTAAATTTACCCAGCTGCTGTGGAGGAATTCTGAACTCACATTGCCAGGATGTTAATTCAACAACATAAGCACTATTATACCCTGACATAACTCAAAGGGCTCAAAGATCTGAAGAAAAATAATGGTAAACAGGGAACTAACATTAAAACAAATCAGTCAGAAAACATTAGGCTAATTAAGGCCGGAATTTAGAATTGTAAATAATACATTTAAGGTAAGTAATATTTAATATTTAACTGGAAAACATCATCTAACACATCACAGAATTTTTCATATAATCTCTCTTCTAGTACACTAAAATATAACCCAAAATATAAGTGTTACCCGAGTGCCTGTCTTTCGATCTTACTCCTTTCTTTCCTCCAATCCCATCTCTGCTACTGACCATCCGTAAACTCGAGTGATGGTCTAGTTAGATTCACATATGAATGATAAGTAAAAGCTAATTAATTAATGAAAAAGACTGTTTCTTAATTCATCAAACGCAACCAACAATATCCTTTTATCGTCCACTAGAAAGTTTGAAGAGCTGAACTCAAAATGAGCTATGAGAAAGGGAAGAGGTGGGAACTGCACACACTAGCTGGAAGGAGATTTTGAGGAAGCTGGATCTGTATTCTCTGGAGTTTAGATTAGAGTGGTGCTGGAAAAGCACAGCAGGTTAGGCAGCATCCAAGAAGCAGGAAAATCGACGTTTTGGGCAAAATCAGGATGAAGGGCTTTTGCCCGAAATGTCGATTTTCCTGCTCCTCGGACGCTGCCTGACTTGCTGTGCTTTTCCAGTACCACTCTAATCTAAATTCTGGTTTCCAGCATCTACAGTCCTCACTTTTGCCCTGCTCACTGTGCCAGGGACCTAGGTTCAATTCTACCCTCAGGTAACTGTCTGTGTGGAGTTTGTACATTCTCCATGTGTCTGCATGGATTTCCTCTAGGTGCTCCGGCTTCCTCCCATAGTCCAAAGATGAACAGGCGGATTAGCTGTGGGAAATGCAGGGTTATAGGGTCTGGGTGGAATGCTAATTGGAGTGTCAGTATGGGCCAAATGGACTGCTTCCACACTGCAGGGATTCTGTTTCGAAGAATAAGAGACAAAGTCATAGAAATTATAACATCCTTAAAGAACTGGACAACGTAGATACAGGAGGATTGTCTCTGGCTATGGAGGCAGGGACAATACCACAGTGCCACCATAGGATTATTGTCACTAGATTATCAATCCAGAAACTCAGTTCATGTTCTGGGGACCTTGGTTCAAGTTCTGCAAATGCAGATGGTGTAATTTGAATTTGATTAAAAAAAAGTCTGGAATTAAGAATCTTCTGATAACTGTGAATTCATTGTCAGAAAAGAAATCCAGCTCACTGATGAATTTTAGACTGAACAGCATAAGCAACACAGGATAGACAGAGTTAAATGATCCCACAATCAACTGATCAGATCTAAGCTTCGCAGTCCTGCCACATCCAGTTTTAAATGGGCGGAGACAATTAAACAACTCACAAGGAGGAAGCTCAACAAAATCCCCATTTTTCAATGATGGAAGAGCCCAGAACATCAGTGCAAAAGGTAAGGCTGAAGGACTCGGAGCAATTTTCAGGCAGAAGTGTCGAGTGGATGATCCATGTCAGCCTCCTCCAGAATTGCGGCATCACAGATGCCAGTCTTCAGCCAATTTGATTCACTCCCTGTCATATTTTTAAAAAACTTGGATACTGCAAAGGCTGTGAGTTCTGGCAATATTACTGAAGATGTGGCCTCTCAAACCTGCTGCGCCCTTATCCAAACTCTTCCAGTATAGACACAACATTGGTATCAATATGGAAAATTGCCCAGATTTGTCCTGCACATAAAAAGCAGCACAAATCCAACTCGGCCAATTACCACCCCACGATACTATTCTTGATCCTTAAACAAAATGATAGAAGGTGATACCAAGCAGCACCTGCTCAGCAATAGCCTCCCCAGTGACACCCAGTTTCGGTTCCTGAGGGCCACTGAACTGATCATGGGTGGCACGGTGGCATAGTGGTTAGCATTGCTGCCTCACAGCGCCAGAGACCTGGGTTCAATTCTAGCCTCAGGCAACTGACTGTGTGGAGTTTGCACATTCTCCCCGTGTCTGCGTGGGTTTCCTCCGGGTGCTCCGGTTTCCTCCCACAGTCCAAAAATGTGCAGGTTAGGTGAATTGGCCATGCTAAATTGCCCGTTGTGTTAGGTGAAGGGGTAAACAGAGGGGAATGGGTCTGGGTGGGTTGCGCTTTGGCGGGTTGGTGCGGACTTGAGTCGAAGGGCCTGTTTCCACACTGTAAGTAATCTAATCTCATTACAGTCTTGTTTTAGATATGGGCAAAAGAGCTGAATTCCAGAGGTGAGGTGAGGTGAGAGTGACAGCCCTTGACATCAAGGCTGCATTCAACATCTGGCTTCAAGGAGTCCTAGCAATACAAGAATAATTGGGTGTCAGATCAAATTCTCTGTTGTTGGAGTAATGCCTGGCACATAAGAAGATAGTTATGGTTAGTGGAGGTCATCTCAGCTCCAGGACATCTCTGCATGGGTTCCTCAGGGCAGTGTCCTAGGTCCAACCGTCTTCAGCTGCTTCATCAATAACCTTCCCTTTATCATAAAGTGGGGATGTTCACCAATGATTACAAAATGTCAGCACAATCTGATTCCTCAGAGACTGAAACAGCCTATGTTCAAATACAAGAACACCTGGACTATATCCAGGATTGGGCTGACAAGTGGCAAGTAACCTTTGCATCACACAAATGCCTGACCATGACCATCTCCAAAAAGAGAGAGTCGAAATAGCACCCCTTGACATTCCCTTGCTAACCTTTAGTTATTTCTGTACAAGAACGCCCACATCCTTCTGTACTGAAGAATTCTGCAGTCCTTTTCCATTTAAATAATATCGTACTTCATTATTCCTCCTGCCAAAGTGGAAATCCACACATTTTCCCACATAATACACCAGCTACCAAAATATTTGCCTTCTGCGAATCTTATCAGATCGAATGGATCAGTTGGAGAGACAGTTAGAAGCGATGAGGAATTTGCAACAGCAACAGTATGTGATGGATGGCACTTATAGGAAGGGGGGAAAGTCTCAGATATAGTCACATAGATGGGTTAACTTCAGGAAAGGTAAGAGAGGTAGGCAGCTAGTGCAGGAGTCTTTTGTGGATATACCCATTTCAAACAAGTATGCTATTTGGAAAATGTAGGGGATGATGGATTCTCAGGGGAATGTAGCTCGAACAGCCAAGTTTCTGGTTTTGAGACTGGCTCTAATGCAATGAGGGGTACGCTGGATTCCAAGAGATCAATTGTGTTAGTGGATTCTCTAGTTCGAGGTACAGACAAACGTTTCTGTGGCCAGCAGTGAAAAAGCAGAATGGTGTGTTGCTTCCCTGGTACAAGGATGAAGGATGTCTCAGAGAAGGTGCAGAAGATTCTCAAGGGGGAGAGGGGCCAGCAAGAGGTCATTGTCCACATTGGAACCAATGACATAGGAAGGGAAAGGATTAAGATTCTGAAGGGAGATAACAGAGAGCTAGGCAGAAATTTAAAAAGGAGGTCCTCAAGAGTAGTAATATCTGGATTACTCCCAGTGCTACGAGCTAGTGAGGGCAGGAATAGGAGGATAGAGCAGATGAATGCATGGCTGAGAAGCTGGTGTGTGGGAGAAGGATTCACATTTTTGGTCATTGGAATCTCTTTTGAGGTAGAAGTGACCTGTACGAGAAGGATGGATTGCACTTAAATTGGAAGGGGACTAATATACTGGCAGGGAAATTTGCTAAAGCTGCTTGGGAGTATTTAAGCTAATAAGGTGGGAGGGTGGGACCCAGGGAGATACTGAGGAAAGAGATCAATCTGAGATTGGTACAGATGAGAACAGAAGCGAGTCAAGCAGTCAGGGCAGGCAGGGACAAGGTAGGACTAATAAATTAAACTGCATTAATTTCAGTGCAAGGGGCCTAACAGGGAAGGCAGATGAACTCGGGGCATGGTTAGGAACGTGGGAGTGGGATACCAAACAATTACAGAAACATGGCTCAGAGTTGGGCAGGACTGGCAGTTTAATGTGCCAGGACCTAAATGCTACAGGAAGGATAGAAAGGGAGGCAAGAGAGGAGGGGAGGTTGCATTACAGCTGTGCTGAGGGAGGATATTCCCAGAAATACATCCAGGGAAGTTATTTGGGTGCAACTGAGAAATAAGAAAGGGCTGATAACCTTATTGGGATTGCATTGTGGACCCCTAATGGTCAGAGGGAAATTGAGAAACAAACTTGTAAGGAGATCTCAGCTATCTGTAAAAATAATAGGGTGGCTATGGTCAGGGATTTTAACTTTCCAAACATAGACTGGGACTGCCATAGTGTTAAGGGTTTAGATAGAGAGGAATTTGTTAGGTGTGCGCAAGACAATTTTCTGATTCAGTATGTGGATGTACCTACTAGAGAAGGTGCAAAACTTGACCTATTCTTGGGAAATAAGGCAGGGCAGGTGACTGAGTATCAGTGGGGGAGCACTTTGGGGCTAGCGACCATAATTCTATTAGATTCAAAATAATGATGGAAAAGGATAGACCAGACCTAAAAGTTGAAATTGTAAATTGGAGAAAGGCCAATTTTCATGGTATTAGGCAAGAACATTCGAAAGCTGATTGGGGGCAGATGTTCGCACGTAAAAGGATGGCTTGAAAATGGGAAGCCTTCAGAAATGAGATAACGAGAATCCAGAGAAAGTATATTCTTGTTAGAGTGAAAGGAAAGGCTGATAGGTATAGGGAATGCTGGGTGACTAAAGAAATTGAGGGTTTGGTTAAGAAAAAGAAGGAAGCATATGTGAGGTATAGACAGGATAGATCGAGTGAATCCTTAGAAGAGTATAAAGGAAGTAGGAGTATACTTAAGAGAGAAATCAGGAGGGCAAAACGTGAACATGAGATAGCTTTGGCAAAAAGAATAAAGGAGAATCCAAGGAGTTTTTACAAATATATTAAGGACAAAAGGGTAACTAGGGAGAGAATAGGGCCCCTCAAAGATCAGCAAGGTGTCCTTTGTGTGGAGCCACAGAAAATGGGGGAGATACTAAATGAGTATTTTGCATCAGTATTTACTGTGGAAAAGGTTATGGAAGATATAGACTGTAGGGAAATAGATGGTGACATCTTGCAAAATGTCCATATTACAGAGGAGGAAGTGCTGGATGTCTTGAAACACATAAAGGTGGATAAATCCCCAGGACCTGATCAGGTGTACCCGAGAACTCTGTGGGAAGCTAGAGAAGCGATTGCTGGGCCTCTTGCTGAGATATTTGTACATGTATTTGGAAAGGCAAGGACTGATTAGGGATAGTCAAGATGGCTTTGTGTGTGGGAAATCAAGTCTCACAAACTTGACTGAGTTTTATGAGGAAGTAACAAAGAGGATTGATGAGGGCAGAGCGGTAGATGTGATCTATATGGACTTCAGTAAAGGCGTTCGACAAGGTTCCCCATGGGAGACTGATTAGCAATGTTAGATCTCATGGAATAAAGGGAGAACTAGCCATTTGGATACAGAACTGGCTCAAAGGTAGAAGACAGAGGGTGGTGGTGGAGGGTTGTTTTTCAGACTGGAGGCCTGTGACCAGTGGAGTGCCACAAGGATCGGTGCTGGGTCCTCTATTTTTGTTATTTATATAAATAATTTGGTATGCTTTCCTTTATTGGTCAGAGTATTGAGTACAGGGGCTAGGAGGTCATGTTGCGGCTGTACAGGACATTGGCTAGGCCACTGCTGGAACATTGCGTGCAATTTTAGTCTCCTTCCTATTGGAAAGATGTTGTGAAACTTGAAAGGGTTCAGAAACGATTTACAAGGATGTTGCCAGGGTTGGAAGATTTTAGCTATAGGGAGAGGCTGAACAGGCTGGGGCTGTTTTCCCTGGAGCGTCAGAGGCTGAGGGGTGACCTTATAGAGGTTTACAAAATTATGAGGGGCATGGATAGGATAAATAGACATGTCATTTCCCTGGGGTTGGGGATTCCAGAACTCGAGGGCTAGGTTTACGGTGAGAGGAGAAAGATATAAAAGAGACTTAAGAGGCAGCTTTTTCAAGCAGAGGGTGGTACGTTTATGGAATGAGCTGCCAGAGGATGTGGTGGAGGCTGGTACAATTGCAACATTTAAGAGGCATTTGGATGGGTATATGAATAGGAAGGGTTTGGAGGGATATGGGCTGGGTGCTAGCAGGTGGGACTAGATTGGGTTGGGATATCTGGTCAGCATGGACGGGTTGGACCAAAGGGTCTGTTTCCATGCTGTACATCTCTATGACTCTTATGTACATCACTTTAAGGACTCATTGCATTGCCGTCAGATTTTGCAAATATACCTATTTTTATATCATCAACAAATCTGGCTACGATACAGTTGGTTCCTTCAACGATATCACTAATATAGATCACTTAATCCCCTAAATTACGATTTCATAATCTGAAAAATGGCCCATTATTCCAGTCTCTCTGTTTCCTATTAGTTAGCCAATCCCCTGTCCATGCTAATATATCATTCTAATACCATAAGCAACATTGCATTCACCTTTTATGTGACACCTTATTCAATAACATTTGGAAATCCAAATGCATTACTTCGACTGATTCCGATTTATCCAAACTGCTTGTAAATTCTCAAGTGACTCTAATAAACTTGTCAAACATGATTTCCCTTTCATAAAACCTTGTGGATTTTGCCTGATCGAATGATAATTTTCTAAATGACCCGCTGCTGCCTGATTCTTACATATTTCTTGTGACAGATGTTAGGCAAATGCACCTGTAGCTTCTTCCTTTTTGTCTCACTCGTCTTTTAAATAGAGGCATGGTTACTCAGTAGTTAGCACTGCTGCTTCAAAACGCCAGAGACCTGCATTCAATTCCAGCCTTGTATGGTTTTCTATGTGGAGTTTGCACATTCTCCATGTATCTGCACAGACTTCTGGGTGCTCTGGTTTCCTCCCACTGTCTAAAGATGTTCCGTTTAGCTGGAATAGCCATGCTAAATTGCCCATACTGTCCAGGGATGTGTAAGTTAGGTTGATTAGCCATGGGAAATGCAGGATTATAGGGTAGAGGGGTGAGTTTGTGTAGACTTGTTGGGACCAATGGCCTGTTTCCACACTGTAGGGATTTTATTCTAGCTGTTACTATTTGTGGTTTTCCAATCTGCTGAGACTCACCAACCAATCATCAAATTTTCCATCGTACAAATTGTTGTGTTCATTTGCAATTTAGCAACTTATGTTGTTCGTGATGAGTGCAAGATGAAATGTTTCATCAACATTTCACCTTTTAGCAAAGTCATAGAGTCATAGAGATGTACAGCATGGAAACAGACCCTTCAGTCCAACCCGTCCATGCCAACCAGATATCCCAACCCAATCTAGTCCCACCTGCCAGCACCTGGCCCATATCCCTCCAAACCCTTCCTATTCATATACCCATCCAAATGCCTCTTAAATGTTGCAATTGTACCAGCCTCCACCACATCCTCTGGCAGCTCATTCCATATACGTACCATCCTCTGCGTGAAAAAGTTGCCCCTTAGGTCTCTTTTATATCTTTCCCCTCTCACCCTAAACCTATGGACTCCCTGACCCCAGGGAAAAGACTTTGTCTATTTATCCTATTCATGCCCCTCATAATTTTGTAAACCTCTATGAGGTTTACCCTCAGCCTCCGACACTCTAGGGAAAACAGCCCCAGTCTGTTCAGCCTCTCCCTGTAGCTCAGATCCTCCAACCCTGGCAACATCCATGTAAATCTTTTCTGAACCCTTTCAAGTTTCAGAACATCTTTCAGAGAGGAAAAAGACCAGAATTACACGCAATATTCCAATAGTGGCCTAACCAATGTCCTGCACAGCCGCAACATGACTTCCCAACTCCTGTACTCAATACCCTGACCAATAAAGGAAAGCATACCAAACACCTTCTTCACTATCCTATCTACTTGCGACTCCACTTTCAAAGAGCTATGAATCTGCACTCCAAGGTCTCTTTGTTCAGCAACACTCCCTAGGACCTTACCATTAAGTGTATAAGTCCTGCTAAGATTTGCTTTCCCAAAATGCAGCACCTCGCATTTATCTGAATTAAACTCCATCTGCCACTTCTCAGCCCATTGGCCCATCTGGTCCAGATCCTGTTGTATTCTGAGGTAACCCTCTTCGCTGTCCACTACACCTCCAATTTTGGTGTCATCTGCAAACTTACTAACTGTACCTCTTACGCTCGCATCCAAATCATTTATGTAAATGACAAAAAGTAGAGGGCCCAGCACCGATCCTTGTGGCACTCCACTGGTCACAGGCCTCCAGTCTGAAAAACAACCCTCCACCACTACCCTCTAAATTATTTAATTTGGGGAATACTATAGTAATGCAGGATCCAATAACATAACTTCAGGGAACAAGTGGGAAGTACTGACATGAACAAAAATGGAAATCCAGTCCATGAAACAAACTGGCATATCCCAAGATGGAAAGCACATATCATTCCTTGTGGTTTACAAAAGGAGAGTGGAAACTCTCAGAAAGGCCATAATGTCCGCATAAAAAAGTTCATCATATCAGTGATAAAGATAATTAATCCTCTCATAACTGTTCCATTCTTCCAAGAGTAAGTATCCATCAGAAAACAAAATTAAAGCAAAATCAATTCAAAAATCATTTGACTCTACAGTTAATGATAGGGCCCTCTGTAGTGTTGTAGAACAGAGAGACTAAGGATTCAGGTACACAGTTCTTTGAAATTTGTGTCATATATAGACAGGATGGATAAGGAGGCATTTAGTATGCTTATGTTCATTGCTGAGACCTTTGAGTATCGGAGTTAGGATGTCATGTCGCACAGGCCATTGGTGAGACCTCTTCTGGAGTAAAGTATACAGTTCCGTCGATCTGAGAAAGGAATGCTTGAGTTAGATCTACTTGTTAGGCTGGGAAATTTTTAACTGGAGCATAGGAGGTTGAGGGGTGACCTTATACAGGTTTACAAAATCATAAGGGGCATATATAATGTGAATAGCCAATGTCTTTTCCCTAGGGTGGGTAAATTCAAAACTAGGGAGTATATTTTTAAGGTGAGAGGAGAATGATTTAAAAAGGATATGTGGTACAACCTTTTCACACAGAGTGTTTCTTATGTGGAATGAACTGCCAGAAGAAGTGGTGGGATGTAGCTCTAGTTACAACACTTAAAAGATATTTGGATAAGTACATAGATAGAAAAGGTTTGGTGGGATATGGGCCAAACGCAGGCAAATGGGACTAGTTTAGTTTGGGAACATGGACTAGTTGGACTAAAGGGTCAGTTTCCATGCTGTATGACTATGACTCAGATTTAACGCATTTGTTGCATAAATACATTTTCTCCAAGGTATAGGTTGTGACTATAAAGGATTATACAGGATAAATGTCACATAGATGATAAAGTACATTTCCTTCTGATTCCTTTGTAATCTGACAACTCTGAAAAGCAATTGGAGATCATTTAGAAGTATTATTTGGGATCCATATCTCTTTAACCCATTCGAGGTCGGACACACCAGCATTTCACTGATAATGGAGAGGTCTATGTAGACCTACCTACATTTGTTTTAATGTACTTAGGAAACTCTATGTAAGGGAATTCTGGCAGGAATTGAACAGAACTCTGGAAGTTAAAAGGTGCATGTTTAAAAAAGGTCTCAAACAACTAGAAAATTACATGTATTCGTCAAAGTAACAGTTGTGTTATGAACTGTCCAGTCTACTTGGATTAGATGAGATCGTTAGATGTGCAGACAACTGTTTCTGTCGTGTGTCATATGTAATGTTTCCTTTCCTGTTTGCATCACTGCATAATGCTTTGCTGTTGGGATGCCTGCCTTAGGTCATTTACTGATTGCTTTTGCTTTACAATGAGTCTCTGTGTTACACAGAACATTGATCTTGAATAGGATTTCAGTCTGCTTACGCAGCCAAATATAATGCAGAGACACAAGGAGAAATGCAAAGGATAAAATGTCAGTGTTCTGTGTAATTTAGAGATGTTTAAGCCAGACATGTTCAATGCCCACTGAATTTGGCTCCTTGGACCTATTATTTCATTTATTGTGGGCTTTTAGCTCAAGTGTTTAATTTATAATGTTTAAGAACAATACTGGTAATGAAGGAGAAATTAGGTTCAAAAGGTTGACACAATGGCTTTCACAGTGCTTATATCGAGTCTTGCTCTGTGAATGGACTTCGGGGCTGAGTAATTCCCACTCAGCCCTAGATGTAATTCTGGAAGTAGTCAACATAATGTCCATTAAATTAAGGGGAGACTCAGCTGGATGTTGCCTCAGTAGAGAGGACAGGAAATCTGATTGGGGTGGCTGGGTGTGAGCAGGGTGAATCTTCCATCTGCAATTAAATCTTACCATGTCCAGAAAGCAGGGCTGAGGAGTTCCTGGGTCTCACTGTGAAACCATATCAGTATGGTTTCTGATAGGCACAGTCAAACCTACTGTGCTAAAATAAGGTTATGGTGTCAATCTGACTCTCAGCTCTGCGGAAGTGAGCTTTGCTGATTCTTTCCTCCCAGAGACTGTTGATGGCCACATCTTTTCAATTTAGGAAGGAAAACATGGCAACATCAATAACCTCCAATTATATAGCACCCTTAACGTAGCACATGATTGTAAGATACTTCACAGAAGCAATAACATGCAACAGTGAATGGCATTGAGTCAAAAATGACACTGGAATCTCTGGGAATAAAGGGATATGGAGAGCAAGTGGGAAAGTGCAGTCGAAACTGAAGATCAGCCATGATTGTATTGAATGGGCTTGATGAACTGTGCAGTCTTCCCTCCTTTCCCTAGGTAGGAAACTAAATTTCAGTGGAGGAATAAGAAGTTTATAAATGGATGTGGATAGATTGGGTGAATGGGCAGACTGAGTTCAATGTGGATAAATGTAAGGTTATTTATTTTGGTCAGAAGAATAAAAGGGCAACATTTTATTTAAATTGGGATAAACTTCAAAATGCTTCAAAACAGAGGCATCTGAGTTACCTATGCATAACTAGCAGAAAGCAAGTTTGCAGGTACTACAGATAATAAGGAAGGTAAATGGAATTTTGGCATTCATTGCTCATGGAATAGAGATTAAAACTAGGGAAGGTTTGATGCAATTGTGCAAGGCATTGGTTAGACCACACCTGGGTATTGTATACAGTTTAGGTTCCCTGACTTGAAGATGGATGTAATTGCATTGAAGGCAGTTTAGAGGATGCTCTCTAGGTTAAATCCAAATACAAAAGGCTTTGAAGAGAGGTTGAGACTGAACTCCATAAAATTTAAAAGAATGTGAAGAGGTATATAAGATGTTAAAGGGGATTGACAACGTGGGCGTCAAAGGGAAGTTGCCTCATGTGAGACAATCTGGAATGAGAGGCCACAGTTTTAGGTTAAAGGATGGCAGATTTAAAAGAGATGAAGAGGAATTAATTCTCTTAATGAGTCTTGAATCTGTGGAATTCACTACTTTAAACTGCAGTGGATGCCAGGATACTGAATAAATTTAAGAAGCAGTTAGACAGATTTTTAATTAGTAACAAGCTGAAAGGTTATGGGAGTGGGCAGGAAAGTGGAGTTGAGGTCGAGATAGGATCAGCCATGATCGTATTGAATAGTGGAGCAGGCTTGAGACGCTGAATTGCCTACTCCTGCTCCTAATTCTTATGTTCTTATGTTTATGTGCTTCTTTTTCTAAGGTCCTATGTAAATAAGAAGACATTAAGACAAGAATGTACTGTAGTGAAAGCTTGGAGGATTAACCAGTCGTAGTGCATCAACCTAATCCATGATCTTCTGTGGGTGTAAGCTACCCAGCACCAAATATTGTGGGCTATGTCGAGAATTTTGTGACAGTTGCAAGAGAAATCAAGTGAGGCCTTTCTCAATGCCATCAAATTGCATTTTCTAATTAAGTACCTGATGTTGGGACAAGACTCATGCTGAAGAACAGTGAGATGCCTATGAACAATGATTATCCTGTTTCTTTGTTTCTTAATCTCATTTCATTACATGTACTGATATCTTACATGTACTGATATCTTACATGTACTGATATCATCACTGAATGCCCCACTACTAACATCCTTGAGACCAGAAATTGAACTGGACTAGCCGTATAAATAGTCAAAGCAAGAGCAGATCAGAGGCTAGGAATACTCCAGAAAGTAACTCAACCTGTGGATTCCTCAAAGCATTTCCACCATCTATAAAGGCACATAAGAAGTGTGATGGAATAGTCCCCTCTTGCCTGGATTAGTGCAGCTCCAACAACACTCAAGAAACTTGACCCATCCAGGACAAAGCAGCTTGCTTCATTGGCACCACATCTATAAATATACATTCCCTCCAATGCTCAGTAGCTGCATTGTGCACTATCTACAAGGTACACCCCAGAAATTCACTGAAGATCTTTAGATATCACTTTCCAAACTCTCAATCTGTTTATAGGAGGTCACATGCAGCAGGTACATGGGAACATCACTGCCTGCTAGTTCCCCTCCAAGCTCCTCACCATAAAAATCCCAGAACGCTTTTTGTAATGGCGTTATAGGTTTATCAACATAGAAACAGAGAGACACGAAGGAGGAATAGGCCTTTTGGGCCTTCCAGCATGCTACTCCATTCGACATGATCATAACTGATCATCGAACACTGTTCCCTCTTTCCCCTCTTACTCTTAGATCCCTTTAGCCTTAGGACTATTTATAATGTCTGCTTGAAAACATGCAATGTTTTGGCCTCAACTGTTTTTTGTGGCAGAGAATTCCACAAGGTCAAAAATTACACGACACCAGGTTATGGTCCAGTGGGTTTATTTGAAAACACAAGCTTGGTGTCATGTGATTTTTGATCTTGTCCAACACCAGCACCTCCACATCAAGAACTCTACAGACTCACCATTCTCTGGGTGAGGAGATTTCTCCTCATCTCAGTCCTAAATGGGTTGAAACACATGGACCGCATAGTTCAAGAGGCAGCTCGCTAGCACTTTCCTGAGGTCAGTTTGGGATAGGCAATAAATAATCAGCTGACATAGTCAGCAACACCAATATCTCATGAATGCATTAAAAAAAAGCCTCTTATTTTACCACCCCCTGGATGGATACTTGATGCTGAGAATTTCCAACATGGAAGTCAGAATGATTACCTGGCAACTATAGCGTATCACACACCTCCATGTTGGACACCCAGCATCAACCTCTCAGGGTACACTCCAAGGGCAGACGCCATATGTACCCTCCATTCATGGCATTGGCATCTGACACTGGCCAGCCTCTCCAAACCATCACGCCACATCTTCAATCCACTTCTGCATTTTAATGCTCCACCAGCAACTACCTTGGAATTCTGTTGCAAGTACACTTTGCACACAGGGACAGGTGTCGAGCTTATGGATTGAACCAGACTGCTTGCTGTCTTGCTCTCTTAATGTTCACTCACTTACCACCTACCTGGATGTGCACAGAATCTCTGCCTTGCCTTAGCTTATCATGCCTTTTGTCACTTTGCCTCCTGAGCCAGAGCTAACAAGTTCAAAGTATTTATGTTTTGACTTGTCTAGTGCGGATATGAATCCAGTGAGCTTGTCATGACTGTCAACAGTGACCAATCAAGGAGGTAGACGTGTGGTGACTTGGCACAATGCTATATCAATCTCACACCTTCACCATGTGTCAGCAGTATAATTGACAAACACATTACATGTACTTCACCCAAATGGGCTTGTCTCAAAATCTAGGAGTAGTCTTCAATCAAGTCAAGGGAGATATCCTTAAGTCAGGATGACCTGTCAAGCATAGCCTCCAATATCAGTCTTGAGACATAGACACGGTCATACATCTGTTCATGGGTTAGTTTCCTCACGTACGGGGTCAGGAGCCAAATGTCAGGCACTCTCACCAACCAGCTTAGCACTTTCTGACCCATTGTTTTCTCCTGGAATGAGAGAGGGGGAGGGATTGAGTGGGATGAAAATTAATCGCATAGCAGTTATTGCTAGTGTAGTCAGGGGAATGGTGGTATCTTGAGTGAGTGAGTATACTGCTTAGAGGCCATGTTGGGGTTAATGTTGTGGGGGTATTGGGTAGGTGTGTACGAGTGAAGGAAGAGACATGAAATGGTGAGAGAGTACCTGAGATAGAGGGAGTATGAGATAGAAAGGACAAGATGGCAAAATGGAGATAGAGAAGTTTCCTGAAGAAGGGCTTCTGCCCAAAACATCAATTCTCCTGCTCCTTGGATGCTGCCTGACCTGCTGCGTTTTTCCAGCAACACATTTTCAGGCAAAATGGAGATGATGATTGACCTTCTTGCTTCATTTCTCCAGTGAACTCATACCACATTGACCCAGGTGGCAACCTTAGACCAGGCTGGCATTCTCTGGCCTTCTTTGCCCTGTCCTCTTTTGCAGTCACCATTTATTAGGGCCTCAATGTAAAACAGTGCACCGATTACCCCTGTCTGCTAAATCCAGGATAAATGGCATGAAGCAGACAGGGCAGTTCCAGATTGACAGAATTTGACCTTTTAAATGTGGTTCCAGCTATATCTCAGGATATACCATCAGTAGTGATACCTCCAGCTATGGTGAAAGGGAGAATCAGATGAAGAGGCCCCAGACAGTTGGTCATTAATGAGGCGAGTTTGGGACGATAGTGCAAGAATGCACACTAGAACTTACAGAGAGACCCCCTTCATGAAACTTGACAAAAATAACATTTTGCAAAAGTATTCCACTATCCAGCTATACGTCCCAGTTACATATTGCCTGTAACAATTGAGCTTTACAGAAAGACATTCAGTTCCTTTTTAAAACTTGACCACTGGATAACAATTTCAATCAAATATATCCTGAGAGTTAGCTTGCTAACTCAATTGTATGTCCTGACTCAAGGAAGGTAAATGGAATTTTGGCATTCATTGCTCATGGAATAGAGATTAAAATGAGGGAAGTGTTGATGCAGTTTTATTCAACTACAGATCCTGTCACCAGGTGAACCACTGTATTTTGTTGTGCGTTTGAGACATAACTCTGTTCTGATATAATGCTGTTGAAATCCATGTAACTTTCTACTAGAACTCTTTATTTAAACCATAATGAAGTAAAATGCATGTAGAAAGCAACTTTTGTGCCCTCAGCTTGTCTCAAGGCACGTTCCTTCTCAAAAATGCTTTTGGGCAAATGAATTTCATGATTTGTGCAGAAAATGGTTCTATAGATAGTAAATGATTCAACTATCCAAATAATCTGTTTTTGATTGAGGTAGGAAGATTGACAGAAGAATGGAGAACTCAATGCTTTTCTGTACTGCACGGTCAATGAGTCATACACTAAAGTATGGGGTCAAAAATAACAAAGTTAACAAGTATTAATTTTCCCTGATGTCAACCATTGTTTATAATCTGGATAACCTTTGATAATCTGGATCAGAGTCTTTGTGAATTTCCATTGATTACACAAACAATGCATGCTCCTAGCTGAAAGTTCTCGGGTCTTACAAGTTAGCCAGGAAAAGGCTAAAGAGAGAGCGAAGAAGACCCAGGAGGGGACATGAGAAGTCGTTGGCAGATAGGATCAAGAAAAACCCTAAAGCTTTTTATAGGTATATCGGGAATAAGAGAATGACTGGAGTAAGATTTGGGCTAGATTAGTGGTCCTGGAAGAGCACAGCAGTTCAGGCAGCATCCAACGAGCAGCGAAATCAACGTTTCGGGCTAATCAAGGATAGTAGTGGGAAGTTGTGCGTGGAGTCAGATGAGGTAGGAGAAGTTCTTAATAAATACCTTTTGTCAGTATTCACACAGGAAAAAGACAATGTTGTCGAGGAGAATACTGAGATACAGGCCAATAGACTAGGTGGGATTGAGGTCCACAAGGAGGAGATGTTAGCAATTCTGGAAAATGTGAAAATAGACAAGTCCCCTGGGCTGAACGGGATTTATCCTGGGATTCTCTGGGAAGCCAGGGAGGAGATTGCCGAGCCTTTGGCTTTGATCTTTATGTCGTTATTGTCTACAGGAATAGTGCCAGATGATTGGAGGATAGCAAATGTTGAGCCCTTATTCAAGAAAGCAGAGTAGAGACAACCTGGTAATTATAGACCCATGAGTCTTACTTTGGTTGTGGGTAAAGTGTTGGAAAAGATTATAAGAGATAGGAATTCTAATCATCTAGAAAGAAATAAGTTGATTAGAGATAGTCAACACCACTTTGTGAAGGGTAGGTCGTGCCTCACAAACCTCATTGAGTTCATTGAAAAGGTGACCAAACAGGTGGATGAAGGTAAATCAGTTGATGTGGTGTATGGGGATTTCAGTAAGGCATTTGATAAGGTTCCCCACGGAAGGCTATTGCATAAAATACGGAGGCATAGGATTGAGGGTGATTTAGATTAGATTAGATTAGATTACTTTAGATTACTTTAGATTAGATTAGATTAGATTAGATTAGATTTAGTGGTTTGGATCAGAAATTTGCTAGATGAAAGAAGACAGAGGATGGTGGTTGATGGGAAAAGTTCATCCTGGAGTTCAGTTGCTAATGGTGTACCACAAGGATCTGTTTTGGGGCCACTGCTGTTTGTCATTTTTGTAAATGACCTGGATGAGGGCGTAGAGGGTGGGTTAGTAAATTCGCAGATGACACTAAGATTGGTAGAGTTGTGAATACTGTTGAAGGATGTTGTGGGTTACAGAGGGACATAGAAAAGCTGCAGAGCTGGGCTGAGAGGTGACAAATGGATTTTAATGCAGAAAAGTGTGAGGTGATTCACTTTGGAAGGAGCAGCAAGAATAAAGAGTACTGGGTTAATAGTAAGGTTCTTGGTAGTGTAGATGAGCAGAGGGATCTCGGTATCTGTGTAAATAGATCCATGAACATTGTCACAGAGGTTGATAGGGTTGTTAAAAAGGCATGTGGTGTGTTAGCTTTTATTGGTAGAGGGATTGAGTTTCAGAGCCACAAGATCAAGTTGCAGCTGTACACAACTCTGATGCGTCGCACTTGGAGTATTGCATACCATTCTGGTCACCACATTATAGGAAGCATGTGGAAGCTTTGGAAAGGGTTCAGCTGAGATTTATTAGGATGTTGCCTGGTAAGGAGCAAAGGTTTTATGAGGAAAGGCTGAGAGACTTGAAGTTGTTTCCGTTAGAGAGGAGAAGGTGAGGGGTGACTTAAATGAGACATATAAGATAATCAGAGGGTTAGATAGGGTGGACTGGGAGAGCCTTTTTTCTCAGATAGTGATGGTTAGCACGAGGGGTGATAGATATAGGACAGATGTAAGAGGTAGCTTCTTTATTCAGAGATGAGTAGGGGCGTGAAACAGCCACCTGGAACAGCAGTAGACTTGCCAATGTTAAGAGCATTTAAATGACCATTGGATAGACATATGGTTGAAAATGGAATGGAGTAGTTTAAATAGGCTTCATATTGGTTTCACAGGTCAGCACAACGAGGGCCAAAGGCCTGTACTGCGCTGTAATGTTTTGTGTTCTATGGGTTGAGAATTGGTTGTCACTTTTCTTCTCTGAAGTTATATTTTGTTGGATGGGTCGATCAAAATTAGACATAATACTCCAAAGAAGGATTTACTGTGCAGGGAGAATGTAATGGGATTAACATCAGAAACGTACATAATGATAATGATGTAATGATTTGGAAGCAAGAGCTGGAAGGTAGCAGAAGCTCTAAGGTAATGTAAAGAGATTTTGAGTATTATTTATTCAAGGCTGAGATAGACAAATGTTAATCAGTCAGGGAATCAGTGCATATAAGGAAAAAGCAGGAAAGTGCAGTTGAGGATTATCAGATCAGCCATGATCTTATTGAATGGCGGGGCAGAATCAAGGGGTTGAGAGGCCTTCTGCAGCTCCTACATCTTATGGTCTAAATAAAGAGGTCTTGCAGAAAGTTTCATGGGGTATAACTCTGGTTTGTTCATTTCAACGGAGGAGGCATTGGCCTAGTGGTATTATTGCTACATTATTAATCGAGAAACTCAGCTAATGTTCTAGGACGCCAGGTTTGAATCCCATCGTGGCAGATGGTGAAATTAAAAAAGTCTGGAATTAAAAATCTACTGATGACCGTTGTTGATTGTTGGGAAAAAAGACTCATCCAGTTCACTAATGTGCTACAGGGAAGGAAATCTGCCATTCTCACTTGGTCTGGCCTACATGGTACCCCACTCCCACAACAATGTGGATGACTCTCAGTTGCCCTCTATAATAGCAAGGCATTCAATTCAAGGACAGCTAGAGAAAGGCAATAAATGCTGACCAGCCTGTGATACCCATATCCCACAAGTGAATTTTGAAAAATACACAACAAAACACTATGGTTTTACTGGGATCCATTCATTGAGACAAAATTCAACATTAGGGTAAACGCAGGAAATACTGGAGAAACTCAGTGGGTCTGACAGCATCTGTGGAGTAAGAAACAGAGGTAGGGTATCAAGTCAAAATGACTCTTCCTCAGAACTGAAAGGGATTGGAAAGTGGTGTTTTTTATACTTTTGATAGAGAAGTGAGGCGAACAGGTGATATGGAGGCCCAGTGCAAGGGCAAAGGGGTTGCTGATAGGGTTGAAATAGTGATGTGAAATGGGTGTAAATTAAGGTGTGGAAGGGTGGAAATGGGTCCTCTCAACTGGGAGCAAAGTAAACAAGACACAACCAATTCAAAACTATTGGGCGATGGTGAGGTGAGGGTTTGGGGGGCTGGTGATGTAAGAATAATGAAGGACAGGCAGACATCATACAGTTAGACTACAAAGTTGTGAAATTCAATAATGTGACTTTGAGGCTGTAAAGTTCCAAAATGATGTTGTTCCTCATGCTTGTGTTGCTCGCCTTTGGAACATTGCAGCAAGCCCAGGACAGAAATGTTAGCATGAGAGCAAGGTGGCTTATTGAAATGGAATGTTGTCTGATTCCTCCAGACTCCTTTCCCATATCGTGTCCAATGTCATCCCTTAGAATCTTCAGGAAGGGAGATTGAATATCCAGATAAATGGCATTGTGAAATAACTGGCAACATTTCTCATGTGTAATTTTAGTCACAGAAATAGCAACTATAAATATAGTTCATAAGCAGTGTGCTAACTGACATATACCTTTACCGGGATGTTGTTTTCCACTCAAAGTTCACCACTTTGAAATAGCAGTAAAGAAATTATCTTTTGTTCAGATTGCGTGATTTAAATTTAACGAATCAGACCTTGTACTGTAAATAATTGCTCAGTAGTAAAGAACTTAAACGTTGCTAAAAGGAGACATGAAGACAGTTAATTGTCAATTTTCATACTCAGACCAGGAAAGTAGATGCTGATAAATCAAGGTGTTGACATGATCCAGTGAATGGCAGTCTCCATGATCCGTTTTTATGTAAAGGTGAACCATATGTCCAAGTACCTTTTGCCTAGATATTACCCTGTATATTAGTATAAGTAGTTTCTAAAATCCACAAATGCATTACAGTGATAATCAATTAAAAACCTTAGCATAGTCTGGATGATTTAATAAATAATGTCCAAAAGCACAATGAATCTAATGGTGGACATACTAATCTGAGGCATGCAAACAAGGACTGGTTTACCATGATCGGCATGTTACCCACTGTGAATGGTCAACAGGACATGTTTTTTGATATGGTCTACCCATCATTTAGACATATGGCCTATGTATTTGGTATCATGCTGGCACTGGAACTCATAGATTACATTGCTCATTCATGCAGTAGGTAAACTGTCTTTTTGGCTTGACAGCAACATTCTGTTAATGAAGAATACCACTTATGAATTTACTGTTACATATCAGTGTATTGGACTGGAGCCTGTGGCATAGTTATGCTGTCACTGGGCTAGTAAACCAGAGACCTAAGCTAGTGTTCCGGGAGATGGGTTCGAGTGCCATCAACTGAAGTTAATTAAAACCATTGCTGATTGTTGGGAAAAATCCATCTGGTTCACTAATGTCCTTTAGAGTAGGAAATCTGCCATTCTTGCCAGGTCTGGCCTACATATGACTGCAGACCCAGAAACGTGGTTGACTCTTAACTGCCCTCTGGGCAATTAGGATGGGCTACAAGTGCTGGCCTGGCCATGACACCCACATCCTATAATTAATTTTTTTAAATAAGTCAACATGAGAAAGCTAGCTTCACCTGTTCTTCAAAGTTTTTAGACACATTCACCTTCCAGGCTAATCTAAGGTAGACTGGGCACCATTCTGGTCCTGTTAATATGGCCTTCAAATTTAATGATCATTTTGTGGTCATATGATATCCTCAGGCTGTGGTCCCCCCCTCTCAGACCACACTCCAGTCTCAGACTTTGCTTCATTCTTCAGCTTTGCTCTGTCCTAAGACTGGGCACTACCCTCTGGTTGAATTATACATGGTCTGGGAAGAAAACAAAATTGATCTATACATCAGTAGCTCTGACATTTGGCTCAGAAGCAGTACAACAAGAAAAAAATTATAAAAGCCAAAAGAACCAGATGCTTTAAACCAGAACCAAAACCAGAAATTGCTGAAAAAGCTCAGCAGGTATAACAGCGTCTATGGAGAGAAATCAAAGGTTAACGTTTGGGGTTCGGTGACCTGAAAACCTATAGTTCATTTAAAAGATCTGTAAAATCATTAATTGCTTCTAAGAATGGTTGATCGTGACTTTCAGGAGGTTATGTTAATTACAAAAATCCATGTAACCGGGTGACCCATGACCTGAAAGCAATACCAACAGGAAGAATGTTAAGAAGTCTGTTTCCGTGCAGTACATTTCTAGGACTCTGTGACTCTATATGGATGCTGTATGGCTTAACACAAATGATAGCTGCTGATATGAAGGAGAGCTACATGCACAGGTAGCTAGAGAGTAAAGTTGATCAATGCACAGATATTGGCAGAGGGAATGGAGTCAGAGACAGAAAGATGAACGCAGAGAATTCTTGTGAGAAGAAGTAGATCACTCGGGAAAATGTTAGTTTTTTCTGTTCATCAGGAAAGAGGAATTCTGTAAGCTGGTTAAAAAATCTAAATCCTAGAAAGCTGTGTGAATAGCTTAGAAATCCTGAAGAGGTGGATGTTATTCCAGAAGTACCCAAACTGTAAGCCAAACTGTTATTGATTAGTTGCTTGAAAAGGAACGTTGGAAAATGACATCAGCAGGATTGTTGTGACTCATGGCAGGAGGGATTTGCAGAAGTGTACTTTGCTGATGATGATCACATCTGTGAAACTCAAAGGTGAACACCGTTGTCCAGTAGGCCCCCTGGTCTACCCTGTGTGCTCAAATAACAGCATAATCCTTATTTAATATTGTGTTTCTGTTCCTGAGGATCACTACATTAAGTGAAATTACTTTTAGTGAATCATGGGTTCCCATACAACCTAAAGATAAAGCCAGATTAGTTTTCTCCAGACTTTTTCTTGCCCAGAAAATAAAACAATGTACAAGTTGAAACACTGGGTGGGCTTTCAGCCAAAAACAATCTCATAGAGTTGTTCCATGCCCCTCCTGAGCACTACCTTTTTGACTTTTTCTTTCTTTTCTAAATTCAAGTTTTTAAGAAGTTGGCTGGAAGGAAACCTCCATGTTGGTGGGCCTTCACATTGAATTACCCTGTAATGGTGCTCAGAATCACAGCAATGTTATGGCACAGAAGCTAGCCATTTGGTCCGTCATGTCTGCACTAGCTCTTCATATGAACATCATGACTTAGTGCCATCCTCCTGCCTTTCCCATTATCCTTGCATGGTGTTTCTATTTAAATACCCTCTTGAATTCCTGAGTTGAACCCTGCCTCTGCAACACTTTCAGGCAGTGCATACCAAACCTGAACCACTCACCGTGTGAAAAAGTTTATTCTAGCATTACATTTGTTTCCTTTACAAATCATTTCAAATCTTGATCCTTCTAAAAGCAGGAACAGTTTAGACCATAGACCATAAGACATAGGAGTGGAAGTAAGGCCATTCGGCCCATCGAGTCCACTCCGCCATTCAATCATGGCTGATGCGCATTTCAGCTCCACTTGCCAGCGTTCTCCCCGTAGCCCTTAATTCCTCTAGACAACAAGAACCTATCAATCTCGGCCTTGAAGACATTTAGCGTCCCGGCTTCCACTGCACTCCGTGGCAATGAATTCCACAGGCCCACCACTCTCTGGCTGAAGAAATGTCTCCGCATTTCCGTTCTGAAATGACCCCCTCTAATTCTAAGGCTGTGTCCACGGGTCCTAGTCTCCTCGCCTAACAGAAACAATTTTCTAGCATCCACCTTTTCAAAGCCATGTATTATTTTGTACGTCTCCATTAGATCTCCCCTTAATCTTCTAAACTCCAACGAATACAACCCCAGTATCCTCAGCCGTTCCTCATATGCTAGACCTGTCATTCCAGGGATCATCCGTGTGAATCTCCGCTGGACACGTTCCAGTGCCAGTATGTCCTTCCTGAGGTGTGGGGACCAAAACTGGACACAGTACTCCAAATGGGGCCTAACCAGAGCTTTATAAAGTCTTAGTAGTACATCTCTGCTTTTATATTCCAACCCTCTTGAGATAAGAGACAACATTGCATTCGCTTTCTTAATCACAGACTCAACCTGCATGTTTACCTTTAGAGAATCCTCGACTAGCACTCCCAGATCCCTTTGTGCTTTGGCTTTATTAAGTTTCTCACCATTTAGAAAGTAGTCCATTCCTATATTCTTTTTGCCAAAGTGCAAGACCTCGCACTTGCTCACGTTAAATTCCATCAGCCATTTCCTGGACCACTCTCCCAACCTGTCTAGATCCTTCTGTAGTCTCCCCACTTCCTCAGTACTACCTGCCTGTCTACCTAACTTTGTATCATCGGCAAACTTCGCTAGAATGCCCCCGGTTCCCTCATCCAAATCATTAATATATAATGCGAACAGCTGTGGCCCCAGCACCGAACCCTGCGGGACACCGCTCGTCACCGGCTGCCATTCTGAAAAAGAACCTTTTATCCCAACTCTCTGCCTTCTGTTAGATAGCCAATCCTCAATCCATCCCAGCAGCTCACCTCGAACACCATGGGCCCTCACCTTGCTCAGCAGTCTCCCGTGTGGCACCTTATCAAAGGCCTTTTGAAAGTCCAGATAGACCACATCCACTGGGTTCCCCTGGTCTAACCTACTTGTTACCTCTTCAAAAAATTCCAACAGGTTTGTCAGGCATGACCTCCCTTTACTAAATCCATGTTGACTTGTTCTAATCAGACTCTGCTCTTCCAAGAATTTAGAAACCTCATCCTTAATGATGGATTCTAGAATTTTACCAACAACCGAGGTTAAGCTGATTGGCCTATAATTTTCCATCTTTTGCCTTGATCCTTTCTTGAACAAGGGGGTTACTACAGCCATCTTCCAATCGTCCGGGACCTTTCCTGACTCCAGTGACTCTTGAAAGATCTCAACCAATGCCTCTGCTATTTCCTCAGCAACCTCTCTCAGAACTCTAGGGTGTATCCCATCGGGGCCAGGAGATTTATCAATTTTAAGACTTTTTAACTTTTCTAGCACTATCTCTTTCGTAATGGCAACCATACTCAACTCAGCCCGGTGACACCCTTTAATTTTTGGGATATTACTCCTGTCTTCCACTGTGAAAACTGACGCAAAGTACTTGTTAAGTTCTCCTGCTATTTCCTTATCTCCCATCACTAGGCTCCCTGCATCAGTTTGAAGTGGCCCAATGTCTACTTTTGCCTGTCGTTTGTTTCTTATGTACTGAAAGAAACTTTTACTATTATTTCTAATATTACTGGCTAGCCTACCTTCATATTTGATCCTCTCATTTCTTATTACACTCTTTGTTATCCTCTGTTTGCTTTTGTATCCTTCCCAATCTTCTGATTTCCCACTGTTCTTAGCCACTTTATAGGATCTCTCTTTTTCTTTAATACATTTCCTGACTTCCTTTGTCAGCCAAGGTTGTCTAATCCCTCCCCGGTTAATCTTTCTTTTCTTGGGAATGAACCTCTGTACAGTGTCCTCAATTATACCTACAAACTCCTGCCATTTTTGCTCTAGTGTCTTCCCGGTTAGCCTCTGCTTCCAGTCTATTTTAGTCAGTTCCTCTCTCATGCCCTCATAATTACCTTTATTCAACTGTAACACCATTACATCAGATTTCGCCTTCTCCCTTTCAAACTCCAGACTGAACTCTACCATATTATGGTCGCTACTTCCTAAGGGTTCCCTTACTTTAAGATCTTTTATAGAGTCTGGTTCATTGCAAAGCACTAGGTCCAGAATAGCCTGCTCTCTTGTGGGCTCCATGACTAGCTGTTCCAAAAAGCCATCCTGTAAGCATTCCATGAATTCCCTTTCTTTAGATCCACTAGCAACATTATTTACCCAGTCCACCTGCATATTGAAGTCACCCATGATCAATGTAACCTTGCCTTTCTGACATGCCTTCTCTATTTCCCTATCTGGGAAATCCCTATCTGGTCTATCAAGCCACTTTATGATTGTGAAAACTTATTTTAGATCTTCTCTTAGCCTTCTTCTTTTGACAAGAACGTCCCGAACCTCTATAATCTATTTACAGAGCAGACTCAATGGGCCAGATGGCCTACTCCTGCTCCTATCTCTTATGTTCTTATCCTTATAACTGAAGTTCCTCATCACAAGAGTCACTTTTGTAAACCAATGTCTCTCATCTTTACCATATGTGGCAGCAACAACTGTACACAGTTACTCCAGCTAAGGTCTAACAAATATCTTTACTGCTCCTCTAAAGCTGAAGGCCTGTGTATGGACCTCAATTCACCAGGGAACCCGTGTTCATGCCAAGTAAACTCTTAGATGTTTTTAATCAACAATGAAAATCTTGATTTATAAGTTTTTACCTGAGGCAGGACTATGATTTGAAAACAAACCTGTTACCCATCTCCATGATGAAAATTCAGATCTCTGCCTCAGAGGCCAAAGGACTAATGTGAGTCATGGCTGACACCTAGAATCCATTGTTCTTCATGTTAGGAATAAAACAGAAAGTGCTGGAGATACTCAACAGGTCTGACAGCATCTGTAGGGAGAGAGAGAGAGAGACAGACAGATTTAATTTTTTGAAGTGAAGAGTTATAGTGGACTTGAAACATTAACTGTTTGTCTCTCCACAGAATCTGCCAGGCCTGCTGAGTTTCTCCAGGACTTTCTGTTTTTATTTCAGATTTTCAGCATCCACAGTATTTTATTTTTGTTTGAGAGTTAGGGTTATAGTTTTGTTAGTGTTAGGGGTATAATTAATCATGCTTCCCACTTCAGTTTACTAGTCCTGTTACACAATAGATCTACACATTAAGCTAGCCCCGTGCATACTACTGAGCTGAAGTTCTCTAGGACTTTCATCTTAAATTGTTGCATAGCCTCAACCCTTTGCAATCTGTGTAACTGCTTCCAGCTTTTCAACCCTCTCTCATCTCTGCATTCCTCCACTGGCAGCCAAACATTCAGCTGACTGGTACCTTAGCTCTGGAATTAGTTCCATAAAACCTCTCCATTATAGTACTTCTTAAAACTAATTTTACTTACACAATTTTATTCAGTAAAACCCCTGTGAAGCCACTTAGGATGTTTTAAAAGAGATGAGGAGGAATTACTTCTCCCAAAGGGTCATGAATCTGTGGAACTCACTACCTCAGAATGCAGAGGGAGCTGGGACATTGAGTAAATTCAAGAAGGAGATAGACAGATTTCTAATTAGTAATGTAAGGGTTATGGAGAGCAGAAAGGAAAATAGAGTTCAAGTTGAGATGAGATCGGCCATGGTTGTATTAAATGGCAGAGGAGGTTTGAGGGGCTGAATTGCCTACTCCTTCTCCTAGTTCTTATGTATCACTGTCTGGAGACTGTGCACATAACAGGCAAACAGAAATTACTTGCGGTGATAAAAACTTATACAAAGACTTAAACGCAATGATCTATAATTTTCACGCATCCATCTGACTTAAAACAATATAAAGAGTACTGATACCAAAATGCCTTTCTTTAAAAAAAAAGTTCAAAAGGTTGCTCAGTGGTGGCTGCACGTTTTGTGGTTGCCTTCATTCCGAAGTTACTTTTGAGATGCATTATGTAGATTATCCTAACTGAAGTTTCCTTTTCCAGGCTGATTTTTGGCACACTTTATCCAGCGTATTCATCTTACAAGGCTGTGAAAACAAAGAATGTCAAAGAATATGTAAGTTATTATTGTTTGTCTTGCAGCAATGATATTTCCCACAGTAGATGCCAATATTTGTTCTGACATGAGTTGATTTGATGTGGGTATTGTGCAAAAGGTAATGGTTTTGAAGGAGTTTGTGATGAAGTTGTATTGGGTTCTAGAGAATAAGGCACTTCAGCATGAGATCCCAGTGGAGACAGATGGGTCAGCTCTAGCTCCAAATAGTCGTAATTAGTTATAGCTAACTAATCAATATAACATGTAACTAATCACCTCATGTTATGTCAGATATGACTTTATTATATTCTATATATAAGATCTTTTATTAAGGCTCACCTATGAGCTGTCCTCAACCATTGACAATCAGACAAGTCCTGAGACTATTTTTATTTTCCTAAAGGATCACTAGATTGTGAGAATTCTGGACCTCTTCTGCACCCTCTCCAAAGCTTCCACATCCTTCCTTTAATGTGGCAAACAGAATTGAACGCAATATTCTAAGTCTGAACCAATGAAAATCTTATAAAGCATGACATCCTGACTCTTGTACTCAATTCCTCAACCAATAAAGGCAAGCATGCCTTAGGCTGCCTTTACCATCCTATCTACTTATGTGGCCACTTTCAGGGAACTATGGACTTGAAACCCAAGATCCTTTTGTAAAGCAATGTTGTTCAGGGTCCTGCCATTAACTGTATACAGTACTTTTCCTAAATAGTTGATCTCCCAAAGTGCAGCACCCCACACTTAGCGGATTTAACTCCATCTGTCATTTCTCCACCTATAGCTGCAACTATTCTATATCCCTTGGTATCCTTCTACACTATCCACATCTCCACCGATCTCTGAATCATCTGCAAATTCACTAACCCACCTATCTAGATTTTCATGCAAGTCAACAGAGGTCCCAGTATTTATCCCTGCGGAGCACCATTAGTCACAGATCTCCATCCAGAAAATCACCTTTCCACCACTACCCTCTATCTTCTATGGGCCAACTAGTTCTGAATCCACGTGGCCAAGTCACTATGGAAACCATGCATCTTAATCTTCTGGATGAGCCTACCATGAGGGACTTGGTCGAAAGCCTTACTAAAATCCATGTAAACAACAACTGCTCTAACCTCATCGATCATCTTCATCATGTTCTTGAAAAATTCAATCAGATTAGTAAGACATGACCTGCCTTGCTCAAAGCCATGCTGACTGTCCTTAATTAGGCCATGCGTTTCTGAATGTGTATAAGTTCTATCCCTAAGAATTCTCTCCAATAGCTTGTCAACCACCGATGTCAGACTCATTGTCTGTATCTTCCTGAATTGTGATGTGAGGGACAAGTTTTTTTACACAAAGCTGGTAGGAGTCTGGTAAGAGTGCCATGAGTGGTGGTAGAGGCACATACAGTAGGGGTGTTTAAGAGGCTTTTGGATAAGCACACAAATATGCAAGGAATGGAGGGATATGGACCAAGGGCAGACAGGAGGGATCAGTTTAATTTGGCATCATGTTCAGCACGGCGTCATGGGCTGAAGGGCCCATTCCTGTGCTGTACTGTTCTATGTTGCATGTTCTGTGTTCTAGTGGAAACCAATAATATTTAGTGGAAACAGATATTTAACACTCTAACATTGTGTAATGTATCTTTGTGCAATTACAAATCTTTACTCTGTGTTTCCTTAGCATTTCTATATCCTGCAGCTCCTGTGCTATAAGCAGGACAAACATTGAACTGCTCTTTCCTCTGAACTGAATGCTGAGATGCTCTTGGCTGAAATCCTACAAATTTTGGCGTCTGTGAGGGCTTCACTAAAGACTATTTCACCTGCAGGAACAGGGGCAGACTCAAACACACGGACATAAGGCAGCAGTTGGGATACTTAATATGATAAGGTGGGGGTTGTGAAGGGCAGGAGGTACCAGGTGCAATATTAAAGTGCTATGAAGCAAGTTCCTGCTTCCAACTCACCTTACAGAACTATTCCTCCCATGGCTTAGCTATGCATCCCTTCTAGCAGTAATCTGGAGAATCCTTAGCTGCAAATTAGCAAGACAATGAATTGTCAAGGTGGGGATATCATCTTGGTGGAATCCTGACATGAAATTTAAACTTTGAATAGTGAAATTTTTAAATTACTTTATGGGATTTAAGAATTTTTTGGCAAGGCCAGCATTTAATGCTCTTCCCTAGTTGCCTTTGAGAGGATGGTGGTGAGTTGTCTTCTTGAATCGCTGCTGTCCAGGTGCTTTGGTATCCCCGCAATGTTATTACGAAGACAGTTCCAGCATCATTGACTCAGCATCATTGAAGGAATGATATTATTGTTCTTACTGAGGATAGATTGCGGCTTGAAGGGGAACCTATATGAGATGCTCTTCCCATGCATCTGCTACTCCTTTGCTCATAGACATATCGCAGATTTTGGAAGGTGCTGTCGAAGAAGCCATAGCAAGTTGCGAAGGCATTTTGTAGTTGGAATGACATACAAAGACAAGAGAGTCATACTAGACTAGTATGGAACACTGACTCAGCCTCAACTGGAGAATTATGTCCTGTTCTTGGTAAGATTTCAGAAAGATGTGAAGGAATTAGTAAAAAGAGTGCAGAAAAATTTATGAGAAGATTTCAAGATAGAGGGACTTCAGTTATATAGATAGTTTGGAGAAGTTGTGACTATTCCCTCACAGAAATGGAAGTTGAGAGCAGATTTGATTGAAGTGTTCCAAATCCTTGATGGAGTAGATAGGGAAAAACAGTTTAGAAGACCATAAGAATTGGTGGAAGATCAAAAATTTAGAGGGCACACATTTAAGGAAATTGGCCAAAGGAGCAATAAAGAACTGAAAAGACACTCGTTCACACATTAAATGGTTCAGATCTGGTGTGATTACTTTAGGAGGAATTGGACAATAATCTGAAAACGATGACTATGCCCCAGATATGGACAGAAGGCTGGGGAGTAGCATTAGATAAATTGGTCCTCTGGATAGTCAGTGTAGGAACTATGGCCAAATGGCCTTTTTCTGTGCTGAAGCAGTTCTATGCTCCTGTATTGCCATAGTTAAAGAATAAAGGTCGTTCTATTATAACGTGTGATTTGTCAATGCAAATTGGCTATAACACGATTGACGAATTGTGGGCGTTGTTTGGATAACACAAACTTTCTCCTGAATGGGTGTAGCGATTTTCTATTAGCGATCTTGTACAGCGCAATTCACCATAGTGGTTTTCCACAGCACAAATTTCTATAGCACAAGGTTGCAAAGGAACACAGCTATCACATGAAAGCAGAATGACCTGTATTGTGAATTATGGCTATTGGTACAGGATGTATGAAGGAACCAAAATCAGCTCCTAAGGTGAGATTGCCCAACTGGGCTGGTGGCATACCTAAAAATAATTACTTCAAACTTATTGGACCAAAGGGTCTGGTTCCCATGCAGTATGACTCTATGACTATATTTACATGAAATAACATACCATTGGCCTTCTTCACTGCCTGCTGCCCCTGCAAGCTTACTGGTTTACAAGAACACCCAGGAATCACTGTACCTTCTCCTTTCCCAATCAATAGCCTTTCACATAATAATTTGCCTTCTGGGTTTTGCTACCAAAGTGATTTGCACGGTGGCTCAGTAGTCAGCACTGCTGCCTCATCAGCACCAAGGACCTAGGTTTGATTCCAACCTCGGGTGACTGTCCATGTGGAGTTTACATGTTCTCCCCGTGTTAACGTGGTTTTCCTCCAGGTGCATGGTTTACTCCCATAGTTCAAAGATGTACAGGTTAGGTAGATTGACCATGCTAAATTGCCCACAGTGTTCAGGAATGTGTAGTTTAGGTGCATTGGCCATGAGAAGTGCAGGGTTACAGGGATAGGACAGGAGGATGGGTCTGAGTGGGATGCCCTTCGGAGGGTCAGTGTGGACTTGTTGAGCTGAATGGCTTGTTTCCACACTATCATGATTCTATGATTCTATCTTACATTTATTCATATTATACCTCATTTGCCATCTCTGCATCCTCCTCACGCCTTACCCTCCCACCCAGCTTTGTGTCATCTACAAACATTACATTGAGTTCCTTCATCTAAATCATTAATATATATTGTGAAGAACAGGGACCCAAAAACTGATCCCTGTACTTTCACACTAGTCATTGCTTGCCATTGGAAAAAAACCCATTTATTCCTCCTCTTTGTTTCCTGTGTGCTAACCAGTACTCTATCCATGTTAGTACACTACCTAAATCCTGTAATTTTATGTGCTAATTTTATTTGGGGAAAAGCCTTCAAAAAGTCCAATAAATTACATCCACTGGACCCCCTTATCAACTCTACCAGTTACATCCTGGAAATATTCCAGTAGAATTGTCAAGCACAATTTCTCTTTTATAAGTTCATGCTGTCTCTGTTTGATCCTGTCACTATTTTCCAATCAATTTCACACTGAGCACGTTAGCCTCTCAAACCTATAAACTCTATCATCTACAAGGACAAGAACAGAAGCTGCAGGGAGCCATCACCACTTGCATGTTCCCTCCATGTGAACACCCTGAATCTGAATTATATCATTATTCTCTCACTATTAGTGCGCGAAAATCCTGGAACTGTTTCCTTAACTGCTGTCTGTGAGTAACCTTGCAAAATAGACTGGTGTGGTTCATAAGGCAGTTCACTACCAACCTCTCAAGACCTATTAGGGTTGGGTAATAAAGGGTGGCTATTTCAGTGGCTCCATTTTGCTTAAATGCATTAAGAAAAGTCATGGGTACCTGACTTACCAATGTTGAGAATAGTTTGTGGCACAAGTTCTATTTTTGTTTTTGTTTGGCAAAATGTAGCTTTATCAAATAATGTTTTTTTTAATTTCTCTTATCGAACCAGGTAAAATGGATGATGTACTGGATCATATTTGCACTGTTCACCACAGCAGAAACCTTCACAGATCTGTTTCTTTCCTGGTAAGTGTTGTTTTACTGTTGTAGTCCAACACACATTGTAGAATCGTGTCATGTACCAATGGTGAAATTTATAGACCTCTGCACTGCTTATGATGCCCTAATAAAAACATTTCAGCACTAGATCTGATTTTTGTTGTGTCCAATAATAGTGTATTTTGTTTTACAAAATAAATTCAACCTCATAATGTAAGGATTCAATCAGCTTTTACAGCAGTGGCCAAAATACTAATGGACAGCAAGGTTCCTGGCTCGAAAGCTTCAACAACTAGTGCAGCCCGACTGAAGAAGAAAAGTAAAAGTTGCATTTATATAGCACCTCTCATGACCACAGGAATTTGCAAAATACATCCAGTGATTTATTGTTCAATTGAAGCTACTGTTGTATTCCGGGAGAAATATAGGAATGTGATAATGACCAGCTAATCAACTTTTGTGATTAAGGGGTAATTAATATCCAGAGTTGGGGCGTCATGTTGAGGTTGTACAGGCCATTGATGAGGCCTCTTCTAGAGTACTGTGTGCAGTTTGGATCATCCTGCTATAGGAAGGATATTATTAAATTGGAGAGGGTTTGAAAAAAATTACAAGGATGTTGCTGGGAATGGACGGTTTGAGTTATAAAAAACAGCCTGGAAAGGCTGGAACTTCTTTCACTGGGGTGTAGGAGGTTGATTCTGGATTAGTGGTGCTGGAAGAGCACAGCAGTTCAGGCAGCATCCAAGTAGCTTCGAAATCGACGTTTCGGGAAAAAGCCCTTCATCAGGAAGGGCTGTTTTTACCTGTAGGAGGTTGAGATTTATAAAATCATAAGGGGCAAAGATAAGGTGAATGAGAAAAGTTTTATCCCTAGGGTGGGGAAGTTCAAACCAGGGGCCATATTTTAAAGTGAGAGGAGAAAGATTTAAAAAGGACATGAGGGGCAACTTCTTTACACAGAGAAAGTTCATGGGTGACATGAACTGCCAGAGGAAGTGGTGGATGCAGGTACAGTTACAACATTTAAAAGACATTTGGATAAGTACATGAATAGGAAAGATTTGGAGGGATATGGGCCAAACGCTGGCAGGTGGGACTGGCCTAGTTTTGGGAACATGGTTGGCAGAATTGCTTGGACTGAAGGGTCTTTTTCCATGCTGAATGACTCTATGACTCTATATGTATTACTGTTAGAAAAAGCAGAGGTGATCGTTTGAGTTTGAGTTATTATTTTCACATATACTGAGATACAGTGATATCTGCACTCCAGGCAGATTGTACAGGGGTCTTGACAGGTTCAATGATCAGAGATGTTTTCTCCCATGGCAGAAATTAGAATTAGGGCACATTGTTTAAAAAATAAGACATCACCTATTTAAGATAGTGGTGAGAAAGAATTTATTTTCTCCTAGCATTGTTAGTCTGTGAAATTCTCATCCACAGACAGCTTTAGTGAATGTGTCGTTGAATATATTCAAGACTGGGTTAGAGATTCTTTTTCATTAACAAAGCAGTCAGGGGTTATGATGGTCACACAGGAAAGTTCTCTTAATGCCACAATCATATGAGCCATGATTGCATTGAATGAAGACGCTGGCTCGCTGACTAGATCCTAAACTTTGTGATCTCATGTCTTATAAAATAGTGCTATGGAATCTTAAACATCCACCTGAATGGACAGGCAGGCCCTCAGTTTATCATGTCATCCTAAAGATTGAAGCAAAAATAAGACTCTTGGGCCTAGCCTGTCATCCTCAAGGTGGGAAAGTACTGTTTGGAAGGAGGGAGCCTTGGTGAATTTCTGCAGTCCATCTCGTAGATGGTACACACTGCAGCTACTAAGCGTTTGTGGATATAGTGCCAATCAAGTGGGCTGCTCTATTCTGGATGGTGTCAAGTTTTTTGATTATTGGATCTGCACCCATCCAGGCAAATTCATCACACTCCTGACTTGTGCTTTGTAGGTCTCTTGTGATGTTGTAATAGTGTCTCTAACTCGGAAACAGGAGCATTGAAGTCCCACCTGCTCTAGATGTGTGTAATAATGTCTCTAGACAGGTTGATTAGAAAATATCAAGAGTGTTGAGTTAGATCTTGCCTTTCATGTCTGGGATCAGAGTCCAAAGCTAGCACAGGATGGTAGGTTAAGTATCTACCTACTGTAAGATTCCGAAGTGAAATGAACTTGGACTGTGCCAATCAGCTTCAAATGGGCGCTACAGAACAAAACTTTACATTTATCATATTTGGTCCTGGGGTTGCTTGAAGTGGGAAATAAAAAAGCCAAGCTAATAGTAGAGACATTTGACCTGTATCTTCTTCTGTTAAACTTAATAAAAATATAAGAAATATGGCTCCTTAAGACAACTCCATTATTCAATAATTTCATGGCCAATAGGAGTAAGACATATGGTTCCTTAAGACAACTCCATTATTCAATAATTTCATGGCCAACTTAACTCCATTGTCCTGCCCATCTCCATAGCCTTTAATTGCCCATTTGAAATGAAAATTGTTTTATTTGCTAGTAATGATAAATATCCCAATTTCCTTAGCCTGTTCTTATAATTAAAGCATTTGATCCATTATCCTATCCTATTCAAAGATTGATAGCATTACCTCTTTCTGCATATATTTTAGATTAGATTACCTACAGTGTGGAAACATGCCCTTCGGCCCAACAAGTCCACACTAACCCTCCGAACAGTAACCCACCCAGTCCCCTTTCCTTCTGACTATTGCATGTAACACAATGGGCAATTCATCTGGCCTGCGGAAAGAAACCAGAACACCCGGAGAAAACCCACACAGACAGTCACCTGAAGCTAGAATCGAACCTGCGACCTTGGTGCTGTGAGGCAGCAGTGCTAACCACTGAGCCACCACACTGCCCCTTTGATGTCCATTTTAATAAACATAGTAGACCTATATGTTCCTTTTTTACAGCCTTATCAATTTATGCCACTGTATTTAAAACTTTGTTTGTCTGAGAGAGATTTTTTCTTTTAAAGTTTTATCAATTTGTGTATATATCTTAAGATGTGACACCTAACATTTCTTCTTACTAAATTTAATTTGTCTGTCTGCCTGTAACCTATGTCCTTCCAAAGTTGCCTACAGCCTTCTCAACGATTAATTATAAACATCCCCTACTTTTGTGCTATGTGTAAATATTGATGTTATATCCTGAAACCAAAGTCCAGTTCATTTACACATAAAGATTAAGAAGAGCACCTGATCCTAGGGATAATGTTTACATCGCTCCAGTCTGAAAACATCTATTTGCTGTTGCTTCGTGTTTTCTGCTCTTTAAATAATTTCCTACCATGCCACTTTCCCCTTAATATGAGTGCACACTTTTTAAACCAACAAACTTTCTGTGTAGCATCTTGAGCATCAATCACTACATTTTCTTTATCAGTCCACTCTACTACTTCATTCTGTTCTGTTGGTCAAGCAAATTACCTTGTGCGAAACTATGCTGCCTACCATTATTTAACTTTCATCGTTCAGAGTGAGTATTGGGCAGGCAATTGATTGCAGCCTCAAGATTAGAGTGGTGCTGGAAAAGCACAGCAGGTCAGGTAGCATCCGAGGAGCAGGAAAATCAACATTTCAGGCAAAAGCCCTTCATCAGGAATCAGTTTCCTGATGAGGGGCTTTTGCCCAAAATGTCGATTCTCCTGCTCCTCGGATGCTGCCTGACCTGCTGTGCCTTTCCCAGCACCACTCTAATCTTGACTCTAATCTCCATCATCTGCAGTGCCCACTTTCGCCTAATTGATTGCAACCTGTTAATTCTGCCAATGGGGATGTTTACTTTCCCCTGTCTCTTGACAACATGAAGCCCACTCAGGGTTAAAACATACCCTTGAGAGTGTATAGATGTGAGATTGGGTTAAGATAGCAAGTATTTAACTTTGCTTGAGGATCATCTGTTTACTTCTTTCTGTTTTGCGTTGCATGTGTAAGCTGGTCTGATTGTATGTGGACTGTACATCACAAGATGCTCCTCTGTTTGTCCCCACAGGTTTCCGTTTTATTATGAACTTAAAATTGCTTTTGTTATTTGGCTGCTCTCGCCTTACACAAAAGGTTCCAGTGTTCTCTACAGGAAGTTTGTACATCCAACTCTCTCTTCCAAAGAGCAGGTGAGAAAAGTTACAACACACTTGGTTAATGAAGTTGTTCAGCTTGACCTTTAATGCCTGCCTTTCTCTCTGAAAATTTCTACGAGACTCAGAGGAACAGGAGTAGGCCATTCAGCCCCAGGAACCTGCTATGTTTGTAAATTAGTCTTGGATCCATAACCCTTTATACCCTCATCTACTAAAACCTATTTATCACAGTTTTGAAATAGTCAGATGACCTGGGATCGACAGCGTTTTTTTTCATGTTTATGATCCCACATTCTGGAATTCCACAGCATAGGAAATAGCGCTCTCAATCCACTCAGTCAATTCCTTTCAAAAACATAAACACCTCAAGTACATCCCCTGAGAGCAAGCCATGTCTCTTGGGTCCAGGAACAAAAATCTGAGATTGCATACTTCTTTCTTGTTGCTGATGTAGATGTAAGACAACAAGTGTAATTTCATATCAAATCCAGATAATTGTGCCAGGAGTAACAGAGTGTATTACTGCGGTGTCTCCTTCATATTTATGAGACTGACATTGAGTTGTTCTATGTTCCCTAGTCTGTTTTGGCTGACAACAGTCACAGACTGCAGAGTTTTTAATTTTCCATTTGTGTATTGGGTATCTGTATTGATGTTGGTTTGTGAAGATCTGGTATAGGCTGGCCCAGGCTGATCATCCTGCATTGGGTCTTTCGCCAAGTGTGGTTTGTGACTTATTCTCAACTCCATTCAGCTTTCTAAACTTCATCAGGGCCCTAAAGGGCTTGCACCAGTTATAAACACACAGAAACATAGCAAATAGGTGCAGGAGTAGACCATTCAGACCGTTAAGCCTGCACCAACATTCAATATGATCATAGCTGATCATGCTATCTCAATATCCCACTTTCTGTCCGTACCCCTTTAGCCCCAAGGGCCATGTCCAGCTCCCTCTGGCCACAACAACTTCCTGTGGGAGAGAATTCCACAGGTTCACAACTCTCTGAGTGAAGACATTCTTCCTCATCTCAGTCCTGAATAGCTTATCCTTTATTCTTAGACTGTGACCCCGAGTTCTGGACTTCCCCAACCTGGGAAATATTTTTCCCATATCTAGCCCGAGGCAGGGTTCCAAAACTTCACAACTCTCTGACAGAAATAAATTTCTCCTCATCTCTGTCCTAATTTTAAAACTATGTCCCCAGTTCTGTACTCTTGTCATGTCCATTTTGTCAAAACCATATAGGGTCTCATACAATTCAGTGAAATCACCCATCACTGTGCTACACTCTAGTGAAAACTAGTCTAGCCGGTCTAATTTTTCATTATGCGACAACCCAGTATTTCCAGGAATCAATTTAATAAACCTTCTCTGAACCACTTCTGACACATGATATCCATCCTTAAATAAGGAGACCAAACCCACACAAAGTATTCAAGTGGCGTTGGTCTGAATGCAGGAGTTGTTCATTTTTCACAATTCACTGCATAAGTCAGCCAGAATTAACGATATTTTGCTTAAATACTCTGTGCATCAATTCATGCAAATTCCTACTTCACATTCAAACATGGATTGGTCAGACATGATGAATCAAACTATTACAAACTGGAGACAAGCCTTTCCATTGCCTACTTCCACAGATGTCCTGTCTGAGAGAGCTGCTGACCAATCAGATTCACTCACAACTCTGCAGTCTCAGCAGTGCTACCAGGATTGGTGGTGACAGCTGGGACTACAAGCCACAGGATGACGAAAGGTTTAGGGTCTTGCAGTGAAAAACAGAAGAAAGGCACAGCATGTTGGCTGAAGGGGGGAGGTGATGAGAGCATGTGGGGCTGGGCTTTGAAGATCACTTGGTCTTGAAGATCAGTTCGAAAGAGTGAAACTATGGGGCTTAGACCTTGGAGAGAGAACCTGCTTTCAAACAACACCTCCCCCACCGACAGCCCACTCTGAGGAACCTTGCAACCAGGTCTGGAAGGATCGTGAGGTGGCCTGGAAAGTTCTGCCTTTAATATTCTTTTACTGCTGGCTATCTCAAAACACTCTAATGATCAAAGTATCACGAAATAGTGCAGCACAAAACAAGGCCATTCAGCCCGCTCTTTGCAAGAACAGCTCTCCTACTCCTTGTCTTTTCCCCTTATTTTTGTTGTAGATAATTGTCCAATTTTCTTTACCAGAGTTTCCAGTTAATCAGCCTTTTTTTTAGTGCACTGTCAGGCAATCATTCCTAATCCTAATGACCTGCTGCCTAAAATGGTTTTGCCTCAATACTTTCAGCTTCCTTTGCCAATTTCCTTGAATTGATGACCTGTGATTCCATTAACAGCAGTGGGTCAGCATGATAGCTTAGCGTTTCGCACTGCTGCCTCATTGTGCTGGGGACCTGGGTTTGATTAGATTAGATTACGTACAGTGTGGAAACAGGCCCTTCGGCCCAACAAGTCCACACCGCCCCGCCGAAGCGCAACCCACCCATACCCCTACATCTACCCCTTACCTAACACTGCGGGCAATTTAGCATGGCCAATTCACCTGACCTGCACATCTTTGAACTGTGGGAGGAAACCGGAGTACCCGGTGGAAACCCACGCAGACACGGGGAGAACGTGCAAACTCCACACAGTCAGTCGCCCGAGGCGGGAATTGAACCCGGGTCCCTGGCGCTGTGAGGCAGCAGTGCTAACCACTGTGCCACCGTGCCGCCCCTAAGGTTAGAGTTTACACATACACCCCATGCTAGAATGGGGTTTGTGCTGGGCCCTTGTGGCGCAGTAGCTGTGCTCCTACTCTTGGGCCAGGATCTCTGGGTTCAAGCCCAACCTGTTCTGGAAACATATTGTAACATACCTGAGCAGGTCAATTAAAATAACTCCACTGACAGGAGGAGCTTCTCCTTGCAGACTTAGACTTGAAAAGAAAGGGGGACAGGTTCTATTGTCTTTATCAATTTTGAAAAATGTTTGGAAATTCCACTTTAACATAGGATTCATTAGGCCTTTCCTATGAATTCAAACATTGCAACCGGAATGTTGCAATGTCTGTCCAGACTTAAATCACATATAGAAACTAGGCTATAAGCACAACTCAGTAATATCATAAACATATAGTACAGAACAGTGCCCTTTTTCCATTATCTGTTCAGTAAACTAAGAACACAAGGTGAAAATATTGATGGAGCCATTTGCTTTTAGCCTTAAATGTATATGTCAATATTGTGAAGTATAAAAACTGCTGTTGTTCCTGAACAGGATAAGGAACTCAAAACATAACTCCAAGTTGAACAGAATCCCAAGATTTTACTAAACTCAAGTCTGGACGTATTTAGTGTCTAGAAAAAAGATCCTGACCAATTTATCAGAGGACTGAATGCTGGCATGTCTCAGAAACATAAGGAGAAATATTGAATTCAGATCTTCCTGTGTTGACCTGGTTAATCTTGCTGCTTCTATTAGAGGTTACCTGCACTCAGTCTGACAAATTATTCTTGTAAAGATTCAAGCCTATTCAGTACCTATTCACAGAACACTGGCTCAAGGCCAGCTAGGCAAGGTTAAACGATGTCATATATATTCCAGCTATCGCTTCAACTTGTTGACAGTTGCTGAAAGTTAAACAGCAATATGTTTACTGGCCTTAGGCTGCCAAATCTAAAATTAGTGTGGAGAAGCATTACCACACGATTGTAAGAATGTCTGTTGAGAACAGTCAGTAGAAAACTATCAAATAAACAAGTCAACTGTTTCTACAAAAGAGTCAACTTTTCACCCAATGCAAATACTATGGCTGGCCTGGAATTATAACGATTTCCATTTCTACCAGACCTGTGTCAAACATACAAATCCATGTGATTTGGGTGATGGCATCTAATATACAATAACATGTTCCTGTTGTAAACGTCTTGTGACTGAACTGAGTGTTAGTATAGTATATGTTGCCTAGTAGCTGAACTACGTTTGCTTTGCTTGATGATAAAGTAGGGACACTGGTTTCTTGAGAACCAACATGGATATAATGCCTCTGTCCTTGTAAATGTCTCTACCCTGCACCAGAGTGAACATCCTCACATTTCTGAATAAAAGTGAAATACTGCAGATGTTGGAAATCTGAAACAAGCACAGAGAGTGCTGGAGAAGCTCAGCAGGTCTGGCAGCATCTGTGGAGAGAGAAACTGAGTTTGGGTTTCGAGTCCAGTACAACTCACCTTCAGAATAGTTCTAAAGATGAATCCTACTAGACTGGAAACATTTGAGCTGTTTTTCTCTCTCGACATGCTGCCAGACCTGCTGAGTTGCTCCGGCACTGTCTGTGTTTGTTATCTTCAAATTTCCATAGGATGAGATTTAGGGCTAGAACCTCCATGGGTGTTATCCACCATAATTGTAGGTTATCCCTGTTACTTCAAGGTTTCTCTGGCTGTTCCACTGAGGAGGAACGGGTGCATTCCTTTGGAAAATAATGAACTATGATTTTCCATTCGCTGAATCATTGAATGAGTGCTTGATTCTTCAGGTGGATCAGAACTGAATTATGCATATGGGAGATGATGGTCTAGTGGGCTATTAATCCAGAGACCCAGGTAATGTTCTGAGAACCCAGTTTCGAAACCTGCCATGGCAGATGATGGAATTTTAATGCAATTTTAAAAAGCAAGAATTGAGAGTCTGATGATGATTCCATTGTTGATTGTTGGAAAGATCCATCTGGTTCACCAATGTCCTTTAGGGAAGGAAACTGCTGTCCTTACCTGGTCTGGACTACATGTGACTCCAGACCCGTAGAAATGAGATTGATTCTTTACTGCCTCTGGCCAACTAGGGATGGGCAATAAATGCTGGCCTAGACAGTGATGCCCTCATCCACTGAATGAATAAATAAAAAAGGAAGAATTCAATGTCAGTTGTTTCAGAGAAAGTGGGATCAGGGTCTAGAATCTTAATGTAGTGCAGTGAGGAATTTGGAGCCCTGAGTGTTCATATGCGAGCTGGTTTGGTCCTCAAATCTGTCGGTTTGTGAATTGGATAATACCTCAAGTGAATTGATGAGTGGCCTCCCAGGGTGGCAAAATGAACGAATTAACTCTCCTGCAACTTCATGCAGAGTTGATGCAGCAGCAAATCTTGGTCAAAAACTGGTAGGCTGGTCCAAAATGCCTAAACTATATCTACCCATTTTTCAGAGGGACGGGAGATAAACAGGGTTGCTTAACATTCCATCAGCATGAGTAAACTATTTCAAAGATTGCCACTTGTCGTTCCAGTCAGTAATGTTTTCTCAGACGTTTCCTTCTCTTCATCACAGGAGATTGATGACTATTTGAGCCAAGCCAAGGATCGAAGCTATGAAGCTGTGGTGCAGTTTGGTAGGCGTGGACTGAATGTGGCAGCAACTGCTGCTGTCACAGCTGCTGCCAAGGTAACAACCACAGGGCAATTAACTGATATCCTTGGGCTGTAACTCACTTGTATTCAATTGATGGTTGGCACAATAGAGAGAGGCTGGACATTGGCATTAATGCTTAATGGTTAGTTCTAGATGTCCAGGACACTACTCTCCCCTGTTTCACTTTCATCAAAATCAATGGAAATAGGAAGGGTTAAACAATAGGAAAGCTGAACCAATTTTGCTAATGCTACACAATCACCCGAAGTCAACATTTCAACAGAATTACTGTGCCCTCAAACAGAGATGTTGCTGAAGGTTATAGAGATAGACAAAAGTCTTGAACAATCAAAACGTGTACGTTATTCAATGTATGTTAAAAGGGAGTTTGGGTTGGCAGTAGTTTGCTCAGGAATTTTGGATCAGATTAGTAGGAACAGTGTAGGCACATTGATGGTACATTGAAGCGAATGGGCATGATGAGTTTAGTGGCCTTTCTCATTCCACAGTTCTTATATTCCTGTTGTTAAACTTGAGAGGGTGCAGAAAAGATTCACAAGGATATTGCCGGGACTGGAAGGTTTGAGTTATAGGGAGAGGTTGAATAGGTTAGGGGTTTTTATTTCCCTGGAGTGTTGGAGGCTAAGAGGTGACCTTATAGAAGATTATAAAATCATGAGGGGCTTGGATTGGGTAAATAGGCAAAGTCTTTCTTCCAAGGTAGGGGAGTCCTTAACTAGAGGGCATTGGTTTAAGGTGAGAGGGGAAAGATTTGGAAAGGATCTGAGGGGTAACTTTTCAAGAGGTGGTGGTGCATGTATGGAATAAGCTGCCAGAGGAATTGGCGGAGGCTGGTACAATTAGATTATTTTAAAAGTATCTGGACAGGTATTTGAGTAGGAAAGGTTTGGAGGGATATGGGCCAAATGCAGAGAGTAAGGTGGTCGGAGGGGGAAGTGGTCAGAGGGTGAGGTGGTCAGAGTGTGAGGTGTGACCACTCTCACTCTCTGACCACCTCACCCTCTGAACACCTCACCTTCTGACCACTTCACCCTCAGACCACCTTACTCCCTGGCCACCTCACTCTCTGACCATCTCGCCCTCTGACCACTTCACTCTCCAACTAACTCACTCTCTGCGCTTGGCTCATATTCCCTCCAAACCTTTCCTATTCAAATGCCCGTCCAGATACCTTTTAAATGGGGCTAGTTCAGATTGGGATGTCTGGTCAGCACAGACAAGTTCAACTGAAGAGTATCTTTCTGTGCTGTATAACTCTATGACTCTAATAAGGCAAGAGTGAAAGTTGACCTTTCCAATTACCATTGAACACCAGCCTCATTCCATCAGGCCTTAATCGTGGTTTGTATTCATAAACTTGTTTAAGATACCAACACCTGAAGGAAAAAGCATTAAACTCCAATTACTCCAATTGAACTCCAAAGTGGAAGCTCAGACCTTTGGCTTGGATTGTTGTATGATTGAGGGGCATGTCACGACACTGTGAATGTGCTGACACATTGCAATACTTGGGCATTGGGCCGGAAATTTAAACTTCCGTTGGGAAATTCCCCAGCTCTACCCACAAATGTCTCCAACTCTTGAGTTAGAATAGTACACCTGGGATAGTTCTGATGTACCTATCAAGATAATTTCCTAGGAAATGTTAGAGATATTTAAAATGGTCTAATTTCAGGGTAACTACATAACTGATTTCCCACATCAGTTACATTGGCCACCCGTCTATTGCCCCTAACCTGACCTGACTACCTCACAATCAACCAATTAGCCCCTGACCTGACCCAATTACCCCTCCACTGACGACCTAACTGCCCCACCAGACCTGATACAACATGACTCTCCGACCACGTTACTCTCTGACCTCCTTACTCTCTGACCACCTTACTCTCTGACCACCTCACCCTCCGAATACCTCATCCTCTGACCACTTCACCCTCCGACCACCTTACTCTCTGGCTACCCCACTCTCTGACGACCTCACCCTCTGATGATTTCACCCTTCGTTCACCTCACTGACCACCTCACCCACTGAACACCTCACCCTCCGAACACTTCACTCTCTGACCACCTCACCCTCCGACCACCCCACCCTCCAACCACCTCACTCACTGACCACCTTACTCACTGACCACCTCACTCACTGACCACCCCACCCTCCGACCACCCCACCCTCCGACCACCCCACCCTCCACACACTTCACTTTCTGACCATCTATAAACCTACCCATCCTGCTCCCCCCATTCACTCAGCCATCCATTCACTTATTCAATAACAATCAAATTGCACCTTTAAATTTACCATTTACCAACTAGCTGCGTCAATAAAGGTGCATTGTCTTCTGTTGACTCTGTGATTGGAGCTCTCTGAGAGATGATATGCTCTGTATTTCTGTTAAAGGTGTGTTTTTTGAAGAAATGTGGAACTGTGTCAGGTCAAGGGAATTTTCGAGCACACAACAACCTGGAGATAGCTTCCTCTCCCCACAAGATCTCCCCACCCCGTGTCATCATCTCAATATTCAGGTTATGTGAGGTGAATGATCTCATCCTTGAGCCTGGAAAGTAACTAGGAAGCTACAGAAATCAAAGACTGCAACTTAACCCTGTACATTCAATAAGAGGTTGGCATTATAGATTTCTTTGAAAAGATCCTGTGCTGAAAACCTATGTTTTTGTTCAGAGACCATTTCAAACTAACTAATATACCAGCATCTGTGCAGCCCTGGGTATGCCACCATGTTCCAATTTTAACTCCAGCAGGAGACCCAGGAAATGGTGCAAATGATAAAAAAGAACTGCTGGAGGGATTCTGCAGTTAAAACAGAGGACCTGGTAAAACCCATGCAGAATTTTCGGCCCATTACTCCATGCAATAACATGCTGTAGTACACAACTACTCAAATTTTCTGATGAGACCCATCTTTTTCAGATGGTTGGAGTATGATTTCAGGAGATCATTTAATCACAATGTGTCATGATGTTAAATGTGGTGAAATGTGTCACTAGGGATTCAGGTTATGAGAGTAAATGACCGTCAGTTAGTCATTGGAAAGGTTAGAACTGATGCCGTTGGAAGTGACACATTTAAAAGGTGACTTAATGGATGGCTTCAGTGTGATGACAGGTCAAAATCACTGACAAAAGATCAAGAGGAGAGATATAGAGAATTTTTATTTTGTTCAAAGCTGTTGGGATCTTGAACATTCTATCTGAGAAAAGATGGTGGAATTTCATCCTGTAAATTATTCTAAAAGAGATTTGGACAGGTAGTGAGCATGAGGAACCTACAAGGTGTTTTTGGGTCTACAGCACAGAAAAAGGCTCTTCAGCCTTTCGAGTCTGTGCTGGTCAAAAACAAGCCACCTAACTATTCTAAATCAAAGCTAGAAATTGCTGGGAAAACTCAGCAGATCTGTCAGCATCTGAGGAGAGAAAGCGGAGTTAACATTTTGGGTCCAGCGACCCTTCTTCAGAACTGATTGTTGCTAGGAAAAGGTTGGTTATATATGCAGAAAATGGAATAGAGTGGAGGGGCGAGGTGGAGGTGACGTCCTGAGAGAGAGAAAAATACAACAGTTGAACAGACAAAGGAACGGGTAAAGGTCAGTCTGGGAGAGTCAATAGCTGGGGAGCATTAGTGGCTGACAATGGGTCATTTGTGGTAGCAAACCATGTGATGACAGGGTGTGGGACATGGAGGTTAGGCTGAGGACATGGGAGAAGGTGCTCGGGCCCTAAAATTATTGAACTTGAAATTGAGTCCCAAAGGCTTCAGAATCCCCAAGCGGAAAATGCAGTAGTTTTACCTAACTATTCTAATCCTATTTGCATCACTTGGCCCATAGCCTTGTATGCCTTGTCATTGCAGTGTACATCCAAATACTTCTTCAATGTCATGAGGGTTTCTGCCTTTACAGTCATTTTCTGCAGCGAGGTCTAGATTCCCACCACTCTCTGGTATTACAGACAAACCATTGAGGATATGGGACTAGGTGTGGTTAGTTTGACAAATAGTCAGCAGAGCCAAACATAGTGAAAGTTCTCCTTCAGCACTGCATGTTCTCATGACTCTATGATTCTCTTAAAGACTGTGTCAGCTTTCACCGGATTTCCATAACTGCTTTTTCTGCATTAGGTATCTCACCTTCTCAACTTAATCCTATATATGGAGCTAACAGAGAAGAAGGTAATGCAGATTGCGCAAATATTAACCCCCACGCTAAGAATTCACTTTGATTTAGATTCCTTGCATTTTAATACTTGCCTAATGCCATTAATATAAAGGTGGATGTGACCCTAATTTGGGCTCTTGTAAAGAAAGAAACACAGTGTATTTTAGTTTACAGGAAACCAGCATTGAGGCCATGAAAATGCTTTAGCATCGGCTGATTTTTGGGGATAGGCACTACCATGAATGAAGAGGAAGAAGTCAACCGGGGCTACCACTACTCCAATAAACTCTATTACTTTGGAGTGACAACGTACTTTAATTACAGGTGCAACTAAAGTGCACCAAGGGTTAAGAAAAATATGTAATTGTTAACTTTTCAGGTCAGTGACCTTTTATGATGAACTTGGATTTTCCTGATCCCCGACAACAATATTCTACTTTACGAGGGAAGTGATGGAGCTGAAAGTGGGGAAACATTTACTCGGTTTATGACGATTCGGGGGGGAAGGTTGATCAGCTGCAGATCTTGTTAAACTGCCTAGAAATTGGAACCCAGCAGAATAAGCAATTTGTTTTTAATCGCACCCGAACGTCTTATAATCTAATCTGACCAAAAACGGTGAGGTTTGCTTATATGCTTGAGTGTTGGTGTATATTAACTAGACAGTAACCTGAGTCTCAGATCTTTTAAAATGACTGCTTGAAATGTACTGACCAAACTGCGTGTGTGTTTTGGATTGTTGCATGTGCCATTCTGTTTTGTTGAGAGAGCACTAGTGATAACACACACAGAAACATCAAATCCCTGTTTTGGTGTAGTGGTTCAGTTGCTCATGAGTCACAACTACATCACTGATACTGATACAGGGCAGAAACAAGTATTTGTTTGGTGCTGAATAAAACTGAAAATCTTGCAAATGTGTAGCAACTTTGTCGGCATCACACAAAGGAAGTTGGGTTCATTTTGGGCATGGTTCCAAAAGTCTTAAACTATCAGTTCCATTTAAGATGTTATTCGCTTCTACAGCTTTGGATATTAGGCTCACACTCCGCACACTGCTTGGAAATAAATATATGCTTAAAAGAGCTGCATGGATTTTGTGTGATAAGCTAATATTCAGATTAGTAGGGGGTGAGCCTTGGTTAGTGTCAATCATAGAATGAAATAGTGTATTAGGAGACTATTCATCCTATATGTCTCTGCTTAACATTTCTCCCTCGCTGTTTTCCCATGACCACACCCATGATTCCTTTTCTAATAAATATCTAATTTCCTTTTGAATGTTACATGAGAATTTACTGACATTCCGATCCCTGGGATAATTAGAGACAGAGCTATAGATGTGTACAGCACAGAAACAGACCCTTCGGCCCAACTCGTGCATGCCAACGAGATGTCCGAAATTAATCTAGTCCTATTTTCCAGCATGTGGCCTATAACCCTCCAAACCCTTCCTAATCATATACCCATCCAAATGTCCTTTAAATGTTGCAATTGTACCAGCCTTCACCACTTCCTCTGGCAGCTTATTCCATACACACACCATCCTCTGTTTGAAAAAGTTGTATTTTAGATTTGTTTTAAATCTTTCCCCTCTCACCTTAAACCTATGCCATCTAGTTTTGGACTCCTGCACCCCTGGGAAAAGACCTTGTCTGTTTACCCTATCCATGCCCCTCATGATTTTATAAACCTCTATAAGGTCACCCCTCAGCCTCCAATGCTACAGGGAAAACAGCCTCTCAAACCGTCCAACCATGGCAACATCCTTGTAAATCTTTTCTGAACTCTTTCACATTTCACAACATCCTTCCCATAACAGGGAGACCAGAATTGCACACAGTATGCCAATAGTTGTCTAGCCAGTATCCTGTACAGCTGCAACATGATCTCCAAACTCCTATACTCAATACACTGATCAATAAAGGCAAGCGTAACAAATACTTGCTTCACTATCCCATCTACCTGCAATTCCACTTTCAAGGAACTATGAACCTGCACTCCATGGTCTCTTTGTTCAGCAACACTCCTCAGGACCTTACCATTAGGTGTATATGTCCTGCTCTGATTAACCTTTCCAAAATGCAGCACCTCACATTTATCTAAATGAAACTCCATCTGCCACTCCTCAGCCCATTGGCCCATCTGATCAAGATCCTGTTTTACTCTGAGGTAACCTTCTTCGCTGTCCCCTACACCTCCAATTTTCATGTCATCTGCAAACTTACGACCCATACCTCCTATGTTCACATCTAAATCATTTATATAAATGATGACAAGCAGCGGACCCAGCACCGATCCTTGTGGCACACCACTGGTCACAGTCCTCCAGTCTGAAATGCAACCCTCCACCACCAACCTCTATCATAGAACATAGAACAGTGTAGAACAGGCCTTTCGGCCCTCGATGTTGTGCCTACCTGTGAACTAATCTGAGCCCATCCCCCTACACTATCCCATCATCATCCATGTGCTTATTCAAGGATTGTTTAAATCTCCCTAATGTGGCTGAGTTAACTATCCACAATATCCCTATAATTCTTTACACCATTGACAGTCAAAAGAATTATCAACATTAACCTTAAATATACTCAAAGACTGAGCTTCCACAGTCTTCTGGGATAGACTATTCTAAAGGTTTACAACCCCCTGTCTTCTATCTTCAAGCCAGCTCTGTATCCAAATAGCTGGTTTCCCCTCTATTGCAAGTAAAGTAACCTCACTAACTTGTCTACCATGAGGAACCTTGTCGAACGCCTTACTGAAATCCATATAGATCATGTCTACCGCTCTGTCCTTATCAATCCTTTTGTTACTTCTTCAAAAAACTCAATCAAGTTTGTGAGACATGATTTCCCACGCCCAAAGCCATGTTGACTATCCCTAATCAGTCCTTGCCTTTCCAAATACATGTACATCCTGTCCTCAGGATTCCCTCCAACAATTTGCACTCGACCGATGTCAGGCTCACCGGTCCATATTTCCCTGGCTTTTCCCTTCTTAAACAGTGGCACCACGTTAGCCACCCTCAGTCTTCTGGTACCTCACCTGTGACTATCAATGATACAAATATCTCAGAAAGGGGCCCAGCAATCATTTCTCTAGCTTCCCACAGAGGTTTAGGGTACACCTGATCTGGTCCTGGGGATTTATTGAACTTTATCCATTTTAAGACATTCAGCACCTCCTCCTCTGAAATATGGACATTCTTTAAGATGTCACTATTTATTCCCCCATATTCTCTATCTTCCATATCCTTCTTCACAGTAAACGCTGACACTACATACTTGTTTAATATCTCCCCCATCTTCTGTGGCTCTACACAAAGGCCGCCTTGCTGATCTTTGAGGGGAGAAAGTGAGGACTCCAGATGCTGGAGATCAGAGCTGAAACTGTGTTGCTGGAAAAGCAGAGCAGGTCAGGCAGCATCCAAGGAACAGGAGAATCGACATTTCGGGCATGAGCCCTTCTTCAGGAATGAGGAAAGTGTGTCCAGCAGGCTAAGATAAAAGGTAGGGAGGAGGGACTTGGGGGAGGGGCGTTGGAAATGTGATAGGTGGAAGGAGGTCAAGGTGAGGGTGATAGGCTGGAGTGGGGGTGGGGGCGGAGAGGTCAGGAAGAAGATTGCAGGTTAGGAAGGCGGTGCTGAGTTTGAGGGATTTGACTGAAACAAGGTGGGGGGAGGGGAAATGAGGAAACTGGAGAAACCTGAGTTCATCCCTTGTGGTTGGAGGGTTCCTAGGCGGAAGATGAGGCGCTCTTCCTCTAGCCGTCGTGTTGCTATGGTCTGGCGATGGAGGAGTCCAAGGACTTGCATGTCCTTGGTGGAGTGGGAGGGGGAGTTGAAGTGTTGAGCCACAGGGTGGTTGGGTTGGTTGGTCTGGGCGTCTCAGAGGTGTTGTCTGAAATGTTCCGCAAGTAGGCGGCCTGTCTCCCCAAAATAGAGGAGGCCACATCGGGTGCAGCAGATGCAATAAATGATGTGTGTGGCGGTGCGGGTGAATTTGTGGCAGATATGGAAGGATCCCTTGGGGCCTTGGAGGGAAGTAAGGGGGGAGGTCTGGGCGCAAGTTTTGCATTTCTTGCGGTTGCAGGGGAAGATGCCGGGAGTGGAGGTTGGGTTGGTGGGGAGTGTGGACCTGACGAGGGAGTCACGGAGGGAGTGGTCTTTTCAGAACGCTGATAGGGGAGGGGAGGGAAATATAACCTCCGTTTGGAGGTAGCGGAAATGATGACGGATGATACGATGTATATGGAGGTTGGTGGGGTGGTAGGTGTGGACCAGTGGGGTTCTGTCCTGGTGGCGATTGGAGGGGCGGGGCTCAAGGGCGGAGGAGCGGGAAGTGGAGGAGATGCGGTGGAGGGCATCGTCGATCACGTCTGGGGGGATGTTGCGGTCTTTGAAGAAGGAGGCCATCTGGGTTGTACGGTATTGGAACTGGTCCTCCTGGGAGCAGATGCAGTGGAGACAAAGGAATTGGGAATATGGGATGGCGTTTTTACAGGGGGCAGGGTGGGAGGAGGTGTAGTCTAGGTAGCTGTGGGAGTCGGTCGGTTTATAGTAAATGTCCGTGTTGATTCGGTCGCTCGAGATAGAAATGGAAAGGTCTAGGAAGGGGAGGGAGGAGTCTGAGATGGTCCAGGTGAATTTGAGGTCAGGGTGGAAGGTGTTGGTAAAGTGGATGAACTGTTCAACCTCCTCGTGGGAGCACGAGGCAGCGCCGATACAGTCATCGATGTAGCGGAGGAAAAGGTGGGGGGTGGTGCCAGTGTAGCTGCGGAAGATGGATTGTTCCACGTATCCTGTGAAGAGGCAGGCATAGCTGGGGCCCATGTGGGTGCCCATGGCTACTCCTTTGGTTTGGAGGAAGTGGGAGGATTGGAAAGAGAAGTTGTTCAGGGTGAGGACCAGTTCAGTCAGTCGAAGGAGGGTGTCAGTGGAAGGGTACTGGTTGGTACAGCGGGAAAGGAAGAAGCGGAGGGCTTCTTGATCTTTGAGGGGCCCTATTCTCTCCCTAGTTATCCTTTCGTCCTTAATGTGTTTGTGGAAACCCTTTGGATTATTCTTAACCCTATTTGCCAAAGCTATCTCATATCGCCTTTTGACCCTCCTGATTTCTCTCTTAACAATACTCCTATTGCCTTTATGCTCTTCTGAGGATTAATTTGATCCATCCTGTCTATACCTGACATTTGCTTTCTTCTTTTTCTTCACCAAAACCTCAGTTTTTTTAATCGACCAGCATTCCTTGTACCTACCAGCCTTTCTTTTCACCCTGACAGGAATATACTGTCTCTGGACTCTTGTTATCTCATTTTTGAAGGCTTCCCATTTTCCAGCCATCCCTTTACCTGCAAACATCTGCGCCCAATCAGCTTTTGAAAGTTCTTGCCTAATACCATCAAAGTTGGCTTTCCTCCAATTTAGAAATTCAACTTTTACATCTGGTCTGTCCTTTTCCATCACTATTTTAAAACAAATAGAATTATGGTCACTGGCCCCAAAGTGCTTCCCCACTAAAACCTTAGTCTCCTGTCCTGCCTTATTTCCCAAGAGTAGGTCAAGTTTTACTCCTTTTCTAGTAGATATGTACACATACTGCATAAGAAAACTTTCTTATACAAACTTAACAAATTACTCTTCATCCAAGCCGTTAACTCTATGGCAGTCCCAGTCTATGTTTGGAAAGTTAAAATCCCTTCCCATGACCACCCTAACATTCTTACAGATAACTGAGATCTTCTTCCAAGTTTATTTCTCAATTTCCTGTTGACTATTGGGGGGCGTCTATAGTAAATCCCAATAAGGTGATCATTCCTTTTTTATTTCTCAGTTCCACCCAAATAATTTCCCTGGACATATTCCCAGAAATATGCTCCCTACTACAGCCATAACATTATCCCTAATCCTTCCTGTAGCATTTGTATCCTGCAACATTAAACTTCCAGTCCTGCCCATCCCTGAGCCATGTTTCTGAAATTGCTATTTTATCCCAATTCCATGTTCCTAACTATGCCCTGAGTCCATCTGCCTTCCCTGTTAGGCCTCTTGCATTGAAATAAATGCAGTTTAATTTATCAGTCCTACCTCATTCTCTGCTTTGTTCCTGCCTGCCTAGACTATTTGACTTACTCCTTTTCCTGCTGTCCCAGGCTCAAATTGATCTCTTTCCTCACTATCTCCATGGATCCCACCCCAATAACACCTCCCCCCCGCAATTAATCCTCTCAAGCAGCTTGAGCAAATCTCCCCACCATGTTATTGCAATTCTGGTGCAATCCATCCTTCTTGTACAGGTCACTTCTACACCAGAAGAGATTCCAATGATCCAAAAATGTGAACCCTTCTCCCCTGCATCAGCTCCTCAGCCACATATCCATCTGCTCTATCCTCCTATTCCTACCCTCACTACCTTGTGGCACTGAGAGTAATTCAGATATTGCTACCCTTGATCACCTACTTTTTAAATTCCTGCCGAACGTCCTATATGCTGTCCTCAGAGTCTCGTCCTTTTCTCTTCCTATGTCATCAGTTCCAATGTATATAATGACCTCCTACTGGTCCCCCACCCCTTTGAGGATATTCTGCACTCTATCTGAGATATCCTTGATCCTGGCATCTGGAAGGCAACACACCATTCTGATGTCTCACTGTCAGCTGCAGAAACGTCTGTCTGTATGTCTGAATAGAAAGTCCTTTAACACAGTCAATCGCTTCGAACCTGATGTACCCCTCATTACATTCAAGCCAATCTCGGTACCAGAGCTACATTCCCCTGAGAGTCCATCATTCCCTGCATTTTCCAAAACGCCATACATTCCTACACTCCTGCCTCCCTCCCTACCTACCTTTCCTGGAGATAACCCATCTACCTGGCTACATCTTCAATTTATCTCCCTTTCCATAACTACCATCTATCCATCCCCTAACTCCTGTAATTTCCTCATTGCCTCGAACTGCTGCTCCAACTGATCCATGCAATCCGATAGGATTCACAACCAAACACACTTCCTACAGACATAATCATCAGTAACATGGAAATTCTCCCTAATCCCCCACATCCAACAGGAAAGGCACATCATTCTACTAAAGACCATCTTTGCACCTTAACAGTCTATAGACTCAGAAAATAGCCCAGTCTTAATACTCTAAAAACACTGCTCCAAGCTAACTTAGCACCACTGTTTCATATTTTCAAAGTTTAACCAAGAGACAGATCTCAGTAAAAACATATGATCAAAAAAAAACCCACACTACTCATTAATGTAGATTTACAAAAGAAAGAGAGTTTGCACATTCTCCCTGTGTCTGCGTGGGTTTCCTCCAGGTGCTCCGGTTTCCTCCCACAATCCAAAGATGTGCGGGTTAGGTGAATTGGCCATGCTAAATTGCCCGTAGTGTTAGGTGAAGGGGTAAATGTGGGGGAATGGGTCTGGATGGGTTGCACTTCGGTGGGTCGGTGTGGACTTGTTGGGCCGAAGGGCCTGTTTCCACACTGTAAGTAATCTAATCTAATCTCAGAAATGACCCATTTAGCTGCTCCCCTGCTGGGAGCTCTTCTACATGGGTTTCTTCAAGGTCAGTTGTGAATTTCACTGTTTGTCTATTTTCGTTAAAATTAAATCTGATGTCCAAAGATACTTGAAACTAAACAGCAAAAGCAGCAGCTGTACAGGTTACTGCTGGGTCAGGCAGCAGTGTAGATTTATTTCTCTGTTTGATTCACTTCCATGTAGTCACTGCCTTTGTCTCCCTTCTATTTTTGTAAAGTGCCATTATTCTGATGTTTTTCCCCAAAGTTCTATAACAATGTAACAACTTATAAAACAGTAATTACTGCTTTTAGGTTTTGAGGAAATCAACTCCACACCTAAAATACCTCAAAAAAGAACAACTGCTACAGCCTCAATTTTTTCCCGTCCTCCATCTTGGATTACCTGGAATCCACATTCTAATCAATCTCCTGGGAACTCTGTACAAGACCTTCACAAACTTCCTATTTGTCACAACCACATTAGTCACTTTTAAAAAAAATACATTTATTATGTTGCTACACAATGACCCGGGTAATTCCTTCCTAACATCCCTGCAAATGAAAGAACACGTCATTATACGTTAAAATACACACCTTAGATATTAACTCTGCAATATTACTGGGTGAGCAGTTAATGTGTGTCACTTATTTTCTCAGCTGTTTTATTGGAAATGAACAAACACCTTTGTCCCTTTATTTTAACCGAGTCAAAGCCACCTTTTTTATAACAGCTGGTGCCAATGTACTGAGGTCTGAAAATACAAGGCATCTTATCTAAAAGGAGGCACCTTTAAAAGTCTTCCCTCGGTACTTCACCAGCCTATATTCGCATTTGAATCCTGCAGGGGAATTGAATCATTTCTAACTCCAGGAAGAGAGCAGAACTCAGAATCATAGAATTGTTATGGTGCAAAAGGAGGCCATTCAGCCCATTGTGTCTACACCAGCTCTCTGAGCATAAATATTTACATGGTGTGTAAAATAATAAGTATAGCCAGTGGGTAGCGACTCAGATGTGTTCATTCTGACAATCCCTTTCACTGCAATTTTTCCTCTGACATTTCCCCGTTTTCATTGTTCACCAATGTGGATTCACAGTACCTCTTGCCTACAGTGATCCTCTAATCAAACCTGGGGCCCTGATCTCTTCAAGGGATGAGCAAGAAAGCTCTGGGCCAAACCAAAAGGGGCTAACCGCCCTGTCTTAACTGGACGTGAGGCTTGAAGCACAGAGGGAGGATGGGGATTTGGGGTTGGGGTTTGAGTTGTGGGAGGCATACAGCGTTCAGCTTAGCCAAATATAATGGGTAACTGTCGATGCTTATTCTCACATGCTGTGGGTGGCTTGCCGATTGGGAGAGCTGAAAATGTGGCAGTGCTGTGCTGACCTGGAACCATCTTTAAAGAGGATTTTTGAGATACAGTAGTGGTATCCCTTCCTCTTAGTCAGAGCCTTGGGTTCAACTCCCATCTGCTTCAGAGGTGTGTCATTATGTATTTGAATGGGGTGATTAAAAATATTTAAAAGCCCCTTAAAGGAGAGATCCAACTTTTGATGGGGCATGGTGGCAACATCATTTCATAGCAGCAAGCTACTGCACTACAATTATCCGAAAAACCCCAAGACAGGAAAAGGTGCAGTTCAGAATATCGAAAATCTTCACTAATTCTTACCAGCACTTTCAAATGGTCTTGGTGGAAATGTTATATCAGTAGGCCACCTTCAATTGTGGTGGAAGCTGCTGAGGATCACTTTCAATATTGCAGGAAGTGGTCAGAGATTTAAATGGCCTTGAACTATTTGTATGCTGCAGACACAGCTCACCACCACCTTCTCAATGCTGGCCCAGCCTGTGACACCCGGGTCCCAGGTAGATGTGATTTTTTTTTAAAATTCCATCTAAAATAAAACATAGTATGTATGACATAAGAGAATGCAGAACATAGAACAGCACAGAAATAGTCTGTTCGGACTACCATATCCATACTGACCATGATACCATTCTCAACTAATCCCATCTGCCTGCACATCTTCCATACCCCTCCATCCCTGCCTTTTTGTGTCTGTTTAAATGCCTTTCAAACTTTGTTATCATATCTGCTTCTACTATCTCCCGTGGCAGGAAGTTCCAAGCCACCCTCTGTGTAAAAACTTGCCTCATTTCCTTTAAACTTTCCCCCTCTCACCCTAAACCTATTTCTATGTATTTGATATTTCCACGCTGGAAAAAAGACTCTGACTGTCCACGCCTCTCAGAATTGTATATACTTCTGCCAGGTCACTCCTCAGCCTCTGACGCTCTAGTGAAAACAATCCAGGTTTGTCCAACCTTTTCTTATGGCTAAGACACTCCAATCCAGTCACTATCCTGGCAAACCTTTTTTGCACCCTCTCCAAAGTGTACACATCCTTCTTATAGTGTGACAACCAGAAGTGCACACAGTACTCCAAATACGGCCTAACTAAAGACATATACAGCTGCAACATGACTTACCAACTTTTATACTCCATGCCATGACCAATGCCCCAACCGAGGGCATGCATGCCCTATGCCTTATTCATTTGTGTTGCCACTTTCAGGGATCCATGGCCTTGCACCCCAAGATCCTTCTGATTATCAATGCTCCTAAGGATCCTGCCTTTTATTTGAACCCCAGGTTTCCACCTCAGAAGCAGGGACTGCAAGGATGAACAAGACCAAAGTCAATCTCACCGGCAAACAAAGATAATAACACTGTTAAATATGGAGTCAAGAGACCTCTTCTTCAATGGTAACAATCCTGGTATGAAGGTCATATTTTTTGTGGTTAAAAATAACATCCTTTGGTGTGCCACAGGGACAAGGAGCTCTCTCAGAAAGGCTAAGAAGCTTCAGCATGCAGGATCTGACAACAATTCGAGGGGAAACTATTGATGAACAGATGAGCAATGTGCAGCCTCAAGCCCAGAGCCCACTGAGGAACATCACAGAGACAGTTGATAACTCAGGTGAGCTTTGTTTCCCCTACAGAGAAACTAACATATAATGGGTTGCAAATATAGTCACTCATAAATCCAATAAATAAACTGGGAGAAATTTCTCTACTCAGGTGGGCATATAATGGTTGGGGTGAACAAGTACAGAAGATAATCATAAGGGCTGAGGGAATGATTTTGTTGTTTTACGGATGTGAGTATCACATTTCTTGTTCAATCCTAATTGAACTGTATAACGTGTTGACCCATTTCAGAGTGTAATAGAGTCAACTGCATTGTAGTGGGTCTAGATGTGTAAGCAAGGCCAGGTAAGGAAGACAGGATATTGACTCAAAGATATTGGTCAACCTGATGGGCTTTTACAAGTGATAACAGCTTCAGAGTCACTGTTGCTCAGACAAGCCCATGTTGCCCATGACACCAGAGTATTATCCTGGGTCTCTGGGTTACTAGTTCATGCCATTACCTGGACTACAGGTAGTCTGCCACCTCCCCTGTAAGGAATGCTTTTCTTATATCAAGAGAACTAGGGTAATGGGGAGGAGAAGTCATGCTACAGCTGTACAAAGCCCTGGTTAGTCCACATCCGAGTGCAACGGGCAGTTCTGAGCACCACACAGTAGGTAGGATGTATTGTGAGAAAGTGAGGACTGCAGATGCTGGAGATCAGAGTCAAAACGTGTCATGCTGGAAAAGCACAGCCAGTTGGCTGCATCTGAGGAGTAGGAGAGTGACGTTTCGAGCATAAACCCTTCATCAGGAATATGGGAGGGCCCAAGGGGGCTGAGAGATAAATGGCAGGGGGGTAGGGCTGGGGGAAGGTAGTGGGAATGCGATAGGTAGATGAAGGTGGGGGGTGATGGTGTTGGGGTGATGAGTGTATTTTGCTTGGAGGGAGTAACATGTAGTTTAATCAAAATGAAACCAAGAGCTGAATTTTACAAGGTTGGTGGGGGGGTATGAGTTGTCAGGTTGAGGCAGATTTATAGACTCATTAACCTTTGCAGCATAGAAGGAGGCCAGTTCACCCATCCTGAATGTGCCAATATACAAAGTTCTGACCACAATAATCCCACTTTCCAAAGTCCTATACATTAAGACAACACAAACAAATATCGAAACACTGCTTAAACGTTATAAGATTTTCACCACCCTGTCAGCCAGCGAGTTGTAGACTTCCACCACAGCCTGAATGAAATAAAATTCTCCTTAACTTTCTTCACAATCTTCTATCACTTAAATCTACCTGCCCTAGTTATTGACCCTCCTGCTGATTGAAAGATTGTCTTCCTATTCACCTTAACTATGCCCAACATAATCTTATATCTCTCTGAACCTTACTGCTCCAAAGAAAACAACTCAGTCTAACAACTCCATCCCAGTCCATTGCTCCCAAAGTGATCTCCTCTATACTGGGGAGATCAAATGCAGGCTCAGGGACCTGTTCGCAGAACATCTGCTCTCTGCACGCATCAACCAACTCGACCTTCTCATTGCTGTCCATTTTAATTCCCCCTCCCACTCCCCCAGTGACATGTACATTCTTGACCTCTTCCACTATCAGAATGAGGACAAATGTAAACTGGAGAAACAACACCTATTATTTTGCCTGGGAAGCTTACAGCCCAATGGCCTCAATATTGACTTCACCAATTTCAAAGTCCCTCCATCTCCAGTCTTATCACACGTCCAGCCCCCGTCCTCCTCGCCTCCCTGACCTAACATAATCTGTCCAACTTCCTATCAGCTCCACCCTTCCACTGACAATAACCCCGTAACTGCATCATCCACCCTTTCCCCAGCCCCGCCTCCCCCATATACTTCTGGGCTCCCCCTCCAACAAGTCGTGACGAAGTGTTTTGGCCTGAAGCGTTGAATTTCCTGTTCCTCGAACGCTGTCTGACCTGCTGTGCTTTTCCAGCTTCACATCTATTGACACTCCAGCATCTGCAATCCTTATTGTCTCCAATATCCTGGTAAATCTCCTCTGCATTTTCTCTAGTGCAATCACATCCTTCCGATAGTATGGTGACCATGACTGCATGCAGTAGTTCATCGGTGGCCTACCCAGCATTTCATATAGTTCCATCGCAACCTCCTTGGGTAAAATGAGGGGCAGATTCTATCACTGACTTGCTGGCTCCCCTCCCCCTCAGCAGTTTAATAAGCCTTCTATGAGTGAGGCAGACCATCCATGAGGAAGCCCCGCCTGTGAGAGCAAATGTTCGGCTGCTCTCCTCTCCCAGCAGCACCACCAGGAACTCTGGCCATTGCTGCAACTGCAACCAGTTAACCACCCCCTCCCTCCTCCCCAACTCCTGAGGAAATCCTTGACCGTGAGATGAGTTCAAGGGTCCAGCTGGTTGACAGGGGTAGGAGGGTTTCACATCTATGAGGATTGTGGGGGAGGGAGCATGCAAGGGTATCTTTAATGAGAAACTAGGTCTGTTACCTGCTATGCTGGTCTCTCTCACTGTGGATAAAAACACAGTGACATTGGGAGGGAGGAAGCCCTAAATGTCTGCAATTAGGGGGTTTTATTGGTCCAAAGCCTTATTTAGGAAAGATTGCATCAGGGTTGAGTAGAGGCAGTGGGCACGGGTGCTGCTGCTCAGGACCCAATTATAAGAGCAAAATTGGTTTTGAAATTGATTTCCATTTCCACTGTTTGCCAAAGTGAGATTCAAACTCAGGACCCCAGAGCATTTTCTCTGGTTTAATAGCCTAGCGATAATACCACTAAACTATCGCCGTCCCATTTTTTTCTCAGTGTAGTCTTTACTCGTGTTTTTGTTTTGTATTTTTCACCTTGGTTTATGGCTCTCTATTTCCCGCCTGTAATTTTACTTGCTAAAACTCAACATTTTCAAGATTACTGCCCTGATGGTTATATCTCCTTGCGTGCAGGTCATGTAAGGAAAGGAGGGGATAGATGAAGCATGTGAGAGAGAGAGAGAGAGAGATAGAGATAGAGGCATTTATGCCTGAGACATTCTTGCCATACTCTCCCTTAACTGTAGGTTAAAAACTAAGATGATTCCAGCTGGCTGTGGGTGAAGAGTTCTGTCTCCTCTGCCTCTGATTCATCAAGAAACAGCTGCAGAGATCTATTGTCTCCTGGCCTTATACCTTCATTCCAATCTCGGGATGGGAATCACCTCATTGAATTGTGGAGCGACTGGTTATTTCCAAGAAAACTTAGGGTATGCCTGTTGGAGTTTAGAAGCAAAAAATGGTGCAATGCTACATAAAGGTGGGGAAGAATGTTTTGTTTGTCCAAGGATAACTCTTTAATTATGTCACTGCAATAAACATCCAAGGGCATGGCTAAATGCTGTGCTTTTAGAGCAGTGTTCCCCTCAGTGCAGGACTTTATTAATAGCTATACTATTTCAGGATCCCACTTGTAATTCTACCATCCCCAGGTTACTCAATCTCCCTTTGATTTATGGGCAGCTATGGCACTGTTTTCTAATGTTGATGAGATGTAGAATAGTGTTCTTCGGTTCTGGGCTTTTAATTTTTTGCCAATGTATAGATATGGATAACATGCTGCAAAACAAGAGAAACAGATTTGCACTGAGTAGGCGTCAACAAAGGCCAGTATCCCATCACCAAGTCACCCTGTATTTACACGTGCATAGTACATGACACTGACACAGCTAGCTCAGAGCCAGCTCTCAGACTGAACAGGATCTCTGACACTCCTTTACCTAAAATTTTATTTTAATAAACAATACAGTTTACAAAATAGTTAACATTAACAGCTGTATACAGAGAAACAGCAGTTTTACATGGGAGGGGAATGGCAAAACCAGGCCCCAAACCCTACTGTTCAACCAGTTTTCAGGGAAATGAGGACAAACCTCAAATCCCAGTTTCAGTCACAAAACAATATCAAATGAATAAGACAATTTGATTACAGAAAAAACAGTGCATAAAATACAGACCCCCCCAGAAACCCAGCAAGCCCTCATCCCTCCCAATTTCCAGCCACTCTAAGGCAGCCCGCCCCTATGCCCCTTCCGGCCCTCGGTCTGCCCTGACACATCTTCTGGCCACCTCTAGGACAGCCCGTCCTGCTTTACACCCCCGAGGACGACAGCGGTCAGGACGGCCTACCCACCTTCCGCCTTCCCTAACCGCCCTTTGCACCTTCCAGCCACCTCTAGGGCAGCCCGCACCGGTGCCTGCCCGATGTGACAGTGCTGTGGATGGCATACTGACATTCCTTTTTTTTTAAAACACTCCTGGTTTTTTGTTCTTTTTTGTTTGGTAGTGCTTATTTTTTCCCCAGCACCCATGGTGTGTGTGTGTGTGCAGGTGTGAGACACAGCGAGAGACACAAGGTGTACAAATCTTTATTCAATTTCCACCACCAGGAAGATAGGAAACACCCGAGTGGCCAGTGACAAGTACTGCCCTTCACATCAAAACATTCCTGTTTATATCTGTCAGTCAGGCTCCCTGATTGGATCAGGTTAACAGCCCCCTCAGGAAATTCATATTTTATGATGTCCACCTGGCTGACCTAGTTACAATCACTACCTAGCCGATATGGAGGAGTTACATAGGCAAGCCCAGCCATGGATGTAGGAGACCCCCTCCTCCATTCCTTACTGAATTTGAACTTGACTTTTTTTCATTGCTCCTCCTACACCAGCTCATCTAGATTTTCTCCCTGATAGGGAATGGCTGTCCCTCCACACTCTTCTTTGTGTCAATATGCTTTATATTAAAGGAAATGATTGGAAGTGACAAGGTCAGTATTTATTTCCCATCCCCAATTGCCCTTCTATTGAATGACTTGCAAGGCCATTCCAGAGGACAGATTAAAGTGGTGCTGGAAAAGCACAGCAGGTCAGGCAGCATCCGAGGAGCAGGAAAATCGACATTTCGGGCAAAAGCCCTTCATCAGGCTTTGGCCCGAAACGTCGATTTTCCTGTTTCTCGGATGCTGCCTGACCTGCTGTACTTTTCCAGCACCACTCTAATCTTGATTCTAATCTCCAGCATCTGCAGTGCTCACTTTTGCCTAGCTCATTCCAGAGGACAGTTAACTACCAAATGTATTGCTGGAGACAAGAAGCCCCAGAGAACTGCAGATGTTCAAAACCAGAAATTGCTGGAAATACTCAGCGGGTCTGGCAGCAGCTGTGCAGAGGAAGCAAAGTTGATGTTTCAGGTCCAGTGACCTTTCTTCAGAGGCAATTACTGATTTTGTTTCATATTTCTGTAGATCTGGATTCACATGTTGGTCAAACCAAGTCAGGACAGCAAATTTCCTTCCTAAAGGACATTAGTTAATCAGACGAGGTTTTAATGACAATCAACAATATTTTTCATAGTCAAAAAGTGTGGTGCTGGAAAAACACAGCAGGCCAGGCAGCATCCAAAGAGCAGGAGAATCAACATTTTGGGCATAAGCCCTTAGTCCCCAGTGTTGAGGTTGGCTTTCATTTCCAGGTCTTTTAGTTGTTGAATTTAACTTCCACAGGCTTCCATAAACCATGTCTCCTGAGCATTAGTCTGAGCTTCTGGATTACTAGTCTGGGGACATTACCATTGTGCCTCATCTCTTCCCGACGGCCAAGTCCTAAAGGAACAAATGCATCCCACATTACCGAGTCACTTATTGTCATAGCATTCCACGCTTGGGATCAGCAGGGGAACAATGTTCAGCTTTAAAGAAAATAATTTGTGGAAGCAATGTTCCAGTGGTATTATCGCTGGAACTATTAATCCAGAACCTTAGTTAATGTTTGACCCGTGTTTGAATCCTGCCATGACAGAAGGTGGAATTTGAATTCAATTCAGATTTAACTCTGAAATTAAGAATCTACTGATGATCATGAAAATATTGCCAACAAGAACAGAAATTGCTGGAAAACTCAGCAGTCAGTGGAGAGAGAGAGAGAGAAAAGAGTTAAAGTTTCGGGTCCAGTGGCCCTTCTTCAGAACTGATGGTAGCGAGGAAAACATTTTTTAAGCATTTTTAAGATAGGATGAGTGAATTGGGTAAGGAGTAAACAATAGGTGGAGATAGAACCCAAAATGAGAGAACAACAGTTGGTTAGACCAAGAATTGATGATAATCAGAAGGCTGTAGAGCTGTGTTTCTGCATCACCCTGTTCCCTGACCAACATGACAGTCTCAGGCTTGCTGCAGTGCTCCAGCAAAGCTCAGCACAAGCTGGAACAATAAAAACCTCATTTTCTGCTTGGGAACCCTGGAGCCTTCTGGACTGAATATAAAATTCAACAATTTTAGGGCTTGAGACACCTTTTCCCATGTCCTTACCCCAACCCTCACACACCAGGCCTTGTTATCTCATGGCCTCACACACCAGGCCTTGTTATCTCATGGCCTCACACACCAGGCCTTATCTCATGGCCTCACACACCAGGCCTTGTTATCTCATGGCCTCACACACCAGGCCTTATCTCATGGCCTCACACACCAGGCCTTATCTCATGGCCTCACACACCAGGCCTTGTTATCTCATGGCCTCACACACCAGGCCTTGTTATCTCATGGCCTCACACACCAGGCCTTATCTCATGGCCTCACACACCAGGCCTTGTTATCTCATGGCCTCACACACCAGGCCTTATCTCATGGCCTCACACACCAGGCCTTGTCTCATGGCCTCACACACCAGGCCTTATCTCATGGCCTCACACACCAGGCCTTATCTCATGGCCTCACACACCAGGCCTTATCTCATGGCCTCACACACCAGGCCTTGTTATCTCATGGCCTCACACACCAGGCCTTGTTATCTCATGGCCTCACACACCAGGCCTTATCTCATGGCCTCACACACCAGGCCTTATCTCATGGCCTCACACACCAGGCCTTGTTATCTCATGGCCTGCTGTTGTACACAAACTATTGTTAGCCACTTATTGTCCCTGTTAGCAGCCATTCATTTTTCTAGGCTGATTGTTATCCACTTCTTTGTCTGTTCAACTGTTCTTCTTTTTCATTGGGCTCTAGCTCCACCTATCCCCATGTCTGCATGAGTTTCCTCTGGGTGCTTTGGCTTCTTCTGACAATGTAAGAGTGTGCAGGTTAGGTGGGCTGGCTAGGGTAAAAACAGGGGAGTAGGTCTGAGTGAGATGCTCTTCAGAAGGATCAGTGCAGACTTGATGGGCTGAATAGTCTCTTTCTGCAGTGTAGTGATTCTATGATTCTAAGTACAATATATCACTGTAAAAGTGTATGTACTATTGTAGCATGGGAAGTTTGATTACTAAAATACAGCAGTGAGATGAATGAACGTGAATCACTTCCTGAAGGAGTACGTTGGCAAAGACAAGGTTTCAACTACTTCACAATGTTTATTGTTCATGTTTTCATGCCCTCTCATTTGCTGATCTGCCAATTGTTTGATTTTGATTGGTATGTGTTTTTCCTTTGATCTTACTGTTTCTTCCCCAGTTTTTAAAAACGGCATCATATTCAATTTCATAACAGGTAAGTACTTAAGATGTTTGGAATGAGGCAATGGAATTCGTCCTGGGCTCATTCGGTTTGAATTTTGGATTGTGCTGACTAACGTGGTAGCTGTAACTATATTGGAACTGGTTGGATTGAAAGATGGATTGGTAAATTAGAACCAATTTTACTAATAATCAGAGCAGCACGTTGTCTCAGTGGTGAGCACTGCTTCCTCACAGAGCCAGGGACCTGACTTCAGTCCTAGCCTCGAGTGACTGTCTGTGTGAAGTTTGCATGTTCTTCCTGTTTCTGTGTGGGTTTCCTTCAGGTGCTCCAGTTTCCTCCCACGGTCCAAAGATGTGAATTGGCCATGCGAAATTGCCTACAGTGATCAGGGATGTGTAGGCTAGGTGCATTAGTCAGGGTAAATGTAGAGTAATAGGGTCAGGGAATGGGTCTGGGTGGGATAGTCTTCAGAAGTTTAGAGTCATAGAGATGTTCAGCATGGAAGCACTCCCTTCAATCCAGCTCGTCCATGCTGACCAGATATCCTAACCTAATGTAGTCCTATTTGCCAGCTCTTGACCCACATCCCTCTAAACCCTTCCTATTCATATACCCATCCAGATGCCTTTTAAATGTTGCAATCGTACTAGCCCCCACCACTTCCTCTGGCAGCTCATTCCATACACGTACCACCCTCTGAGTGAAAAAGTTGCCCCTTAGATCCCTTTTATATCTTTCCCCTCTCACCCTAAACCTATGCCCTCTAGTTCTGGACTCCCCCACCCCAGGGAAGAGACTTTGTCCATTTATCTTATCCATGCCCCTCAAGATTTTATAAACCTCTATAAAGTCACCCCTCAGCTTCTGACACTCCAGGGAAAACAGCCCCAGCCTGTTCGGCCTCTCCCTATAGTTTAAATCCTCCAACCCTGGCAACCATCCTTGTAAATCTTTTCTGAACCCTTTCAAGTTTCACAACATCCTTCCGATAGGAAGGAGACCAGTATTGCATGCAATTTTCCAAAAGTGTAACCAATCTCCTGTACAGCCGCAATATGACCTCCCAACTCCTGTACTCAATACTCTGACCGAGCAAAGGCTACGACAACGGATGAATGGGCACCGCACAACAACCAACAGACAGGAGGGTTCCCGCCCAGTTGGGGAACACTTCAGTGGTCCAGGACATTCAGCCTCAGACCTTCGGGTTACCATCCTCCAAGGTGGACTTTGGGCCAGGCAGCAGAGGAAAGTGGCCGAGCAGAGGCTGATAGCTAAGTTCGGTACCCATAGCGAGGGCCTCAATTGGGACCTTGGGTTCATGTCACATTACAGGTGATCACCGTTGCACTACACACACACACACACACACACATACACACACAGATATTCCTACACACACACACTCTCACATACACATGGACACAGGTACACACAGGCGCGCACACAGACACCCACACACACCATTATAGACACACACACTCCCACACTCACACATGCACCCCCTCACAGACTTAAGACACTCTGCACTCACTACACACACACACACATTCTCACACTCACAACCCCCACCCCAGACACACACACACACACACACACACACACACACAGACAATGACCCACATGCACACATATATTTTGTGTGGTGAATTTGTACTTGCAGAGTTACATTGCACTTTGCTCAAAAACTGCATACATTCATGTAGAACTCTGAGCTCAAAAACTGCATAAATTTAAGTAAAACTCTGTTATCTCACTTTTAGAATCCGATCTAGAATCAATCTAAACATCAGCTCATAGACAGAGAACACAGGGGGCTAACACCTTCAACATATTGTCTAGCTATCACCATTGTTAACAGCTAACCTGAGAATGCAACTTTTTAAAAAAGGGTTTTGTGATTTACACATGAAAGAAGTGAAACTATCACTGTAGTCTAACAGATGAAAGGCTTAACAGACAATCAGTTTTTCAATGTATAATTTCAGTTACATCTCACCGGAAAATTTTGCTATAAATTCTGTGTTACGATCGAGCCCTCCACAACCACCTGATGAAGGAGCGTCGCTCCGAAAGCTAGTGTGCTTCCAATTAAACCTCTTGGACTATAACCTGGTGTTGTGTGATTTTTAACTCTGACCAATAAAGGAAAGCATACCAAACGCCTTCTTCACTATCCTATCTACCTGTGACTCCACTTTCAAGAAGCTATGAACCTGCACTCCAAGGTCTCTTTGTTCAGCAACACTCCCTAGGTCCTTACCATTAAGTGTATAAGTCCGGCTAAGATTTGCTTTCCCAAAATGTGGCACCTCGCATTTATCTAAATTAAACTCCATCTGCCATTTCTCAGCCCATTGGCCCATCTGATCAAGATCCTGTTGTAATCTGGGGTAACCTTCTTCGCTGTCCACTACACCTCCAATTTTGGTGTCATCTGCAAACTTACTAACTATACCTCTTATGCTCGCATCCAAATCATTTGGTGTAGGTTGACCCACAGTAATGTTGAGGAGGGAGTCAGTGATAGTGAAGGTACAGAAATACATTTCCAAATCAGGATTGTGAGTGGCTTGGAGGGCAGCTTGCAGGGTGAGGTTCCAATGTATCTGCTGTCCTTCTAGAGATGGTGGTGGTCAGTGAGACCTCTGCTCCTGGACTATCTGAGCTTTCTGAACTTGTCCTTCAGAAAACTTCCTACAGCCTGGCGCAAGCCTGTGTCTGAGGCAAAAGACTTAAGCATCTTTTACCAGCTGATATACAGAGAGGGAGGTTGACAGTTCACAGCAGACTGATTTTATAGCCTGGCAACTGTCGTGAAGGAAGATCTATTCCTTACGCTGGGTGGTACTGACCTCTTGCAGACTCTACTTCTGTTACATGTCAAGAGTTTAACAATATGACTCACAGGAGCATGTCAATCACAACCTTCTGTCCGAGTCTGAAAATAGTTCTTGACAATGCCTTCTTCAAAAGCAGTGAAACGCTTTCAGTGAAGTAGGAGCTCGGATTCATGGATTGAAGTTACAGTCGAAGTTGTCAGAGAGCAGGTTTTTATAAAGCAAGGATGTTTAGTCAAAGGTTAATGCACAAACAGTGCTAAATATAGTAAGCTGAGTCAACTTATAAACGTCACAGTCCCAGCATGTTGTCCACGTCCTGCTTTCTGCAGAATTTAATGTGTTTAAGTGATCCTGCTTTTGCCTGAGCTCCAGAAACCTTTGGCCTGTTCCCTGGGTGATGTGCTGTGCTTGGAAACGCCCTCTTGTGGTGCGGACAGAATGCAGTCATTCCCTGTTTTTGACACTGTCATTGTGAGTTTGTCAAATGAAATGGCGATGGACTCCAGACACATTTCAACTCTTGAAGAGAACTTAAATCTCAGCTATTTGTGGAGATTGCAGGAGAGAAAGAAACAGCTAAATTAATAATAGGATTTGAAAAGGTTATGTTACAGAAGCCAGTTACTCCTGCTTTCACTGATTTAAGTTAAGACAGCAACTAAGATATGAGAATTGGCCTCAGCAATCAAAGTAGGAAAGTTGTCAGAATTCCCATTCCTACAGTTGAGGGGACCATGCAGGACAGGTTTGGGATTAAGTATCATGTACCTGACACAGATGAACTATATAGAATGTAAGTGGTTGTAAAAAGTGTGTCAAGATTAGATGGGGACACGTGGAAGTAGTGGGAGGGGATTAGTGATTGATGGCCAGCAGCAAGCTCAATATGAATGAAGTGGGAAAACATTTTTTCAAATTTATTTTTACGTAGCAGCCTCTGGCAGTCCCTGTGAGGACCCCTAATTTCAGCTCATTGTCTGAGAAAGGCAGTGGATGCGCAGCTTATGCTGTGGTGAGTTATGGTCACACATGGGAATACATCCTGAAAGTGGCATTGGAACCCTGGCTTTTGGGAATGAGCCTGGTGTTAATTAGAGATGAGCTCCAGGCCATCTTAACCATGCTGATGTGCAGCACTCATCTGACATAAAATCTGCACGAACAAAACAGGCCAAATTGGAGTCGTCAATGCCCATCTCTTGCCCAATGGACAGGCAGAGCTGACCTAACTTCTAGGCCTCAAAAACTCCAAGATTACACAAAGAGAAAGTTCATTTATCTGCTCTTAATCTTTAACTACATCTGCATGAATGAGATGAGTTTGTTCTAACAGCTGTCGTCAACAGCAGAGATTGAAACTAATTGTGTAAGGCATTCATTTTGCCTATAGACTAATGTAAACCTGTGTTACGATTACTAACAGATAGTGAGTTTTGAGAAGGTTTGTAGCTCAGGTTAAGGTTCTGGATGTACGTTTGCTTACTGAGCTGGAAGGTTTCTGCTAAACCTTCCAGCACAGCGAGCAAACTAATATCCATTACTAACAGGTGCCTGAGTTGCTGAGTTGCTGTGGTTGCAACTGTTTATGTTAATAATTGTTTAAATTAAATGAAATACATTGATGAGTTTGCTTATTGTCAGTCTTTCCATTAAAAACTCCATTCGTATTTAGTCTCCACTGCTATCGCCTCTACTCGCCCCATTCCCAGCTAATAGGTTGGGAGTCAGCCATGTTGAGGGTGGTGAGGGGCAAGATCTCCGTAGCTGCCCATAACAATTTAATGCCCTCTTTCCTGGGAGGAGGTATTGCCCTAGAGACCAGCCTGTTAAGTGGACGGCTGGGACCCATGTAATGTCAGCAACCACAATCTGGGCCAGAAGCCATTGCTGGAACTACATGTTGAGAATTCCAGCTAAGTCCCGATCTGGGGTCTCAGTGAGGAGGAAGGGGCTTGAGAGCGGAGGCTGGGTTCAAGAAGCTGAAGAGGAGGTTAAAGAGAGATGATTTTCAGTGGATGCCTCTGTTAGGCCCACGGTGCCCATTCCCCACACACAACTTAATTCTGCTCCTATATCTAATGGTGTTTTTACAATTTTATTGTCAACTAGTTTGGACTATTGTCAACAGTATGGGTAATAACATGCAGAGGGATCAAGGGGTGCCCTGGAATTATTAGGGTTCCAATTGCGTTTTGGTTTGAAGAACTGGTATCACTTCTATTGGTAAGTATTAGTTTGATGTTAAAGAACTTTCAACACACTGTTCATCTCTTTTGATTTTTAAAATTATAAGTAGTATGTACTTTTAAATGAGATAACAATGATTTTTAACATAAGATTTATCTTTGATGGGATGTAGCCTGTCAGTGGGTGGGACAGATTAATTGCTGGGAGAGACAGAGCCCAGATTGCTCGGCCTGGCTTGTGCTGAGGGAGCTGATCTCAGGCCAGGTGTCATATTGGGCATCACAATCAACTCTGGCACCCCAAGGTTATAAAGGCATGGTACCCGTGTCATACAGACCTGGGTTAAGCAAAGACAAATAAGCCCACGTCCAGAATCACACTTGAGTAACAGTGACACGTTCAAGCTAACAGAAATATGAAGCAAATGCTAGCAGCAAGGAGTCAATGCATTCTGGGGTGTGGAGTGTTTACTGTAATATAACCATATCATATTACATCTTTGCTTTCTTTTTCCATTTCTTCATCAACAATCTGGAACACCTTTGTGAGTTTTACCAGTCTGCATGACCTGTTTTTAGTAATTAAACAATTAAAATGCGGCTGCCCATTGGCTATAATAGATATGTTCCTTTATTAGCTGCTGGGGAGTGCTGGTGAATGGTATTGGTGCACGATCATTGTGGTAGTGATTGCTGTGATTATGAAATACCAAAATAAAAACTTAGTTTTACTGTCCTTGCTCATGACATGAGGCAAATTATCCAACATAGCTTCAAGCTTTTTAATCAATGATTTTCTTTAGCCATTTTTCTGTAACAATACATTGGTTGTGCAATTGTTATTTAAATAAATCATGTTCCAGATATATTTAGATTCCATTTTATTCAGACTGATTCAACAACACTATCTCAAGATATGCTGTAGAATAGATGCGCTTGTGTGTCTTGCTGCTTTCCCTGTGCTCAGGGTTGCCATGGATGCTTATGCAAGCAGGATGAATTCTTGGGAGAAACTCAGCAGGTCCTGACCTCATCTGTGGAGAGAGGGTCAGTTAATATTTCAAGTCAAGTGACCCAGGTCTTTTTCCCAGGGTAGGGTAGTCCAAAACTAGAGGACATAGCTTTAAGGTGAGAGGGGAAAGATTCAAAAGGGACATGAGGGGTAACTTTTTCACTCAGCGGATCATGTGTGTATGGAAAGAGTTGCCAGAGGAAGTGGTGGAGGCTGGTACAGTTACAACATTTAAAAGGCATTTGGATGGGTATATGAATAGGGAGGTTTAGAGGGATATGGGCCAAAAGCTGGCAAATGGGACTAGGTCAGATTGGGACGTCTGGTCTGTGCAGATTAGTTGTTTCCATGCTGTATATCTCCGTATTCTATGATCCTTCTTCAGAACTAGACTCGAAATGTTAACTCTGCTTCTTCTCTGCAGATGTTGCCAGACTTGTTGAGTTTCTCCAGCAATTTCTGTTTTTGGTTCAGATTTCCTGCATTTGCATTGTTTTGTTTTTTATTAGAATAAAGTCTTCTCTGTTTCTGCTGAAAACTGGCAATTGCACTCATAGCTGTCTCAATTTTACAATTGCTACCAAACCGGTGTTTGATTTGTTTAAATTTTTGGGTTAGTCAATGTCTGTCAGTGAGATTACAGTGCCTTTACCCCTTACAGTAAGATAACTGCATTTGAATAAATTCCTTGGCTGAAGCTGTAATACCTCTGATATGTCAGACATCTCCTGCCAGTTGCCTCACATCCATTTTAAAGTGATGGTGCCCCTTTTAATTTGCTCATACATAATAATGACCCTGTGTAATGTACAGTCATCCCTGCAAATGGTGCAAATAGACTAAATAGTTGTAGTGCAGCTTTAAAGGGGAAGTGTGTTCTGTTGAGCTGTTGCAAAATTGGCAGAAAGTAGATACAGCAAGGGCGAACCAGGCATGAGAGAGATTTGGAGATTTACTCAAATGATAACATAGGTGGTGGAACTCAAGTTTTGTGGAGAGACTAGAAAGGAATTGTTTTACTTGGCGTAGAAAAAATGTTAAAGGGAGATTTAATTGAGATTTTAATTGGCTCAGATGTAATGAGCCAAATGGCTGTAAGATTTTATTATGCAATTCAGCTTTATTAAAATTGCATTTACAATTGCACAGAGTTTATGATGTACGAACAAATCGTTCAGTCCAATTGGTCTGTGTCAGTATTTTTGCTCCACATGAGCATCCTCCTATTTTACTTCAGCTCATTCAGTCACCTTTTGATTCACTGAAAAAATTAAAATTTGTTCTTGGGCTGTGCATGTCAATGGCAAGTTTGTAATTACTCCACGTTAAATCGTTGCATTACAGTATTTAATTCATTTTAGAATTTTGTCTTCACTATGTTATCTAGAATATATTTTCAGAAATAGATCACTTTTCATGTGAAAAGCTTTCAATAATTGCGTTTTCAACATAAACACTGAACATGCTGGGCTTCTGTTCTTAGAAGCCATTAAGTAGCCTTAAAATCATTATTAAATATTTTCTTTGTTTTATTTTTGCATTACATTTGTTCATCTCTTAGCTGGTTAACTGGACACTAAAAAGGTGATGAAGTCAATATTGATCAGGGTCCAAGGTCAGATGACGAGCAAAATATGAAAAAATCAGTTGAGGATTCTGATGATGAGATAACAGGAGCTGTGCTCAAACGCCCCCATAAACCACATAGAAAAAAGGTGGAACGTTCTGAGGTATGACACTGGACCTGCTATGTGTAGTTACCTCATGAGTGGGTTAATAATGAACCATCTAGTCAATCAAAGGCCATCTTTCAAGTGGATCTCTTTATTTCATATTTTGTTTTGATAATAATTCAATATTATGCACTAAAACTGCCAAATGTAGAGGTAAAGCCTTGGCCTGAAGGTTTTATCAAAAATGTTTCCTCTAAATTTGAGAAACTGGCTGCTCCTTGTCAAGTGGATTGAAAATAATTCCATAAAACACTTTAGAGCAGAGGATCATAAGAAAGAGGCTCAGGTCTGGGTCATATAGTCCATTGAGTCTGTTATGCCGTCCATGTCTGTGGTCTTAACTCCATTTTTTACTGTTCTCTGTAGGTAGAGCCAAGACACCCTAAGCCCCCTCCCAGAAAGAGAAGTACCACAATCTGCACCAGTGAATTCATGTGACAGTGAAGCCAGAGTCATCAGAATATAGTCACCTGGATTCAACCTTTAGTTTTACTGTCCTGCCTTCACGAGCCAAGCAATGTGTGACACACTGGGAACCATGAAGAAACCACTGCCTGGGAAGTGCTTCACATTTTCCACAGATGCCTTCAGCGCCTACTTATAAGTATATTCTGCATCAAAATATGTTTTCTTTTCTTTGTTTGCACTACACATCGTGATGAAACAAAGTTCAGAGTGAGGCTGAATTGAAACGTTTGTGAGTCCAACGTGTTTTCATTTTCTTTTTGTGTGAGAACATTCCAGCGCTTCTGTAGTACTTGAACGATTGGAATTAGTTCCTTTGCTTCGGAACAATCTAGGATAAAATGTTTTCAGAGCTTTCAGCTAGTTATTTATGTACACAGGGCTATCTGCTCTATTATATGCAGGTTTACCTATTATATCATACACAAGTACATCTGTAATTCAGTATATAGGCACGTATGCTATTTTGTTCAAACATTTCAAACACCATTATGTACAAAAGTCTCATCAACTCCATATCAAACAGGTTAGCATCTCTATTGAAATAGACAGAAGAATTTGACAAATTCTCGTTCATTAATATGTCTATTACACTGCAGACAGACATGTATTATGCAGTGCAAAAGTGTGTCTGACCTAATGTACATGTTTATAAATGTTACATAATACACAGGTATCTATTATGAAGTGTGTGCAGTGTATCTGTTGCATTGTACACAGGTATGCCTTTTGTACTGTATACAGGTATATCCACTGTATTGTGCTCAGGTATATCTGTTGTAGTTGAGTTAGATGTATTTGTTGGCTAAATTAAAACTCATAAGCACATTGTGCACAAAATTAAGGCAGTAAAGCTGACAAGGCTATCAGGATTATGTTTCTTTTCAGGATGAACCTTTTGTGATTCTTGTACTGTTGACAATGACAGTAAAGACTCTAAATTAGCACCAAAATACAAATCACAGCAGATTTTATGTTTACTCCTGGAACAGCGTTCCCTATTCACTGCTGGGTAATGATCATACAACAGAACTCATTCTGAAACCTAACAACTCGACTTCCTCTCTCAACTCTCTTATCGTGTTCCCTCACGTCACATTTACTAAATAGCAGTCAGGATTCATCATTTAGTAAGAGGATTACATGGCCAAGTATTGATTTTTATTTTGAGATGGCAAGGAAGAAGTGAATCAAGAATGAAATAATTTGGGAACATAGGATTAGGCCATTCAATCACTCAAGCCTGTTCTAACATTCAGTTACATCATGGCACATTTGTACTTCAACTCTACTGACCCACATCTTTCAATTGCAGTTTTGAGATTTAACGTACTCCTTCCTTTTGAGGCCTGATCAGAGTTTGCAATGTTTATGATTAAAAAGTTTAGCTGAACGGGGTGGGGGGGGCGCTATCGGAACATTAGTGTACAAACAACAAAGTAATGGAATAATGCAGGTAATCCCTAATTTTTGAGTGTCAGACATTTCATATTTATAATTGTTCATATTCCTGCAGGAATATGTATAATACCATGTAGATAGCTTTGTTTTCAAATCAAAAAATGACCACAACAGACTTTCCTGTTTGTTTCTCTTGGTGAAAATAAGCAGGTGTGGTTACAGGAATATGGGTGAGCTGAATATGATTGTCCTGCTGTAACCATTTCCCTGTAATCAGACAGTTTCTGTATAAAATTTGCTGATGTTTGTAATATCTTAAGAGCCACTTTGAATCATACTGCTAGTGTCAACTAGTGTTGTTAGGAATTAAGGAAGAAGTATCATAATCACAGTCCATTTCAAACACCAGTTCAAACACCATTATGTACAAAAGTCTCATCAACTCCATATCAAACAGGTTGGCATCTCTATTGAAATAGACATAAGAATTTGACAAATTCTTGTTCATTAATATGATAGTAGCATATTGAACAATAAATATATAATCCTTGGAATTTTGTGACTATTCAATAAAATGTACGTCCTCTCCCTTTACCTTCCCTCTTCCTTTATGACGTGCAATGTTCTTCTGAGCCTGAGTTAGAAGGTTGTGGATTCATGTCCTGTATCAGGGTCTTGAACAGAGAATTCAGACTGATGCTGTATTAGAATAATGAGTGAATGGTGCATTACTGGAGGTTCTATCTTCTGAATCAGAGGCCCAAGGTGGGAATTAATAGGGCAGTGGTCAGTCCATTCACAAGCTGAAAAATGTGGGTAGGGCTGCCCCAGGTGGTTTTGGAAAAATCAATTGCAATTTTCGAGTACCCTGTTTTGGGGGTTGAGTATATGTGCCACTGAGAGAGATTCTAGTCATCACTGGTACTGCAAATCTGCAGTGAAGAGTCGTCAACCTTTGATTAGAACATTCGTAAAGTTTTCATCATGTGACCTTTTCCAATATTTCTATAACTGACATACAAACGTGTACAAACGATAAAGATTTTTTTGTTCCTCTGGGTCATTGCTTGGAGTAGTGTTCAGGATTAATCTTCACGGCAGTCAACCCTATGGAGGAGGCTCAAGACAATGCTTGCCTCCAAGGTGCTTCTCCAGGAAGGATCCCGATAGTTTGTTCACCACACTGGTAAAATACCAGTGGCAGAGGACAGTGACGGGTACGTTAGCCTTTGATATCCCAATCTAATTTTATGTTTCATGAGATGTCAGGTGAACCAGATTTAAAAGGGAAAGAAAGTTTGGGTAAGGGTGGACGGCTAAGAATGTATCAAAACTTGATTTGAAGCCGAGTCAGGTTATTTTTCAGGTTCAAGCCTTGTTGGAAGGGTCTCAGTCGGGATTCCATACAGATGAAACCCAAATTATGGCAGGCTAGGAACTTGAGGACTGTAATTGTTTGAGACTACAGGTAGTGGCATTGTGTTGCAGATGGTTTATTTAATATACTGTAGTCCATAAGCTTTGAACATGGAGAAGTTATCAAATCTTCTTTAAATTTAATAAACTTCAAAACAGCTCCAGTTTGCATTGATGATTGCATACCCTCCCAAGTAATTGTGACATTATTAAAACAATTCTTTGAACAAAACTGCTTTTATATGTTGCATGTTTTCCATCGATGTATTTTAAATACTCAATTGCGTGACTCAAAGAAAATGAGTAGCTAAGATTTATACTAGTGTCTCTAGTTTCTTGATTGGTAATGTGTTTAGTCGACAGACATTCCCTTTAATATGTAGATTGCTATTTAACTAGCATTTCTTGCTTGTGATGAATCTTGTGTACTTTAGTATCCCTTAGTTAGTCACTTTAGCAATTTAGTGTTACCTTTTGGACAGGTTGATGTCTTCCAATGAAACATTAAATTAATACCTCATCTCGCCCTCTCTGATATGATGTAAAAGATCCTACACTATGGTTAGTAGCTAGGGCAGAAATGTTTGCCATGGTGTCCTGGCCAATATTTATCCTTCAATCAATATCTGAAAATACTCTAACTGGGTGCTGTATGAGGGACCTTGCTGTGTGCAAATTAGCTGCTGCATTTCTTACATTACAACAGTGAACACGCTTCAAAGGGCGCTTTGTTCACTGTAAACCTCTTTCAGACCCACAGAGGGCATGAAAGGCACTATTTAGATACAAATCTATATTTATTATCCACGTCAAATTAGAAACTGCATCAAGTTTATTCTATAGCAATGATCCAGCACAAAAGTCTTAAAACCATATCACTCCTAACACTGTATGGAACGTAAATTACTCTTTGCAGACTATGAATCTTTTGTCTTACCTACAATCATCACTTTCTACATCAGTTGATTTGTGCATACGGAAAACAAATATATTCAGAGCAAACTTTTTTGTTGCTAACTGAAATCTGCATGACTTTTAACATTGCTGGGTTTTTTTCCAAATTGGGAAACCTAGGTGAATGTCTGAAACTAAGGCTGAAGAGAGTAGAAGAGATGACTGGAAGCATAAAGATGTAGCTTCAGGCTTGTATTCCCAGAATGTACTTGTTGAATTATTTTGTCCAGTGCTGCTGACCCCCTTAACTGAGTTAGTTTTTCCAACTAACACTGCCAATATAGTAGAACCATATGTCAATCATTTTGAGCCACTAAGGGGCAATATTGCTTAAATGGTAAGGAATGAAGCAGAAACTGCATTATAAATTCAATAAAACAGCATTTATTGTCTATCCTTAACTGGCATTGAAGGATACTACTTGGAGATGGACAATAAATGTTGACCTAGCCAGCAATGCCCACAATGCATAAATGAATTTTTTTTTAAAAAAAGTTAGCTCGTGACACCATTTGGGACGGGGGACGTTCTCTTAACCCTATGTAGGGACTCTCAAAATAACTCACTAAACATTGTCCCTTTTTGGAATTGTTCAACTGAATTTTGGTGTTTGTAACTTTCCACCCAAATACCACGGGGAGCGGCTGTTCAGTAGTGATAATTTCTTTGCTTCTGGTGAATACTAATGAGTGCAAGGAAGTCTTGCTTATTTCTATTGGGATAACTTAATGCTTCTTAACATGTTTTAAGTCATTGAGTAAGACACAATGGTCAGGATTTTGTTCTTGTGAACAGAGCAAACAATCTGGAAAATAACTTTAGAAGGTGATAAGGCTGAATGCATGCAAGTAGAATTAGTTTGGAAAATGAAATGTGCCGAAGAAATGTGTATTTTAGCCAGAAATGTCATAAAACATCACCTTTCATATTTAAAAATCATTTCATACTTATGCATCCACAATGTGTCTTACAGATCTTTTCTAAAGCTTGTCTGAATAAACTAGATTTATTGGAGATTTACTGGATTTTAAACAGTACAGTGGATTGATAATCTCATTATGACTCCAACTTCCCTTTTCCCAGCAGACCAGGCCTTTATCAGGCTACTGGCATTTAAATTCCTGTGTCCCAAGCTCAGATGGTATGGTAGAATAGAGAGGCCAAAAGGTTTACAGATTATCCTCTGTCCTCATCAGAATATATAAATTGAGCTGTAGACACCTATCAGGTGCTTGGGAATTTCAAAAACTTGCCAAAGCCCAGGAGCAAGGGTAAGAGAGTGAGTGTGTAGGTCAGAGAGACAGTGTGTGAATCTGTAGTGGCCTATAATGTTACAGAGTGATCCTGCTCTGTCCAACTCAAAAAAAATCTAATAAATTCTGAAACCTTTTCTTTAGAAGGAATTTAGCCCTTAGGAAGGGATCCTAAGGGCTCCAAAAGATACGAAAATCCAAATTAGATCTTAATTATCACAAGTTTCAAACTTGAGAAAACAAAAAACTTAAATCCAGTAAGCACCACAACCTCATGTCACCATTAAAATAAGGTCTGTAACTAATTTCAGATGGCTGCCAAGCTCACCTATAAAACACGGTGACAAATTTAGTAGATACCTGTGTAGACTGTCTGTGTGGAGTTTGCACATTCTCCCTGTGTCTGCGTGGATTTCCTCCGGGTGCTCCGGTTTCCTCCCACAGACCAAAGATGTGCAGATAAGGTGAATTGGTCATGCTAAATTGCTCATAGTATTAGGTCACTTAGTCAGAGGGAAATGGGTCTGGGTGGGTTACTCTTCAGAGGGGTGGTGTGGACTGGTTGGGCCAAAAGGCCTGTTTCCACACTATAGGGAATCTAATTTAATGGGGCGGCACGGTGGCTCAGTGGTTAGCACTGCTGCCTCACAGCACCAGAGTCCCAGGTTCGATTCTAGCCTCAGGTGACTGTCTGTGTGGAGTTTGCACATTCTCCCCATGTCTGCGTGGGTTTCCTCCGGTTTCCTCCCACAGTCCAAAGATGTGCGGATTAGGTGAATTGGCCATGCTAAATTGTCCATTGTGTTAGTTGCGTTAGTCAGAGGGAAATTGGTCTGGGTGGGTTACTCTTCAGAGGGGTGGTGTGGACTGGTTGGGCCGAAGGGCCTGTTTCCACACTATAGGGAATCTAATCTAATCTACTTGAACTCCCAGACAGATCTGGCAGGGTCTTCTGCAATGTTAAATTGTTTGTTGTTGCACTCTTTTTCATATAATGGACATTAGATTCCATTGCTCCCTAACTCTGCATTTTGGTCCATTGGGTTATTGCTGGAAGTAGCAGAATTCTGCTAATGGGGCAATAAGTAATCCCACTATCCTTCATTTGATGCCAGATTAGATCAAAGATGCTGATACTGGATAACGTGAACACAGAAGATGGGTCTGAAATTGCAATTTTACAAGCTACATTGTCAAAATGTTAAACAACTTCTAGGAAGCGTATGGTAGAATAGCAGGTATGAACCACAGTTGCTAGCTCCAGTGTAAATCAAACAATTGCACAGTCATGTGATGAGATAAAAATAGACTCCTTCTGTTTTTAAAATTGTAAGCTTAACATGAGGTATAATAGAATTAATCAAGAATACGTTACACTATCTTTTCAAAGTTAGGATTTAAAATGACATTTTTAATGGATGAAAATCACCAGACAAAGTAAACACAAAAGTTTCCTTCCCTACAAGACTAGAGGTTTGGGCTTTTACAACAATTCAACAACTCCATGATCATTTTACTGATACCAGATTCTATTTTCAAATTTTAAAATGAAACGAATTCAATTTCTCTGTGGATTACTAATTCAATAATATTATCTATGTTCATGGTATTCCACCACAATCTACAACGTCATGAACCAGCATGTCCCCCACTCAACCATTACCATCAAGCCCAGGAGAGCAACCCTGGTTCAACACAGAGTGCAGGAGACCAGGCCAGGAGCAGCACCAGACAGATGTAAAAATGTGGTATCAGCCTGGTGAAGTGATAAACAGAACTACTTGTGTGCCAAACAGCATAAGCAGTGAGTGATAGACTGAGTTGTGATCTCATAGCCAACAGATCAGATCTAACTTCTGCAGTCCTGCCACAGGTTGTGGACAATTAAACAACTCATTCAAGGAGAAGGTTACACAACATCCCTATCCTCAATGATGAGACAGCCCAATCCATCAGTGCAAACGATAAGGCTGAAGCATTCGCAGCAATTTTCAGCCAGAAATGCCAAGAGGATGATCCATCTAGGCTTCCTCTTGTGACCCCCAGCATCGCAGTTACTGGTCTTCAGTCAGGACTCTTCTAGCAGTGGTAGTGTCAGTACCTCTAGCCCAAGTCCTACCTACACCAGAGGTGTGTTATAACATCCTTGAACAGGTTGATTTCAAGGTTGACTATTTATTTAAAATAAATAGTCTTCAGTCAATTTGATTCACTCCATGTGACATCAAAAAATGGTTGGAGGCATTGGATGCTGCAAAGGCTTTGGGCTCTGACAACATTTAAGCAATAGTACTGAAGACTTGTGCTCCAGAACTTGCCGCTCCCCTCGTCAAGCTGTTCCAGTACAACACTGACATCTAACCAACATTGTAGAAAATTGTCCAGATAATTTTGTACAAAAAAAAAAGCAGGACAAATCCAACCCAGCCAATTGCCACCCCATCAGTTTGATCTTGAGCATCAGTAAAGTAATGGAAGCTGTTATCAACAGCACAACCAAGCAGCACCTACTCAGCAATAACCTGCTCAGTGTGGCCCAGTTTTGGTTCTGCCAGGGCTGCTCAGCTCCTGACCTCATTACAGCTTTGGTTCAAACATGGACAAAAGAGCTGAATTTCAGAGGTGAGGTGAGAGTGACAGCCCTTGACATTTGACTGAAAAGAGGCATCAAGGAGCCCTGGCAAAACTGGAATTAATGGGTATCGGGAGCAAACTTGCTGCTGGTTGGAGTAATACCTGGTTGTTGGAGATCAGTCATTTCAGCAGGAGTTCCTCAGGGTAGTGTCCTTGGCACAAACATTCTCAACTGCTTTATCATAAGTCAGAAGTGGGAATCGCTGATGATTGCTGAATAGTCAGCACCATTTGTGACTCCTCAGATACTGATGCAGTCCATATTCAGATACAACAAAATCTGGACAATATCCAGGCTCGGGCTGACAAGTGGCAAGTAACATTCGCATCACACAATGATAATTTCCAGAAAGAGACAATCGAACCACCGTCCCTTGATACTGTCAGCCCTTGATCCTCTTACCATTACTCAATCTCCTACAATCAATACCTTGTTACAGGGAATTACCAGGTCCAGAAACTACTGGACTTGCCATATAAACACAGTGGGCTACAAGAGGTCAGAGGTAAGGAATACTGCAGTGAGTTACTTACTTCCTGAATCTCCAAAGCCTATCCACCATCTACAAGGCTGAAGTCAGGAGTGTGATATAATAGCCCCCATTTACCTGGATGGGTGCAGCTCCAACAAGACCAAGCAGTTGACACCATCCAGGACAAAGCAGCCCACATCCACAAACATCCACTCTTTCCACCACTGACATTCAGTAGTAGCAATGTATTATCTACAAGATGCGCTGCAGAAATTTACCAAAGATCCTTAGAAAGCATCTTCCAAACCCAAATCCACTTACATCTCGAAGGACAAGGGCAGCAGGTATATGAGAACAACCTGCAAGTTCCCCTCCAAGTCACTCACCATCCTGACTTGTAAATATATTGCCGTTCCTTCAGTGTTGCTGGATCAAAACCATGGAATTTGCTCCCTAATGGCATTGTGGGTGAACCCACAGCAATGCAGTGGTTCAAGGAGGCAGCTCACCACCACTTCCTCAAGGGCAATTAGGGACGGGTAATAAATGCTGACCAGCCAGAAATGCCCACATCTCCCGAATGAATAAATACAAAAAAAATCCAGCAAATTAAACTGGAAATAAAATGTTGTGCTCAATTCTACTTTGCTTTCAGAGGGATTTTGTGTCAATATGCAATAACTATGTAATGATTTACAAGAGCTGAATCACTGAATTTATCAGAACACCAAGTGAAATTCTGACTGGGCTGCGTGGGGGTGGGGGATTCAATTGATGTCAGAAAGTTTCCTGTAACAAGTGTACTTAACACAAAATGAAATTGCAAAGAGTGTTGCAGGCACTTGGAATCTAGCTGGTTCATGTGATAGGAATTGTTTTTTCTCCTTGATAGATAGTCTGAATAGTGATCGATTTGTGAGCAAGGCTGAAATGGCTCAGGTTTCCTCATTATTCTGATTTTGATTGCGAGTAACAATTTTGTACTACAGATTGAACTTGCTACTGCTAAGCTACATCAGACGAAACTGCACAGCTTATGGTCTGCAATATGTAAATATCAAAACATGCAATGCCCTTCAAAGTGTCAGAACAACATTGTCTGAAATCAAAAGACAATTAATAGATGGAGTTTTAAACCACAGTGCAAAAGATATTTCAGAATTTGGTCGACTTTTGTTTGCTCAAGGACTGGACAGATTCTTAGCAACCGCTTTAATTTAAAACTTGACATTGTTTAAAATCCCTCCATGGCTTTGCCCTTTATTTCTGTAACTGCCTCCAACTCATTGTCTCTATTCTTCTGACTTTCCAAGCCTTTCTGCATTCTACACCCCCACCCCCTCCACCTGAGCTGTCTATTAGTGGGGCCTATCCCTTCAGTTATATGCTCAGAATCCCATATGTAATCCACACTCTGCCTCTTGACATCCTTTAAGTGGAAATTCACTCTCGAATCAGCGTCCTTCACTCCCCACCATCCCTCACACTCCCTCTATTCCCCCCCCTCACACTCCCTTTATCCCCTCCTCACCTGTCCCTCACACTCCTTCTATTCCCCCCCTCACCCGTCCCTCACACACTCCCTCTATTCCTCTCCTCACCCGTCCTTCATACTCCCTCTATACCCCCGTCCCCCCCACTGTCCTTCACATTCCCTCTCTCTCGTCCCTCACCGTCCTCCCCACACACACCTCCCCCACTCCCCCTGAACCTTGGGACATGTTTCCCTAAATTAAATGCTCTAAATAATTTCAAGCTGTTATGAAGAACAAAAAACATCATCGTTTTCATTGTATTCACCAGAATTATTTTCTCCAGAACTCATTTTGATTTTATAAAAGTGAATCTTATATTGCAAGTAAATGATCTGGAATGTATTGCTTATAAACATGGCAAAAGTAGATTCCACAAAAGATTTTTGTAAGTAATGAGAAAAATACTTGAAAATGAAAATACTTGCAGACTGCAAACAGAAGACCATGTAAATGGGATTAATGGTATATGGCTTTCACAGAACTAGTGCAGGCATTTGTTACAAAAATGGCCTGCTTTTGTCTTGGAAGATTCTAGAAGGTACTTGACTTAGTCCAACAATATGGTTGTACACTGTGGCACATTTTACTATGGCACATTGCCAAGCTTCTAGTGAACCCTGGAGACTCGTGTCAACCATAAACACGATATAGTTGTAACTATAATTTACCTCATCATTTGAAATTACAGGTGTTAACACTGGCTATGAGGAATATTGTCTTTGTGTGATGCTAACATTCTTCCGGTGATAGGCTGGACAATTAAAAAAAAACAAAAATAAATAGATAGGCTAAAAACTATACACTGGTGTTAAGTGTTGAGCACACAACTACTAATCTTATCTTGCACTGCAGTAGGGGTCAATTTGGACATGTGCAGCCTTACCTCCAAGTACAAAATCACTGTGCTAGCTTGTTCACATATAGACACATTGAGTGCGAATGTAAAAAGAATTTCATGTTTTTGTAACAATTCTATTAATGCAGTCTATGCTATACAACACTGTGCATCTGTACAAGAACAATATACATGTTGAAATATATAATTGTACTTCTCATCAGCATATATTTAAAATAATTTGTTTGCAAGATGCACTGGTTTTAATACCTTAAAACAAAAGGTAGGCCTAATAAGGATCGATAGTGATTGTCTTAATTTCTACTGTATTCCTCTATTCCCCCATTCCCTCTTCTGGTATGCATAATCTTTGTTTCTTTAAATTTGCAGCATATAACTGCAGATCTGGCAGGCCAGAGCACTTTACAGTTGTATTCATTCACTTTTGTGTTCCCTGACTACAACAGTTAACTGTATATAGAGAATGTGTTGTTGCTATTACACTGGTTGCATTCAGAGTGCTGCATGAATTAAAGGATTGTTGTCTTATGTACATTTGTCACAGAACTCTTGCCATTGTAATAAAAGACTGAAAAAGATTATAACAAGAATGATTGCAGCTTCATGCTTTGGGAACACATTCCCAAAAGACAATGACTATCTTTTAAAGCGTAGTTTGGTAGATTACTCTGCACAATTGACTAGACCAAAGTCATGGGTTCGCATACTGCCTGGACTGAGTATTTCAAGGTCTGCCTAAGTACAGAAATACAATATTTTCCTAGGAAGGGGAGGGAGAAATTAAAAGTCAATTGTTCTGACTTGTATAGCACCTTTAACAAATGCGCTTGCATTTTATAAAAAGCAAACTATCCCAAGGTGCTCCATATCATCTCAGTTTCTCCACCCAAAGACAATCCACTCCAGCTGCAATGGGATCAAACAGTATACTGTTGATATTCGCATGATCCACAATGGCCAACGAGTGAACGAAGCCAATTACCCTGCTCCACCCTATGTTGCTATGGCAACATGCACTTTACAAGCATGTTGCAGCCTACAGACATGGATAGTAATGGCAGAGATTCCAACTGCTTTCCATCACGGCTGACCAGGAAACTCTTACACTCTTGCAACCCCGTCACTGGCATGTGTAGGAAGGAGGTACAAGTTGATACTTAACCTATCTAGCCATCTTATCAGTGCACATTCCTTGGGTATTAATCCTGGAGTGGGATTTGAACCACAACTTCTGCCTCAGAGTCTAGGATGCTGCTATGCCACAAGATCTTCTCTTCCAAAGAAATATGATCAGACAAAAAAAATTAACACTGGCCAAAGGAGGAGCAGTTAGGATGGGCCAACAATAGTTTTGTCCAAGAAGTCTTAGAGGAGACAAAGAAATATGATGAGAAGTTCCTGTGTTTAAAGCCTAGACTGCTAAAGGCACAGTTGGTCATGAATTTTTAGTTCCTCTTTTTGTGCCACTGTTAAGAGGATCACTGGTAAGAGCTGACAAAATCTGTCACCTTTGTCAGAGACTGCAAGTAAACATGAAACCTGGAAACTCAGTGCTGTTCCAAAAACAAAATTGCTATCAAAAAATATTAAATTATATTACTCAGACTTACATGGAATGGAAGCTTTATTATGGAACACCAACAAATACAGACGTACATTATAGGAATTTGCCTGCATTATTTCTTCTGTCACCTGGCCTTCTAACATCCAATCAGTTGGCGTATTCTGTATAAAGTTAGTTCAGTATTAAATTCCAAACATATTCTGAACAAAGGGTGTTTCGTTAGCTTCTGGACTAATACAGAACGACTATAACTTTTGCCAGAACCATCACAAATCTTTAAACCTTTAGGTTTGTTCGATCATGGTACATTTGGTATGGGTCATTCACATACCAGTTCCGCCTTTTCCAGAAATCCGTTGTCATTTTGTCTAGCATTTTGCTTTGGGTCTTGTTGCAGAAGACATGTTGTCGGAGTCTACGTTTTCTCGCAGGCCGTTTCTTCCAAAGTTTTTTTTTGTATCCCGCCTGAAAGCAAAAGGAGCTGTGTTCAGGATCTAAGCAACATGATTCATTTCTGATGCAAAACCTGAGGACTGTTCAATCATAGTAAATGACTGGTAAGAAAGGAGAAAACAGCCATGTTCATCAGACTTTAGTGCAATAGAGTTTTCCCAAAATCATTTACATCTCACATTTAGCCACTTTCATCATAAGTATCAAGAAACGCAACCTGATATACAAGAGGAAATAATGATGGAGACATTCTATTCATATGCAAACCATTGATCTACTTAAACAACATTATTTTACCTTTGACCAAATTTCGTATAGGGGATAATAATTACAATCAGTACATTTTGGCCTGTTCTTCAGCTCATTTTAATCATATTTCAATTTCCTCATTCTACTTTCTTTAAATACAAAAGATTGTCTTGCATATCTCAATTCTGTCCTGTACATCTCTATTACTCTAAGACTCTGTAACAGTACTTCCCATTTTAATTACAATTGAGAGGACTTTCTTAATTACTTAGTCAATGTGGCAATCCTGCACTTATTTCTGTATTACCTTAATCCTATTGTCACTTTTTAAAACAAAATTCATTCATGGGAATTTATTGCCAGCATTTATTGCCCATACCTAATTATCTAGAGGGTAGTTATGAGTCAACTACATGTCTAGAGTCACATGTAGGCCATATCAGGTAAGAATGACAGTTCCCTTCTCTAAAGAACATTAGAGTCAGAGATGTACAGCATGGAAACAGGTCCTTCAGTCCAACTTGTCCATACCGATCAAATATCCTAACCTAATCTAGTCTCATTTGCCAGCACTTGGTTCATATCTCTCTAAAGCTTTCCTTCCATTCACACACAACCCTCTGAGTGAAAAAATTGCCCCTTAGGTCCCTTTTAAATTTTTCCCTTCTCACCCTAAACCCATGCCCTCTAGTTCTGGATGCCCCCACCCCAAGGAAAAGACCTTGTCTATTTACCCTTTCCATGCTCCTCATGAATTTATAAACCTCTATAAGGTCACCCCTCAGCCTCCGACACTCCAGTGAAAACAGCCCCAGCCTACTCAGCCTCTCCCTGTAGCTCAAATTATCCAACCCTGGCAACATCCTGGTAAATCTTTTCTGAACCCTTTCAAGTTTCACAACATCTTTCCAAAAGGATGGAGACCAAAATGGCACATAACATTCCAAAAGTGACCAAACCTATGTCCTGTACAGCCACAACATGACCTCCCAACTCCTGTACTCAATGCTCTGACAAATAAAGGAAAGCACACCAAACACCTTCTTCACTTTCCTATCTAGCTGTGACTCTACTTTGAAGGAACTATGAACCAGATGATTGAGAATCTCAAAGAATACATTGCCAACCCAATGCCAGTGTAAAATATCTCATGGTAGCTCAGGTGGAATTTGGAAAGGAAGAGGGTACATGCTATTACCATCCTGAATGCTTGAATAAACAACACTGGAATAGGGAGGCAATCCTGATAAAAAATATCAGGAGTTAGGTTCTAAATTAAAAAGCAGGACAAAAAGTATAATAATATCTGGACTATTGCCTGAGCCAGGTGCAATTGGAGAATCCAGTACAGAATAATTAATGTGGCTAAAAAGAAATGGGATACAGAACTGGCTCAAAGATAGAAGACAGAGGGTGGTGGTGGAGGGTTGTTTTTCAGACTGGAGGTCTGTTACCAGTGGAGTGCCACTACTTCTTGTCATTTATATAAATTATTTGGATGTGAGCATAACAGTTATAGTTAGTAAGTTTGCAGATGACACCAAAATTGGAGGTGTAGTGGACAGCGAAGAAGGTTACCTCAGTGTACAATGAGATCTTGATCAGATGGGCCAATGGGCTGAGAAGTGGCAGATGGAGTTTAATTTACATAAATGCGAGGAGCTGCATTTTGGGAAAGCAAATCTTAGCAGGACTTATACACTTAATGGTAAGGTCCTAGGGAGTGTTGCTGAACAAAGAGACCTTGGAGTGCAGGTTCAAAGCTCCTTTGAAAATGGAGACGCAGATGAATAGGATAGTGAAGAAGGTGTTTGGTATGCTTTCCTATTTTGGTCAGAGTATTGAGTACAGGAGTTGGGAGGTCATGTTGCGCCATTAGTTAGGCCACTGTTGGATTATTGCATGCAATTCTGGTCTCCTTCCTATCGGAAAGATGTTGTGAAACTTGAAAGGGTTCAGAAAAGATGTTGGCAGGGTTGGAGGATTTGAGCTATAGGGAGAGGTTGAATAGGCTAGGGCTGTTTTCCCTGGAGTGTTGGAGGCTGATGGATAACTTTTTAGAGCTTTATAAAATCATGAGGGGCATGGATAGGCTAAATAGACAAAATATTTTTCCTGGGGTGGGAGCAAGTGGGGAAAGATATAAAAGAGAACTAAGTGGCAACTTTTTCACTCAGAGGGTGGTATGTGTATGGAATGAGCCGCCAGAGGAAGTGGTGGAGGCTAGTACAAGTGCAACATGTAAAAGACAATTGGATGAGTATATGAATAGGAATGGTTTGGAGGGATATGGGCCAGGTGCTGGCAGGTGGGACTAGATTGGGTTGGGATATCTGGTCGGCATGGACAGATTGGACCGAAGGTCTGTTTCCATGCTGTACGTCTCTGTGACTCTAAGTGTTATTTTCTTAGAACACTGCTTTCAGTTCTGGAACAGTAACTAAAGGATAGGCTCCATCTAAACTGGAATGGGATCCAGGTTATTACAGAAAGGATAAGTAGAGAGGCAGCCAATGCTTAAAACTAGAAAGGTGGGAGAAAACATCCACAAGAAAATGTAAGCAGTCCAAATGTAAACAACATAGGAAAGGAGAACACTGATGATAAGAATATAAGTAGAGTTATAGAATGGGAAGCCAAAATAACGGTTAAATATTAAGTGAGAACATTTTTTCGATTAAAAATGATAGATAAAATGTTGTATAATTAAACAGCAGGACTGCAGGCTATTGTGTGCTCAGAGAACCAGACATGGGGCAGGGGGAGCCAGGAATGGAAACATTGCATGGTACAACATATTTAGAAAAGATAAAAGAGGGAAACTAGGGAAGTGGAATTGCTGTACTTATTTAGAATAGCATGCTAGTTGTAAGAAAAAAAGGGACACTGCACTTTGTATTACATACAGTTAAGATCTCTGCACATTAAAAAAAGGGATGCACTGACATTGTACTATGCAAGAGGATTTGAATACAAGAATAATGAAGTCTTGCTTCAAATATATAGGAGTTTGGTTAGACCACATCTGGAGTACATGTCCAGTTTTATTCTCCTCCTCTCAAGAAAGGAATGATAGAAATAGGATGAGTGCAACAAAGGTTCACTTGTTCCCAGCATGGTGGGATTGTTCAACGGAGAGAGACTGGGCAAGCTAGACTTATTCTCTAGAATCTCATTTCAAACTCAAAATACTTAAGGTGATAAGTAGGGTAAGATGCTTTCCCTTGGTTGGGGCACAACTTAAAAATAAGGGGATGTACTGGTGCAGGAAGCAAGGATTTCAATTCTTGGGTCACTGGGGTATGTTTAGCGGTAAGGATAGATTATACAAGAGGGACGGGTTGCACCTTAATAGGTGGGGGACCAGTATTCTGGCAGGTAGGTTTGCCACTGCAACACAGCCGCGTTTAAACTAAATAGTGGGGGGGGAGGGGACAAACTGGAAGTTTAAGAAGGAAGTTAAAGAGAAAGTTAGAACAAGAGAAGTCAAGAAAGACAACGGAATCAATGGAGCAGAAAATGCATAAAAGGATCATGCTGTGAGGTCAAGTGAATTGGGAATTGATAGGAAGGGTGCGAGGAGTAACAAATTAAAAATACTATATATGAATGCACGAGGCATTAGGAATAAGGTGGATGAGCTTGAGGCTCATTTGGAAATTGGCAGTTACGATGTTGTGGGGATAACTGAGACGTGGCTTCAAGTGGACAGGGCCTGGGAAATGAATATTCAAAGCTATACGTGGTATTGTAAGGACAGACTGACTAGCAGAAAGGGTGGGGTGGCCCTGTTGGTAAGGAATGATATTCAGTCCCTTGCACGGGGGGACCTAGAATCAGGGGATGTAGAGTCAGTATGGATAGAGCTGAGAAATTCTAAGGGTAGAAAGACCCTAATGGGAGTTATCTACAGGCCCCCAAACAGTAGCCTGGATGTAGTGTGTAAGGAGCTGAAATTGGCCTGTCGCAAAGATATTACTACAGTTGTTATGGGGGATTTCAACATGCAGGTAAACTGAGAGAATCAGCATGGTACTGTACGCCAAGAAAGGGAGTTTGTGGAGTGCCTCCGAGATAGATTCTTAGAACAGCTTGTGCTGGAGCCTACCAGGGAGAAGGCAATTCTGGATCTGGTATTGTGCAACGAACCGGATTTGATCAGAGACCTCGAAGTAAAGGAGCCATTAGGAGGTAGTGACCACAATACAATAAGCTTTAATCTGCAGTTTGAAAGGGAGAGGGTAGAATCGGAAGTGACAATATTTCAGTTGAATAAGGGGAACTATGGAGCTATGAGTGAGGAGCTGCCAAAGTTCAATGGTGCAATACCCCAGCAGGGATGGCAGTTGGACATCAATGGCAGGTATTTCTGGGTATAATGCAGAAGATGCAGGATCAGTTCATTCCAAAAAGGAAGAACTATCCTAAGGGGAGGCAGGGGTGCCCGTGGCTGACGAGGGAAGTTAAGGACCATATAAAGACAAAAGGGAAAAAGTATAACATAGCAAAGATGAGTGGGAAATGGGAGGACTGGGAAGCTTTTGAAGAACAACAGAGGATAACTAAAAAGGAAATACACAAAGAAAAATTAAGTTACGAAGGTAAACTGGTCAAAAATATAAAGGAGAATAATAAAGGCATTTTTAGGTATGTGAAAAGAAACAAAATGGTTAAGACTAAAATTGGGCCCTCGAATACAGAAATGGGTGAATTTATTACGGGGAACAAAGAAATGGAAGAAGAGTTGAATTGGTACTTTAGATCTGTCTTCACTGGGGAAGACATGAGCAATCTCCCACATGTAATAGTGGCTGAAGTCCTGAACTGAAGGGAATTTATATTAGGCAGGAAATGGTGTTGGAGAGACTGTTAGGGCTGAAGGCTGATAAGTCCCCAGGACCTGATGGTCTGCATCCCAGGGTACTGAAGGAGGTGGCTCTAGAAACCGTGGATGTATTGGTGATCATTTTCCAATGTTCTATAGATTCAGGATCAGTTCCTGCGGATTGGAGGGTGGCTAATATTGTCCCAGTTTTTAATAAGGAGGGATAGAGAAAACAGAGAATTATAGACCAGTTAGTCTGACCTCAGTGGTGGGAAAAATGCTGAAGTCAATTATAAAGGACGAAATTACGACACATCTGGATAGCAGTAACAGGATAGGTCAGAGTCAGCATGGATTTATGAAGGGGAAAACATGCTTGACTAATCTTCTGGAATTTTTTGAGGATGTAACTCTGAAGATGGATAAGGGAGATCCAGTGGATGTAGTATACCTGGACTTTCAGATAGCCTTTGATAAGGTCCCACATAGGAGGTTAGTCAGCAAAATTAGGGCACATGGCATTAGGGGCAAAATACTGACATGGATTGAAAATTGGTTGGCTGACAGGAAACAAAGAGTTTTCTTTCGGAATGGCAGGCGGGACTTGTGCCACAGGGATCAGTGCTGGGACTGCAGCTTTTTACAATATACATTAATGATATAGATGAAGGTATTAAAAGTAATATCAGCAAATCTGCTGATGACACAAAGCTGGGTGGCTGGGTGAAATGTGAGGAGGATGTTAGGAGAATACAGGGTGACCTGGACAGGCTAGGTGAGTGGACGGATGCATGGCAGATGCAGTTTAATGTGGATAAATGTGTAGTTATCCACTTTGGTGGCAAGAACAGGAAGGCAGATTACTACCTAAATGGAGTCAAGTTAGGTAAAGGGGCAGTACAACGAGATCTAGGTGTTCTTGTACATCAGTCAATGAAAGCAAGCATGCAGGTACAGCAGGCAGTGAAGAAGGCTAATAGCATGCTGGCCTTCATAACAAGAGGAATTGAGTATAGAAGCAAAGAGGTCCTTCTGCAGCTGTACAGGGCCCTGGTGAGACTGCACCTGGAATATTGTGCACAGTTTTGGTCTCCAAATTTGAGGAAAGACATTCTGGCTATTGAGGGAGTGCAGCGTAGGTTCATGAGGTCAATTCCCAGAATGGCAGAACTATCTTACGCTGAAAGATTGGAGCGACTGGACTTGTATACACTTGAGTTTAGAAGGCTGAGGGGATCTGATTGAGATGTATAGGATTATTAAAGGATTTGACATTCTGGAGGCAGGAAGCATGTTTCCGCTGATGGGTGAGTCCCGAACCAGAGGACACAATTTAAAAATAAGGGGTAGGCCACTTAGAACAGAGTTGAGGAGAAACTTCTTCACCCAGAGAGTGGTGGGTGTATGGAATGCTCTGCCCCAGAAGGCTGTGGAGGCCAAGTCTCTGGATACTTTCAAGAAAGAGTTGGATAGAGCTCTTAAGGATAGTGGAATCAAGGGTTATGGGGATAAGGCAGGAACAGGATACTGATTGAGGATGATCAGCCATGATCATAATGAATGGTGGTGCTGGCTTGAAGAGCAGAATGGCCTACTCCTGCACCTACTGTCTATTGTCTACTTAGGTCCAAGATGAGCATTGTGAATACTTGAAATTCTCTTTCCCGGAGGACTATGGAGGCACTGTCTTTGTGCATGTTTTAAGTTGTAGATTGTAAAATTTATCATTATCAATGATGTATGGAGTTTTTGGACTGGGATGGATAAAGGTATCTGCCCAAGGACTGCAGCAGTTCAAGAGGACACCATGAGCAATATATACTGGTCTAGCTAGTGTTGTCTAAATCACATGAAGAATTAAAAAAGAGAAAATAGAAGAAGGTTTTCCAAAAGTAAGAAACATTATGAGAAATAGTCAGTATGGCCTTCAAAAGGCCAAAACTGCTTGACCAATCTTTTTTTAATTTTTGAGGAACCAGTAGAATGGACAGTGGTAACAGTAGACACAATCAATCCAAAGTTTTCGCCTCTCACCTTAAACCTATGCCCTCTAGTTTTGGACTCCCCTACCCTGGGGAAAAAAGACCTTAGCTATTCACCCTATCCATGCCCCTCATGATTTTATATACCTCTATAAAGATTACCCCTAGGCCTCTGATCCTCCAAGCAAAATACCACCAGCCGATTCAGCCTTTACCTATACCTCAAACCCTCCAACCCTAGCAACATCCTCGTAAATCCTTTCTGATGCCTTTCAAGTTAACAACATCTTTCCTATAGCAGGGAGACCAGAATTGAATGTAGTATTCTAAAAGTGGCCTCATCAATATCCTGTACAGCCACAACATGACCTCCCAACTCCTGTACTCAGTGCATTGACCAATAAAGACAAGCATACCAAACACGTTCTTCTCTACCTTGTCTACCTATGATTCCACTTTCAAGGAACTACAAATTTGCACCCCATTCCCAAATGATGTCATTAGCTTGTGAAATTGGTTTAAAAATAAAATGCATCTCTTCCAATGCTGAATGTTGTGAACACAGACCTTTCTGCGCACCCAGAGACCACAGTGCAGTCGTAGGAACCTTTTGACAACAGATTTCACAGATTTCCGCTTTCCTTTACGCAGACTGCAGTACGTGAGAGCTCTCACCGATTGTTGAAAATTAGTAGCACAGTTAGGCAAACTAAACAAAGGAAATACATCACATTAATACAACATTTACTATAGTCCATCGCTCTTTATATGACATTGGTTAACCAAAGCCCATCTGGTCAGTAATTCAAGCCACATGTATCTCAATAAACCTCGATATTTGTTCGCGTGAAAACCCGTGGGGATGTCACTGGAAAGGAAGTGAAAGTGGCAGTCAGTACCTTGGAAAGGTTTGTCTCCAATTCCCTTACCGTTTCTAATTTAGATTCTTTGTTACTGAGAGCACAATGGAGTGGAGATCGTTTCTAGCAACAGCTGCAAGGAGACTCAGAGGCTTTGAAGAAAAAGAAGTAACGCAAAAGATATCAGCATCTTCTGCTGTTTCCGATATTTACTGATCTATTGTATATTTCCTTCACTTTCAAATTTCTACCATTTTCTCTTACCTTCTAAAATTGGTCCATATTACTCTCAGGACATACGATTATTCTTTGACATACGTAGATAAAAGCCAGCAATTAGCTTAGGATGCAAATACTAATTGTCCTGTTTTTACTTTAAATAAGCAGGGCCTTTTGTGTTGTGTGGATTTATAGGAAACTGATGCTGTGGTACTGATTTCGGTTTAAAGATTTACTTGTGATCACTTTTCATGTTCAGTGGCATGGTCAGTTGCTGCCCTATGTAAATCTGATATGCCTTATGTTCTCTCACACTGTCCACAATTACTTTAACAATCGCATGATTCTGAATGTAGCAACCATGTAGTGGCACGGTGGCTCAGTGGTCACCAATGCTGGCTCACAGAGCCAGTGACCTGGGTTCAGTGCCAACCTCGGGTGACTGTGTGGAGTTTGTACATGCTCCCCTAATCAGTATGGGTTTCCCCCAAGAGCTCCTGTTTACTCCAACTGTCCAAACATATGGAGGCTAAATGAATTGGCCATGCTAAATTGTCCATAGTTTCTCAGGATGTGCAGGCTAGGTAAGTTAGCCATGGAAAACGCAGGGTTACAGGGATAGGGTAGGGGAGCATGGGTCTGGGTGGGAGGCTGTTTGGAGAGTCAATGAAGACTTGATGGGCTGAATAGCTTGCTTCCACCCTGTAGGGATTCAATGATTCTGTGACATCCCCTTGAGATCGAAATCAGATATTCATGTCTTTGGTATAACTGCTTCTTCAATCCCCATGAAACGAACAGAACAAAAACTTGTTCAGACAAAACCAAATACCAATCATTGCGCTTCTCTAACTCATAGCAGGTTCACACGGTTCTTAGCAGATTCATTCAGTTCAAGCGTTATCATGTGACTTTGTGTAATAACATATTAGTGGGTTGCTTTACTTATACAAAATAACAATTCGCTACATTTGTAAGCTCTTTTCAACCAGTCTGAAGATTCTTCAAACACTTTCATTCCTTAATGTTATTTTTATAAACTTAACATTGTGATCTTTGCGTGACCTCACAGCCTTTCTCAAATTTTTTTTCAAATTTTCCTTTCCTTTGTTGATGGTTAAAAAAGCTGTCAAACCTATCCCAGAACAGAGGCTTTCCAATGTAATAGTTGTGAGGTTTCTTACTGATTATTACAATTATATCCTTATAGCATCCTTAACGTAGCAAAATATCCCACATTATCCCAACTAGGCATGAGGGAAGGCAAAACATTTTGACTCAGAATTGATAGAACTTGGAAGGCACTGTCTGGGAGGGTAGAGGAAGCAGATTCAATTGAAGGTTTCAAAAGAGTTGGTTATATATTTGAAAGTGATCAAGTTAGAGGGCTATGAAGAAAGGGCTGGAGAATGGGACTAGCTAGGTAGCTCTACAGACATGATGGGTTGAATGGCCTCCTTCTGCTCTGTAAAATCCCATGATTCTATTTGACAGAAGTGTTAAACAAAATTTGACACCAAGCCACATAAGGAAGTACGAGGGCCAACGTTTCATTTAAAATTAAGTTGTTGTTTAAAGCACAATCCTGCGAACACAAAGCCTTAGTCATCACAAAGCAAAGCCCATTACTGCTATATGCACCTGTGCAGCAGCTGTGAGCACATTGTTTAGAGTAAATGACCAAAAACATGATCAAAAAGGCATGTTTTAAGGACCTTTTATATGTGCAAGGAGAGGAATAGGACTGGACATGTTCATGACAGAATTTCTGAGTTTAAGGGCTTGATAGTTTTCATCCCAGTTAACTCTTGTGGAGCAATACAACAGAAACAATACAAATGGTCAGAACTGGAGAAATGCAAGTACCTTCGAGGGTTGTTGGGTTGGAGGAAGCAAACCAACAAATTGAACATCATACGGTTCTTTGGGGAAAATAACTAGCTAAGTGCCTTTTTTAAAAATGGTGCTTCAAAGCGTAGTATATTTGCATAATTTGCTTAATTCACCAACATACTAACAGTGCTTTATGACAGTCTTCATGCAGTGAAGAAACAAATCCATTTCATTATCAAGACAAATAAATTCTCCGAATAGTACAAGCTTAAAAACAGCACTGAATTTTGAAAATATAAATCCCACAATAATCAAAAGAAAATTAGACCATGCTGAACTAAAATTATGTTCTAGTAATTGCATGATTTATCTGAGTTGTTGTTCAGTAGTAGCTGTCATTGCTGTCAGATTTTGGTAGATTCAACTTAATCAGTATCAGGTATTTGGATCAGCTATGATCTTGTTCAGTGGCAGAGTAGGCTCAAGGAGCCAAATGATCTAATTCTCCTTGTTTGTATGTACCTCTCTACAAATAGTGTGTGAATAAGCAAAAAAGAAAAAAAAAAAATCAGACCTTGGGTAAGCGAACATTTCCCACACTCTCCTTTTCTTTATCATTTAATATCCTTTGTGTTTAGGTTCTGTCACACAGTGGAATAAATCCTAATCGAGTACAGGGAAATATGCTGTTTCCTTGAACGTAGCAAAGTTATTTCATAAACTAAGTAGTGTTTGGATGTAAGTAACAAGTGCAATACACTTTGACTCAAACAGCCAATCAACACAAACTCTCTGGCAGGAAGGACCCCACAAATGAAGTATAGTGTGGGAAGAAAGCTAATGTCAAAACTGAATACAAGAAAAAATACTACAATTTAAAAGAACAAATTAATTTGATGTACCAATAGAAGACTGGCATGTTGATTTCTCCGTTACAAACCATAAAGAAATAGTGTATGAGAATTCACCTTTGGACCACACATCCACATGACTTGGAACCACTGAAGTAAAATGCTAACTCCCTCCCACACAGCATTGTGGGTCTACCTACATCATTAGGACTGCAGAAAGTAAAACACCACCTTCTCACGAGAATTAGGGATATATAATGAAAGCAGGCCCTGCCACAATAGCCTCAATCCCGTGAGAGAGAAAAAAAAGTGCATCTGAGTTTACACACAAAAGATACAAATTAATATGATAAACAAAGGCACTTGAAATTTTAAATCACGAGGGAAAATGTCTATTTTCAAACTCACCTCTTGATAGCAGCGAATTTATGTGCACACATGTAGTTACTGCCCAAAGGTAACCCCAGTTTGGTTACCGTAGAGATAGTTGGAGATTGAATGTATCGGAGATCGAGGGTGGCAAACCTGGATACCAGCTGTGTAATGGAGGAACCTCCTGCAACATTTTTCCGCACCAAAGGAAGGAAGCGCATTAACGTTCCTTAAAACAAAGAAAAAAAACGTTTTTACTTTTCAAAGTTACAATATTTTATTTATTTATCTTATAAAATTTGTGTAAAAATCAGGTCAGAATAGTAAATCACTAGTTTAAGTCCTACAGAATGGTCAGATAACTGTACAGTCTGCAAAGGTAAGTTTAGATACTTGATTGGTCTCAGTGTTTAGGAATCATTGTACCGCTCAATATCTCAAACCCTAGCATAACTTTTCCTCTCCAAGTACTGAACCATTTTCTCTTGGATGTACTGAAATAATTGACCCCAACTGTTTCACTTAGTGATCCATTCCATTTGCTCACATATAAACTGGTTTACACAAAAATTGCCACTTTACTTACCTCAAGTCTTTGCCAATTTTGCAGCAAGTGCAAAGTTATATAAATGAGTACAAGTTCAATAGGAGTACAGTTATGGAAATGGAAAAGGTATATGCCCAAGTGAATTTCAAAGGAATTGACCTGATGGAGAACAAAATGCTGTAAACCTCAGTCTGCAGATCAATGATGGAACAGATGAGCAAATGAATGCTTTAACAGTTCTTTGAGTCAAGGTTCCAGTCCATTAACTATTATCGAAAATAACTTACCTCTGTTCCCTTCTACAGTACTATATCATCTGATCAAGAGACTCCTTTTCCAATTCACAGTGAACATGCTAGCCACATGTTGCAGGATTAATACAGATGGCCTTGCAGCTGATGACATCTATGCATCAGCTGTCCATACTTTGAGATACCCAGTTCTTCCATGGTTGTATTAGCATGCATACCAGGGCTTACAGAAATGGTTAGCGTCACTTTGAAAGTAAGCAATGTGGCATCACTGGCTCTTGACCTCACTACGTCTTCTTTGCTAACACGCAAAGTATGAAATGCTTTGACACAAAAAGGCCATCAGGAAAAATAGTCAATCAAGCAATTAACATTTTCAAGCAATCAACATCCAGCAGAGAAAGATGATCTCCCCTTTCTGTGAATGTATGTGGACACAGAGCAATTCTCCAAATAAAGTGATTCAAAATTTTAAAATTGGAAAAAAATTTAGGAAATGCAAGCAAACGTCAGCAATCCACACATGGCAAAATCATAGAAAATTGTGCCACTCAAACAAATATCCATTTTAACAGTCAATTCACTAACAACTTAAATGTGGGTTGTATTTGATGTCCTAGGGATGACAGAAAAGTGCATTTAGGATATATAAGCCCCCATTTAAATACAATATACAAACAGAAAATTGGATTCCTGTCTCAACTCCAATAAAGACCTAAAAGTCACATAGGATCAGCAGAAGATGCAAAATATGCAGAACTAAATTTTTACTAAATTGGGAGTATAATAAAGAATAGACATAGTCTCAAGATTTCTACAACAGTGATGATAAAGTCCTGTATGTCCAAATTCAGGTCTAGAAGCCGATTTCTGAAGGCCAGTGGTCAGGATGCTACCATTGGCCATAGTAACATTGCATTGGGCATTCAACATGGACATTCAGGATTTGCAGCAAAGTATTGTCAGCCTCAAGAATCCTCTGCGGAACCAGAGAAGTTCACAGGCAGGAACAGGTAAGTCATCCTACCTTGACTGATGCCAATATTTTTCTAAATCAATCACACCAATCTTTGTTCTCACTGAAATTTTTACCCACTCTTTTCCTGAAATGCAGCATATTTTTGATTTGAAATTATTTTTCCAATATTGATTTTGCCACAGATTCACATCCCATGCTTGTTTCCAATTATTAATTAGTCAGGAAGACGGTACAGAGCTGCCTTCTTGAACTACTATACTCCTCCAATTAAGGAGGGGGGGGGTTCTACGATTTTGACCCAGCCACACTGAATGAACAGTGATGTCCAGTAGTTCCAAGCCAAGATGATGAATGGCTCAGTGGGGCACTTACAAGCCATACTGTTCCCAATACATCTTCTGGCCTTCTAGATGGTAGTAGTCATATATTTGGAAGATATTGTTGAAGAAGCCTTGATGAATTTCTGTATTGTATATTATAAATGGTAGAAGATGCTACATCAGAGGCAAAAGAAGCAAAAGTTGAAGATGGTGAATTCATTGCTAATGAAGCAGTCTGCTTTGTGCTGTATGATGCTAAACTTGAGTGGTATTGGTGCTGTTCAAATCCAGACAGGTGGGGAATATTCCATCACATGCCTGACTTGTGCTTTATTGATGGGGGTATCAGGTCAGTTAGGATTTGTTGCCTTTACTTGCTCTTATAGCCATAGCAAGTATTGATATTTTCTTAATTAAACTGATCAAAGATGTTATAATGCATCTCTAAGGGAGTCTCATTATCTTATATTCCACAACCACCTGATGACAGAAATGTGCTCTGAAAGCTAGTGCTTCCAAATGAACCCATTGCACTATAAACTGGCTTTGTGAGATTTTTAACCTGGGACAAACCAAGGCCTCCTGGTCTAGCAAGAGGAACACTTCCATTGCACACAAGAACCCTTATACAGTATTTATAAAATGTTGCTGCCAAACCTACTGAGTTTCTGCAGCACTTGACTTCAGATTTCCAGTATTTTGCCTTCATTTTCAGCTTCAGGAGATGTTATTACACACCTTTGGGAGCAAGTTAGACTCAAACCTTGGGTCTGCTGGCCCAAAGGAATTTATAAACGTCTAGGTATTTTCTAACCAACCTGTTCAGAGATGGCAGTACATATTTCTGGGGAGCAAGTAGACGTTCGGTCCATTTTAATCAATGACAAGCCCCGGGATGTTGACAGTGAATTACAGAAATTCAGGGGCGATAGTTAAGAGTCCCTCTCGTTAGAGATGGTCATCGCCTCATTAATACTAACTCTGACAACAAGCAAAAAAAACAAAAATTGCCCAGAGCATTCCTGTTGGACCATAACCTGGTTTTGTGTGATTGCTAACTTTGACCACCCCAGCCCAACACTGGCACCGTCACTATCAGATCATTCCCGGTTGGCCAGGCCCCACCAGCGGATAGCCGCCTGCATTCTCTCGGCTGACGGAGGACGAGGACGAGGCCGAGGCCTCTCCTGTCCTACCCTCCCCCCGGGGGGAGGGGGGTGAAGAGTGTCCCGTGCCCGGAGCACAAAGGACGGGATGGCCTTAACCGCGTGCCAGCCAGCCCCCCTGCCTGCCCACCCATTCCTCCCTCCTGTATCCCGCCGCCCCACTCCCAGGTTGTATTCACCCGCCGCGCTCCTGAGCGCCGCCATCTTCACCGACGGTGTCCTCCCGCGGTCAAAACCCAGACTCGCGTCATTCAAAATGTACCCACAAACTCGGGATGGTTGTGCAGCCTCTGGATTAGTGGTGCTGGAAGAGCACAGCAGTTCAGGCAGCATCCGAGGAGCTTCGAAATCGACCTTTCGGGCAAAAGCCCTTCATCAGGCGGCCTGAAGCGTGGAGAGATAAGCTAGAGGAGGGTGGCAGAGGGCAGTGTCATGCCTGCATCGACACTTTATCATCTCCACAAATCCAATTTTTAATCTGCCCCGAAAACATTTCACTGGGTGAAAGGAGGAATGGGAATCAAATACTTTCTCAAACTAGCTTTGAACTGAGCTGCTTTGGTCTGTCTCCACCTGAAAAAAACCTATTTCAGTGCTGTGTGACTGTCACTTCATCAATGAAAATGCTTATTTTCATTTTTAATTTGGCCAATTATTTAACAAAACTATGCATTACTTGTAGCTATCTTTGAGAAGGATAGTGCAGAGTTTCAAAGGGTAGGGACAAATTGAAGACTTGTACTGAAGAAGAGTGACTGGACCTGAATGCAAAATTACAAATACGCAAGAATCCAAAAACGACATGATTGCAAAATGAAATTTCCGCTTTCTCTCCACAGATGCTGCTGATTCCTGCAGATTTTTTTCCAGCAATTTCTGTTTTTGTTTGGGACAATTGAGAATGGGCTGATAAGACGCAGTTAATGCATAAATTCAAACTGTTTGGAATGATGAAGAGACAATACATTTGAAGGGTACGATTCTTAGTGGAATGCAGGAGTAGAGGGACCTACGTGTATACGTGCATAAATCATTAAAGGTAGCAGGACGGTTTGAGGGAGCAATTAATAAAGCATACATTACTTTGGACTTTATTAACAGGGAATGGAGTATGAATGAATGGTTTTATAGGTAAAAACAAGGACTGCAGATGCTGGAAACCAGAGTCTAGATTAGAGTGGTGCTGGAAGAACACAGCAAGTCAAGCAGCATCCGAGGAGCAGGAAAATCAGCGTTTTGGGCAAAAGCCCTTCATCCGGAACTCCTGAAGCTGTTGCCCAAAATGTTGATTTTCCTGCTCCTCAGATGCTGCCTGACCTGCTGTGCTTTCCCAGCACCCCTCTAATCCTGAATGGTTTTATTGTCATTCCAACCTTGAGTCAGATTGGTTCTATTTCCAAAGTACACACACACACTTTCTCTCCCTCACATGCATACACACATATAAGTCAGTGGAGTGAATTTGCAGATGCATTTTATTTTGCACACAATCTGCAGGCAGTCAATCATGTGACATTTTATAAATTCCTACTTTGGAAATAGAACCAGTCTGACTCAAGATTGAAATACAGACAGACTCTAATTTCACACTTTTAATGCATTGCCTGAGCTGAGATGTCACTTTTTAAATATAAAACCTTAAGTTATAGGACATAGAACATTACAGCGCAGTACAGGCCCTTCGACCCTTGATGTTGCACAGACCTGTGAAAATAATCTGATACCCATCTAATCTACAACGTTCCATTATTATCCATATGTATGTCCAATGCCCATTTTAATGCCCTTAATGTCAATGAGTCTACTAATGTTGCAGGCAGGCCGTTCCACACCCCTACTACTCTGAGTAAGAAACTACCCCTAATATCTGTCCTAAATCTATCACCCCTCAATTTAAAGCTGTGTCCCCTCGAGTTAGCCTTCACTATCTGAGGAAAAAGGCTCTCACTGTCCACCCTACCTAACCCTCTGATTATCTTATACGTCTCGAATAAGCCACCTCTCAACGTTCTTCTCTCCAACAAAAACAGCCTCAGTTCCCTCAGCCTTTCCTTGTAAGACCTTGCTACCATATCAGGCAACATCCTCCTCTGATTTCCACATCCTTCCTATAATGCGATGACAGAACTGCACGCAATACTCCAGGTGTGGCCTTACCCGTGTCTTGTACATCTGAAGCATGACCTCGTGGCTCCTAAACTCAATCCCCCTACCAATAAATGCCAACACACTGTATGCCTACCAATAAACGCCAACAGCCCTATCAGCCTGGGTAGCAACTTTCAGGGATTTATGCACCAGGACACCAAGATCTCTATTCATCTGCACTGCCAAGAATTTAACTATTAGCCCAGTACTCTGTTGTTATTTCTTCAGAATTTTTTTCCTTTGTTCTAAAGCTCTGCTCCTTTCCCCTTTCCCTTCTGAGCAACAGGGACAGACTTTGCTTCAGAGACCTGTGCCCCATTGCTTACCCCTGGTAAGTTGTCCCCCACAACAGCATCCAAAACGGTATACCTGTTGTTGAGGGGAACCACCACAGAGATCCCTGAACCACCTGCCAGTTACCTTGACAGTAACCCATCTACCTTCTTCACGTGGCTATGGCATAACTACCTCCCTGTAACTCCTCTCAATAACCCCCTCTGCCTCCCGAATGATCCAAAGTTCATTCAGCTCCAGTTTCAGTTCCCTAACATGGCTCTCGAGGAGCTGGAGTTGGGTGTACTTCCCACAAGTGAAGTCAGCAGGGACACCAGTGGTGAACCTTACCTCCTACATACAGCAGGAGGAATATTCAACTACCCTAACCCCCATTCCCACTATTCTAAATTCCCAAATAAACCACTGAAAAAAAAGAAACATGAAAGAAAACACTTACCACCTTACCAACCAATGCACAGAAGTTGTTTTTTTTCATTAGAAGAGGAGGATGGGTGGGAGACACTAGCCGAGTAGTGTTTTGGGAAAAGCAACCACCCAAACCCCGCAAAGCAACCTTGTGACCAGCCTCTTGCTTGATGCTCCCTCACTTCCTGCTGTTGGAACAACAATGGTAGGCCCCAACACTAGAGGTGAGTTTTAAAACTTCTTTCCTCACCTTTCCGACAGCCTCCTACTCGATGCTCTCGCAACTCCTGCTGCTGGAACAACAATGGCCTCGGGAATGTGATTTGAAAAAAGTTCTGGGATTTACGTATTAATGAATTCTAAAGGATGAAAGACTTAACAGCAATCTAGATTTGTTCAATATGTCATATCAGTTGTATGGCTCTATGATCTCATGCTATAAATTCTGTGTCTTTATGATCCTGCCTCACTAGCTCCCTGAGAAAGGAACAGCACTCCAAAAGCTAGTACATCCAAATAAACCTATTGGACTATAATCTGATGTTGTGTGACTTTTAATTTTGTCCATGGATGCTGACTGATCTGCTGTAATCTCCAGCATTTGTTGTTTTCAAATTATTGAAAAGCTTTTCCACTGTTGCATAATCCAGTGCCATTTTGAATAGTTTTAAGAAAAAGAAAAAAATGAAAGAGGGAGATCATCTCACAAACTTGATTGAGCATTATGAAAAAGTAACCAAGAAAATTGATTTGATTTATTATTGTCCCATGTACCATTGTACAGTGAAAGGTTTTGTTTTATGTACAGACAGACAGATCATACCATACAAAGGGTAATAGGGTAACAGAGTGAAGAATACAACATTAAAGCTGCAGAGAAGGTGCACAAAGAGCAAGATAAACATTAAATTTAAAATTTGAGAGATCCATTCAGAAGTATAAAAACAGCAGAGAAGAAGCTATTCGTGAATTTGTTGGTACATTTGTTTAAGCTTTTCTATCTTTTACCTGATAGAAGAGGTTGGAAGAGATTATGACCAGGGTGAGAGAGGTCTTTGATTATGTCATCTGCCTTCCCGAGGCATTGAGAAATATGGATGGAGTCATAGAGTCGTAGAGATGTACAGCATGGAAACAGACCCTTCAGTCCAACTCATCCATACCGACCAGATATCCTAATTTAATCCAATCCCATTTGCCAACACGTGGCCCATATCGCTCTAAACCCTTCCTATTCATATACCCATCCAGATGCTTTTTAAATGTTGTAATTATACCAGCCTCCTCCACTTCAGGTGGAAGGTTGACTTGCGTGATAGATTGGATTGTGTTCACAACCCTCTATGGTTTCTTACAGTCTATGTACATAGATCCCTGAAAATTGCCACCCAGGTTGATAGTGTTGTTAAGAAGGCATACAGTGTGTTAGCTTTTATTAACGGGACTGAGGGACTGAGTTAAGGGACTGAGTTTCAGAACCGTGAGGTCATGATGCAGCTGTACAAAACTATGGTGCAGCCGCAATTGTAGTGTTGCGAACAGTTCTGGTCACTGCATTATAGGAAGGATGTGGAAGCTTTGGAAAGGTTCCAGAGGAGATTTACTAGGATGTTGCCTGGTATGGAGAGAAGCTCTTATGAGGGAAGGCTGAGGGACTTGAGGCTGTTTTCATTGGAAAGAAGAACCTTGAGAGGTGACTTAATTGAGACATGTAAGATAATCAGAGGGTTAGATAGGGTAGACAGTGAGAACCTTATTCCTCAAATGACGATGGCTAGCACGAGGGGGCATAGCTTTAAATTGAGAAGTGATAAATATAGGACAGATGTCAGAGGTAGTATCTTTACTCAGAGAGTAGTCGGGGTGTGGAACACACTGCCTGCAACAGTAGTAAACTCACCAACTTTAATGGCATTTAAATGGTCATTGGATAGACATATGGACGAAGATGGAATAGTGTGGGTTAGATGGGCTTCAGATTGGCGTCACAGGTTGGCGCTACATCGAGAGCTGAAGGGCCTGTACTGCGCTGTAATGTTCTATGTTCTATATACTCAATGCCCTGACTGATGAAAGCCGGCATGCCAAAAGCCTTCTTCACTGCCCGTCTACCTGTGACTCCACTTTCAGAGAACTGTGAACCAGAACTCCAAGGTCCCTCTGTTCCATTATACTCCTTAAGGCCTTACCATTCACCATGAAACTCCTATCTTGATTTGACTTTCCAAATACAATACCTCACACTTATCTGCATTAAGCACTATTTGCCATTTCTTGGCCCACTTCTCCAGCTGATCAAGGTCCTGCTGCAATTTCTGATAAGCTTCCTCAGTCCACGATACTGGCTATTTTAGTGTCATCAGCAAACTTGCTAATCATGCCTTGTGTATTCTCATGCAAGTCATTGATATTGATAACACACAGTAATGGGCCCAGCACTGACCCGTTAGGAAGTCCACTAGTCAAGGCCTCCAGCCCAACAAGCATCCTTACACTATTACCCTCTGCTTCCTACCATCAAGCCTATTTTGTATCCAATTTGCCAGCTCACCCTAGATTTCAAGCAATCCAACCTTCCAGAGCAGCCTACAATGTGGAGCCTTATCAAAGGCCTTACTGAAATCCATATAGGCAAAAGTGACGACTGCAAATGCTGGAGGTCAGAGTCAAGATTAGAGTGCTTTTGCACTTCCTGATGAAGTGCTTTTGCTCGAAATGTCGATTTTCCTGTTCCTCAGATGCTGCCTGACCTGCTGTGCTTTTCCAGCACCACTCTAATCTTGACTCTGAAATCCATATAGACTATGTCTATTACCCTGCCTTCGTAAACCTTCCTGGTCACTTCAAAGAGCTCTACAAATTTGTGAGGCATGATCTCCCACTCACAAAGCCATGGTGACTTCTCATAATCACACTCAGTCTTTCCAAATGCATGAATATCTTATCCCTCAGAATGTTCTCAAGTAACTTACCCACCACAGATGTTAGGCTTACTGTTGAAGGCTTCTCGTGGCCTTGCTCATGGGCCTGGCCAAGATGGCCATTAACAGGTCCAGGCAGCAGACTGAAGAGGTGCTGGAAAAGCACATCTGGTCAGGCAGACTCCAAGGAGTAGGACAGTCGACATTTTGAGCATGAGCTCTTCATCAGGAATTGGGGGGTGCAGGGAAGTGGGCAAGGGGTCTAGGAGATAAATGATAAGGGGGTGGGGTTGGGAGGAAGGTAGCTGGGAAAGTGATAGTTAGATGAAGACGGAGGGTGATGGTGATAGGTCGGAGAGGAGGGTGGAGCAGATAGGTGAGAAGGGAGATGGACAGGTAGGATAGTTCAAAACTCTGGTGCGGCCACACTTGAAGTATTGCATACAGTTCTGGTCACTGCATTATAGGAAAGATATGGAAGCTTTGCAAAGGTTTCAGAGGAGATTTACTAGGATGTTGCCTGGTATGGAGAGAAGGTCTTAAGAGGAAAGGCTTGTACGAGAAGAGGGCTGTTTCGAGTTAGAGGGTTGGATCTGGGATAAGATGGAGACAGGGAAAATGAGGAAGCTGGTGATCACAACATTGATCCTATGTGGTTGGAGGGTCTAAAGGCAGAAGATGAGGCGCTCTTCCTCCAGGCATCTGGCGGGCTGAAGACGGGCTCATTGTTTCTGACTGTATGTCCCTCTTTCACGGTTACATCTGCCCTTGAGTGTCCCTTTGTTTCAATTTGGACCTCTTAGGAGAGCTAAGGGGACTTTTTTCATAGCCCTTGTCCAAGCTGTGCTTGATGGAGATCGGTGTGAGGGAGTTTTAGTTTTAGTTGAAATGGGCAGGGAAACTTCCTCTGGATTTTAAACCATTATTGTCCCTGTCCTAGGAGTGTTCAATGGGGAAAGAACTGAGGGGATTTATTTGTTTGGTTGTTTATTCACTTATTTTCATTGATTTTGTTTGTAACTGTTTTTATTTTGGTCCATTGTGGTCTTTGTCCAAAAGACATTGCTGGGGACCGAGTCAAGGGAGAGCCAATGTTTGATTATTTATTTGTTTTGCTTTTCCCCAGAGTAATAGGGTCTTTATTTTGGTTCAACAATGTTAAGTCAGATTTATTTTCTGTTTTGAAAGACCAGAGTGAGCTAATCTCTGTGTTTCACCTGGTGCTGGTCCTGTCTTGGGTGAGTCTGAGCGGAGCAGTGTCGGGGGTCTTGGTTTTTTATGTTGATACCATTCATTTAAATAAGTAGAGGGTTATTTTTTGGACTGGAGCCTGTTACCAACTGTGTTCCTCAGGGATCAGTGCTGTATTTATTTTTGTTTGTAATTTATATAAATGATTTAGATGAGGAAATATAAGGCATGGTTAGTAAGTTTGTGGATAATACCAAAATTCATGGTATAATGGACAGTGAAGAAGATTATTAGATTAGATTACTTACAGTGTGGAAACAGGCCCTTCGGCCCAGCAAGTCCACATTGACCCTCTGAAGAGCAACCCACCCAGACCCACTCCCCTACATTTACCCCTTCACCTAACACTACAGGCAATTTAGCATGGCCAATTCACCTAACCTGCACATTTTTGGACTGTGGGAGGAAACCGGAGCACCCGGAGGAAACCCACGCAGACACGGGGAGAATGTGCAAACTCCACACAGACAGTTGTCTGAGGCAGGAATTGGACCCGGGTCTCTGGCACTGTGAGGCAGTAGTGCTAACTTCTGTGCCACCCATAAATCTAGGAGTACAAAGAGATCTTGATCAATTGGGTTAATGGGCTGAGGAGTGCCAGATGGAGTTAAATTTGGATAATTATGAGATATTGCAAGGTCAGGACTTATACAGTTAAAGGTAGGGCCTTGGATGGTTTTATAAAACAGAGAGACCCAAAAATTCAGGTACATAATTCTTTGAGGTTCGTGTCACATGTAGACAGGGTGATTAAAAAAGCATTTAGCACACTTGCCTCATTGCTCAAAACTTTGAATGTAATATTTGAGACTACATGTTGAGGTTGTACAGAAAGTGAGTGAGCTCTTCTGGAGTACTGTGTTTAGTTCTGATCATCCTGTTATAGGAAGGATATTACTAAGTTGGAGAAAGTTCAGAAAAGATTTACCAGGATGTTGCTGAGAATAGAAGGTTTGAGCAATAAGGAGAGGATGGATAGGCTGGGACTTCTTTCAATGGAGCGAAGGAGGTTTTGGGGTGACCTTGCAGAGGTTTATAAAATCATGAGGGATATAGAAAAAGTGAATGCCAAGTGTCTTTTCTCTAGTGTGGAGATTTCAAGACTTGGGGACATATTTTAAAGGTGAGAGGGGAAAGATTTTTAAAAAAGACATAAGGGACAACTTTGTTACACAGATAGTGATTTATATGTGGAGTGAACTTCCAGAGGATGTGGTCGATGTGGGTATAGTTACAGCATTTAAAAAACATTCAGATAAGTCCATGAATGAGAAATATTTGGAAGGATATGGGCCAAGTGCAGACAGGTGGGACTAGTTTTGTTTGGGAGTATGGTCGGCATGGACTGGTTGGACCGAACGGTCTGTTTCCATGCTATATGACTCTATATGGTTTAAAGAGAGTCCATCAGTCCTGAGCCAGCTCATCACCAATTTCGCCTGTGCTGCCATCTCTCCTCCACTGTCTTGCTGCTGTCTACACCAGATCCAACCAGTGTTGAAGTTGCCACTCATCTGGCACCATCTTTCACCACAGGTGAATTCTCCTCTGCCACCACCTGCATTGGACCCACTCATGTCAGAGTTGCATTTCTCACCACTGGAGCCACCTCATTGATGTCGCTGTGATGCCTTTCTACTTCTGCTTTGTCACCACCAGAGTTGGACCCAAACAATAATGAAGTCACTGATCCTCAGGCGCCATCTTTCGCCTGTGGGCCTACCTCTCCTATGCCACTCTCACCGATGTAGCAGCTGCCAATTTCAGTACCAGGGTCTGTGCTCCCCTGGATAAGTAAGTAAGGGCTCACTTGAGTCTGTTCTGGGCTTGCACACTATCGCCATGAGGTTTGCGCTGGGCTCATTCACTGTCACCATGCAGTCTGAACTGGGCTTACTTGAGTCTGAACTGATATTCCTTGGCACAGCCAATGTAAGTAAAGGGAAGTAAGCAAATAAGTAAAGTAAGTAAGTGAAGTAAGGAAAAAAAAACAAGAAAAGAAGAAAAGCGGTCAGAGTGCATGATCCCCTGCACGGAAGCCTTTTCCGCCCCCATTTGTGGGCAAATAGATTACATTAAATTTGTCTAAAACACTAGTTTGGCCTCAAGTGAAGTACTACATCTAGTTCTGGCAGTGCACTTCAGGAAATAAGGAAGGCATTACAGAAAGTGCAAATAAGATTCATAGAGTTTGGTTCCGGGGACGAGGTATTTCAATTATGAGGATGAATTGGAGAAGGAACTTGTTTTTATTCGAGAACATTGAGAAGAGATTTGGTTGGGGGACTCAAACTCAGAGGAGGGCTGAACAGAGTAGAAAGGGAAAAGCTGTTTGCCCTGATAAAAGCATCATGAATGAAAACGGTTGGATTTAAGGTCATTTCCAAAAGAAGCAACGGAGACATGAGAAACTGTTCATATAAAAAGTGATTAAGGTCTGGATTGTGCCCCATGAGAGTGTTGGATGTAAGGTCACTGGAGTTATTTTTGTGGAAATTGGATCATCGTTGAAAAAAGAAGCATGTGCAGTTTACAATCAGAAAATGGAGAAGAGCATGAGAGGCCATTTAGAGATCTGGTGGAAGATTTGACAGACCAAATGGATTCCTTTTGTACAGTATTAATTCTGGGATTCTGTGAGTGACCTTTTTACATCATGAAACATTTGCAGATTATTTTTAAAAGTTTAAACCTCTTTGTTCAACATTTCAAAGAAACCAATGTTGGATTTAAAGCCAGACACATAAGAAATTCGTAAATTTTAGCAAATTTAATAATTCATCAGTTATTCTCAATAAATTAAATGTTCAAATAGTGCACAGAAACTGTAAGAGGCACTATGAGAAAAACAATTAAATAATAGTTAAACTCAATAGGTATTTGGTTTGTATGCCTTACCCACACAAGCCAAAAAGTATTAAACAATCCCTCTGTATAGATATTAAGACAGGCTGCTAAAATAAACTGGGGAACAGATTTACTTCTATTATAAAGAAATAATTGCATACTTGAGGGGTATCTGATTAAGTGGATTCTAACAACTTATGGGGCATATCATCCCTCAGCAATGGTGGGATGATCTTTGCCAGAGTTATTCTCACAAGGTTCCATCAACTAGTTAGCCAGCAGTACATACCTGGAAGCACCATGAGGCTTCAGAGCAGACATCCATAGTGGACATGATCTTCTATGTCAGCATCAATACAGGTATTTAGAGCAGCAAACACCACTTTAACTTGGTTTTGTTGGTTTCACAAAGACATTTGACATGGTGTGCATGATAGTCTTCCACCACATACTAGAGACAAACTGGAAGTCCTCCCAATCTCTGTTAGACTTATATGGTATCAGCACCTTATTCAGTTCACTGGTTCCACACCTGACAGTATTAACATCTTAAGGGACTTGACAGGGTAGGTGCAGTGAGGATGTTTCATCTTGTGGGAGAATCTGGGAGGGCTTTACGTCAGAATATGAGATTGCACATTTAAGACGGTGACGAGGAGGAATTTCTTCACTTAGATGGTAGTCAGTCCGTGGACTTCTTTACCATAGGGTTGGTGAGGCTGCATTGTTAAGTATATTCAAAGCTGAGATAGATTTTTAATCTTAAAGGATTATAGAGGGTTATAGAGAAAAGACAGGAAAGTGAAGTTGAGGGTTACCAGATCAATCATAATCTCATTGAATTGTAGATTAACCTTTATGGGCTGAATGATCTACCTCTGTTCCTACGTCTTATGGTCTTAAGATCAAGAATAGAGTGAAATGAGGTTGCATCTCAACCCCAACTCTATTTAGTGTTCTTTGATCTTTTCTCCTGAGCTGTGTTTTCCATGTTGTCATGGAAGGAATGTATGTCCCCACACTATCAGGGCAAGAACTCCTCAATCTATCAAGACAAAAAGCTGAGACCAAAGTACATAGTGCTCAGATCAGAGAAATTCTGTTGACTGCTGCACTCATTGCCCAAACAGGTGACCAGCCCAAAAGGCTCATGGATCATCTATTCCATAACTTGTGTCAAGCTTGCTGTCATCATCTGTGTCAAAGCAACTGTAATTATATTTCTCTGCTTGAGCACAGAGTGAACATGTACCAGAAGCAGTCGGCAAATTCTTCTGTTTTGGATCTATGGTGACAGGCAACCCTATCTTGACAAAGAGCTCAGAACATGCATTGGAAAGGGAGTTACCAGCTGTAAGTGACTAACAGAATGTGCCTGGAAAAATCACAATCTGATTCACAGTACCAAGATGCTTTTCCACAAGGCCGAATCTTCAGCAGTGAAGCCTGGACAACTCACAGCTGTCAAGAAAATTTCTATCTCTGATGCATCCTTTGCATTGCTTAAAAAGACAGTTCCATTAATGAGGCAGATTTCTCCAGGAAACATGCTAAGCATATTTACACTAATAAAACAAAGAAGGTTTTGCTGGCTTGGGTATGTGCACAGGATGGAAGATGATAGCTACAAATTCTATTTTATATGGGATTAATATATGACTGATCACTGTTGGAAGTGAAAAATTCTTTGTGATTAACTCCCTGAACTTCCTTGAGAAGGTGGACAATGGTAAGGCTTACACTATGTTATACCTAGACATCTAAAAGTCTGATAATTTCACACTAAAATTAGTTATGCTTATTTAAGGAAGAATACTAAAGCCATGGAAAAAGTTTAAAGGAAATTAACTAAAATGATACCAGAAATGAGAAATTTTAAATACAAGGAAAGAAATTGAGCTTAGTCTCCTTGGAGCAGAGAAGGTTAAGAGATGACCTTATTGAGGTATTCAAAATTATGAACAATTTTGACAGGGTAAAGAAAAATAGTTTGTTACCAGTAGTTGGTCAGTAACTAATGGTCACAATTTTAAGATTGTCAGCAAGAGAGCTGGGAGTGAGATGAAGAGAAACTTCTTTACTCAGAGAGTTGGTAGGCATTTGAATGTGCTGCCTGGGAGAGTGGCGGAGGTGGATTCCATAGGAAGTTTCAAAGGAAAGCCAGGTATATATTTGAAAGTGATGAATTTAGAAATAGGGCTGCAGAATGAGACTAGTGGGTAGCAGGCACATCTAAGATTAGAGGGCAGAAGTTTAAAGTGAGGAGTAAGTGACTTAGGAGAGATCTGATTTTCGTTTTCTGGCCAGAATGCTAGAAATATGTAACATGCTGCCTGAGAGGTGGTGGCTCACAATATTTAAGAAGCATCAGATGAGTACTTAAATGCCAAGGCATAGTAGACTATGTAACAAATGTAAGTAAATGGGATTAGTATAGTTTGGTGTTTGAAAGTTGAAATACACATGGTGGGCTAAAGTGCTAAATCAATGCATCAATGCTAAATCACTTGATAGGTAATAGTGGGGACTATGAAAGATTTAAACTATATTGGTTGTGCTGAATGCAATGTATTTCATGACAGGACCTGGGGTTTTGGGGACAGGTAATAGACGAGAAAGAGGGTATTCATGTTCTGAAACTGTTTAACTCGATGTTGAGTCCCAAAAACTGTAAGGTGCCTTAGCAGAAGATGAGGTGTTGTTCCTTCAACTTGAGTTGAGCTTTGCTGGAGCACTGCATGAGGCCTGAGACAGAAATGTTGGCATGGGAGCAGGGTGGTGTATTCAAGTAGTAGGCAACTGGAAGATCCTGGTCATTTTTGTGGTTAGTTGATGAGGCAACAGTCCAGTGGCATTTTTATCAGACTATTAATCCAGAGACCTAAGTAATGTTCTGGGGACCTGGGTTCAAATCTTGTCAAAGCAAATGGTAGAATTGAATTAAATAAAAAGAAAATCTGGAATTAAAAATTTAATGATGGCTATGAAACCATCGCTGATTGTCAGGAAAACCTCATCTAATTCACTGATATCCTTTAATGAGGAAACTGTTGTCCTTATTTGCTTACATATAACTCTAGACCACAGCAATGTGATTCATTCTTGACTGTCCTCTGGGCAATTAAGGGTGGGCAATAAATGGTCTAGCTAACTGTTGCTTTGTGGCTCTTTGTTGATCTTTGTATTTGTCCCATTCTGTGTGGGACCTGTACTTTCTTTGTGTTTTTATAAGTTACTTTTAATTTTATGCCGTCCCTTGCCTCATTAGATATCCATGATTATTTTTTTTTAATGATATGTAGCTTTTCCTCCTTATGGGTGTAAACTGTTTCTGAATTGCATTAAATGTTTCTTTGAACTCCTTCCTCTGTTCTTCAGCTGTTTTATGTATTAGCAGAGGTTCCCAGTTTACTGTGGACAATCTCTGCCTCATCCCTTGAAAGTCTTTAAATCCAAAATTCTAGTATCTGATCTTGGTTTATCTCTTACAAATGCTACATGAAACTCAATGGTATTATGATCATTATTTGACAAATGCTCATGATCAAGTAGGTCACTAACTAAATGAAACTCATTGCTCATTACTAGATCCAATATTGTTTGTCCTCTTGTTGAATCCAAAACATATTGATATAAGAAACTATCCCGAAACTATCTAGAAATTCACAACAATCCTAGCAGGTGCTTGTCTGTTTCTTCTAGCCTATGTTAAGATCAAAATCCCCCATTAAGTCTACTCTACCTTTGCTACATAGTTGTGTAACTTAGACATTTGTACAATCTAGCACTTCTGAGCCACTACCAAGAGATCTATATATGACACCTATTGTGGCTTTAACGTTCCTCAGTTCCACTTTTTTTGTTCAATATTCATCTATGAGGTGTATGGTAGAGCCTGGTACAATTACAACATTTAAAAGCATCTGGATAGGTATATGAATAGGAAGGGTTTAGAAGGATATGTGCCAAATGCAGGCAAATGGGACTATGTCAGGTTCACTGGTGGGCTAGCATTTATTGAGCATCTCGATATAGGTTTGCTCGCTGAGCTGGAAGGTTCATTTTCATGAGTATCCTTAGTTGCCTTTGAGAAGGTGATAGTAAGTAACCCACCTTACCCATTAGTCTCAGCAGCCCTTATTTTATTTTCTTGGATGAGGGAACCAGTGGTGAAGCAGAATTTATCGAAACTTACAAAGTACAGGTGAATAAGTACTTGAATAATCTTAAATGAGGTCGAGAGAAAATGTCAGGGTACTGGCATTAAATGGACATGGCTCTTAGAGTGAGGTGGTATTGGAATACATGCCAAAGAGAATATAATCTGGAAAATTCTTTATCACAGAGAGTTATTGAGGCTGGCTTATTAAGTATATTAATGGCTGAGAAATATTTTATTCAGTCACAGAATAAAAGGCTATGAGGATTAAACAGGAAATTGGAATTGAGAATGATCAGATCAGCTATGACCTCATTGAATGGCAGGACAAACTTGATGAGCCCAATGACCTGCTTCTTCTCCGACGTCTTATGACTTTATTTCTGTGCTATAAAATTATCCTGGGAGGTTTTGATGGATGAGGTAGGGGTAGGTAGCATCTCAGTACAGGGGTGGGGTGGAGTGCGGAATGATTCCCAATGGGCAAGTCACTCGTCAGATTGCAGACACAGCGGGGCTCACAGGTCTCTCTCTCGATCAGATGTGACTTGAACTGGATGCTACTAGCTCAGAGGTGGAGATGGGAACACTCCACCACAGGAGGAGACCTGTAAAGAGAAACTGTATCTTTAGCAGCCATCAAGGTTGGTTGTGGGAATGCCAGGATCAAGTTAGGTTGAGCAGCGGGTGCGGGCGCATGCGCGTTGGTGTGGCGCAGCCTCTGTCAGACGGAAAGCGGTCAACACGGTCACTCCCGCCTCAGAGGGAGAGAGTGAGGTTGGAGGCTGCACCTGAATCTCTGACTGTCTGGTTTTTTTTTAAAATTCAAAAATGTACTGATCCGGGGTACAGCGGAGTACTTTCCTTCATCGAAGAACATAAAACCGTCGAGAGGTTAAGGGAAAATGTTGAGGGCTTCATGGAAAGTAGCTCCGCCGTTGAAGGTAGGAAGGACCCGGGCGGCGGGCGAGACGGATGGATTCTGACATTAAACAGGCCCGACCGACGATATTTACTTTTGTTGTTTTCTCCGGAGTGTCCTTGTCCGTGGTTGCCGCTTCCCAATGTCCATTGACAGAGAGGGGGGGGGGGGGGAGGTGGGAGTGGGGTCGCATGTGGGGGGAGGGGAAAGAATTGAAGCTTGGAGTCGGGCCGTTAGTTCAACCTAACCGAGTTGTCTGCGTGAGGCGGTGATTGACGCACGTTTGTACCAATCGGCAGAGGCGGTCGCTGGGAGTGACCAATCAGCAATGAGAAAGGGGATGGGGGGGGGGGCTGGTGAGACATCAAGATTGGTTGAGCGACAATGACACGAGTGGGAAATGCAGGTTTCTGGATGTGGAAAGAGGGAAAAGCAGGCTTGATATTTGTCAATTCAATTAAAGACGCGTTTGTTATCGTTCGTATCTGCACCACCACCACCCCCGCCCCAGTAAAACTGGCGACGCTGAAGAAGGCGAGACTTGAAAGCCATTTCATTTTTACAGAGAAAACGGCGTGACCTTGTACGTGAATAAAGCAACTTCGTGCATGTTGACCAGGAAAAGGCATGAACCCATTTTGTTTTAAGCCTTTTCAGTTCTTGTATTTTCTTTCAACTTTCCTGATTTCCCATGTACTTTAATATGTGGCAGTGCATAGCTCAGACCACCAAAGCATTTTCTTAAGAGTTTGTAAACCCACTGTATATATTTCAGGGTAATGTATTTTAGTTGAAAGTTGTTATTTCATTTGTGAATGAAAGGCTGAGACCTACAGTGAAAATATTGGGGGGGATGGGGGCGCGGTAACAAGACACATCAGTACATGGCTTAGGTAAAGCTTATGTTTAAAGATTGTGGGAGAAGGGAAGCAAAGTTTACCCTCGTCACTGTTGTTCTAAATGTAATTCTTTATGTGCAGCAGAGGAAAAAAAAGATAGTAACGTGCTATTGGTATGACATTAATCTAATTGTAAAGTTGACTTTTGCTTGGTTGTAAATTGAATATGCCAGGTGATTGGGATTCTCAATATGGGCTGTTGTGGTGTAGTGGTAGTATCCTTACTTCTAGGCCAGAAAGTTTGGATTCAGGTTGTACTTGTCGCATCAATGTGTCATATGTCTGAGAAGATTGTTTTGAAACAGTGATCAGAAACGGTCTACATAAGTAACCATGTTGGTAATGTTGCTAAAATAAAATGCCGCAGATGATGGAAATTGGGTGTGAAAATAGCAAAGGCTAGTAAAACTCAACAGGTCTGTGGAGATAGTTAAGTTTTCAGGATATTAGGAACGATGTATAATTTCAACTTTAGTTTATATTTTGTGTTTTTTAAGTTTTAATTTTGTTAGCAAGGTTGTCTTTGTGGACTTTGTATCACAACTTTTGGCAGTCTGTTTGTATACATCCGTTGCTGATGAGGTTGAATGTTCAGTGCATTTATATAAAAAAAAGTAGAAAAAAATTGTTTTCAAGTGACAGGATTTCAAGTCGTTTCAGAGATTGAAAGCAGGAGTATTAAGTATATTCTAGTAAGAAATCCTGCAGCATTGCTGATAATTGTGTTTAAGGAAACTCTTATTTGCTGTAAGTAGTGTTTTAGTTTATAATTCATTTTAGGTGTCTCAGGATACCAGCTGTAGAAAAGCATCTACTGAATACCATGGAATTTACAAGAAGGAAACAGGTTGCAGATGTGCCAGCCTGCGCAGGCAACTTGAGGGTGGAGATGGTGGGGAATCTTTGAGGTTTGCTGTTGCTGCAATAAAAAGAATAGTATAAGTCTAGAATAATTTTGATGTCTACTGAAATCTTTCCAAAACTCTTTGTGGAATGTTGGTTAGTGTTGTATATTTTATTATTCCCTTGTTTAATACACATTTTGTGTGTTAAATGCACACCTGTAAATGTTGTTCAGTACCCGACCTCCACTGTTTTTAAACAAAACAAAAACAAAGTTTGGGTCTATTGAGGTACATTTTCCTCTGGAATCTGTCTTAACATTGCTGGGGTCATAAAAGGGTTGATGACTTTTCATCAGAACTGGGGAGAAATTAGACTTAAGTTTTTAAGCTGATAATGTTTCATGTTTGCAGTTAGCACAATGTGCATTGCATGGTTTGGATCTGTAACTTGAATCTGTTGCTGTACAAAATGATCAAACTTGTTCTGTTTAATTTTCACTTCTATCAAGTTGATGTAGTTTTTTTCAGTGTTAGTTCATTACAGCTTTAATTGTTTGTAACATCTGACTTTGTCTATCTTCCGTAATTTGGATGTCCTTGGAGAGGGAATATGGAGTGACCGCTGACGCACTTGAGGCTTTCTGCAACTTGTGAAAATCTATATGATACTTAGAAGACATGATAAGGTAGATGCTGAGAGGTTGTTTCCCCCCTTGGGCGAGAGTTTAGAAACAGAGGGCACAATTTCAGAGCAAAGGGTCATCCATTATTAGAATTGAGGAGGAACTTTTTTCTGAGAGCTGTGGCTTTTTTTTATTGCAGAAGGTTATTGAAGTTTGGATCTTAAGTATATTTAAGACTGAGAGAACTCCTGATTCTCTTACAGATTAAGAAGATATCAGTCACAGTCTCACTCGATGGGCTGAATGGCCTACTTCTTCATCTTATGGCTCAGCTGAGGGGCTGGAGTGCATTATTTCCAACCACAAAAGCATTCCAATTTAAATTTTAAATTTGGATGTTTTGATTTATTTTTGTAAATAGAGCCCCTTTTAAAAAGTGTTCATCTTTAAAATTTTGTGTATTTGGTTTAATTTTGTACGTTCTTTTGAAAAACATCTTCTATTACGTAACAATAGACGGTAGAGTTATACACCAAAGTAGCAGGTCTTTCAGCCCACTATATCTGTGCTGTCAGATAAATATCTAACTATAGTAATCCTGTTACGTGAACTTGGTTCATAGCTTACAATTAGGAGAAAGTGAGGACTGCACATGCTGGAGATAAGAGTTGAAAAGTGTGGTGCTGGAAAAGCACAGCCGGACTGGCTCGAAATGATGACTGACCTCCTCAGATGCTGCCTGACCGGCTGTGCTTTCCCGGCATCACATTCTTCAACCCATAGCTTACAATACCCTGGCATTTAAAGTGTTCATCTAGATGCTTCTTAAATGTTGAGTTTGCAGCTTGGTCCTGCTTGTTAGGATGGGTAAGACCATCAGATATAAGAGGAGCAGTAGGCCATTCAGCCCATTGAATCTGCTGCACCATACAATGTGATCATTTCAGAGGGAATGGAGTGTAAAAATTGCTATTCCTGTTATTTGTTGAAGTTGTATGCTAGCCTTTTGTGATTTAAGCATGAAGATTCCCAAATCCCTGTGTGCTGGGATCACCTCACATTTCTGTACATTACATTCCATCTGCCAAATTTATGCAAACTTGCTTAACCAGTTGATATGCCTTTGCAGACTCTTTGTCACTCTCATTATTGCCTTTCCACTTATTTTTGTATTATGCGCAAACTTGGTTATAATACATTCATATTGCTTATTCGGGTCATCGTAATATACTATGTGGTTTTGACTTCAACATAGATTTTGTGGCACGTCACTAGTTGCAGGTCGACAACATTAAAATGCCCTCCTTGTTAAACTCAGTTTTCTATTAGATAGCCAGTCGTCTATCCATGCTAATATTCTTCAGGGTTGGGGGTGGGTGTAAGGTGAGCAGAAGATAAAGCAGGGTGGTGAGTTAGGAATAGGTGAACATAGAGGGTACAATTTGGTTGGTCAGTGGGAAGAATGAATCTGGTTGGTGGCTAGAAGGAAGGGTCGATCAGAGGAATGGAAGGGAGTCGGGGGCTGGGAAGGGAGAAGTCAATGTTGAGTCCTCCAGGCTTTAGGCTGCTCAGGCGGAAGATGAGGTGTTCCTTTTAATCTGCGGTCTGATTCACGTGACAATGGAGGAGGCCAAGGATGATCGTGTTGGAAAGGGAGTGGGAAGGGCAATTAAAATGGGTGGGGACTGGGAGGTCAGGTTGGCCCCTGCTGGTCTGGCTAAGATGCTTGGCGAAACATGACCCGAGTTTGGTCTCCCTGATGTAGAGAAGACCACATCGGGACCATCAGATACAGTGAACTAGGTTGGAAGACAGGCAGGTGAACCTCTGTTTCATCTGGAAGGACTGTTGGGGCCCTGGATAGAGATGTGGGGGATGTGGTGGTGGTGTGCCAGCATGTTTTGCATCTTTTACGTTTGCAGGTGAAAGTACCTGGGGGTTTGGGGGGGTTAGTGGGGAAAGTGGGGCAAATCAAGGATTGATGAAGAGAATGGTTCTTGCAGAGAAGGGTGGAGAGGGAAGATGTTCTTGGTGGTGCAGTCTAATTGGAGTTGGCGGAAGTGTTTAAGAATAGTACGTTGGATGCAGAGACTGGTGGGGGTAGGTGAGGACAAGGGGAATCCTGTCTTCTTTGTGTTTCGAGAGGGGTGAGGTTTAGAGCAATGGAGCGGGGAATGGAGGAGGTGCAGTAGAAGGGATAAAGCATGTTGTCCAAAATAGGTGGACTTCTTGGATGCTTGGGAGTGGACTGTCTCCTGTCTGAGCAGATGTGGCGGAAGTAGAAGAACTGGGAGAGTGGGATGGAGTTCTTGCAGAAAACTGGGTGGGAGAAGATGGAGTCCAGGTAGTTATGGGAGTTTGGATTTATAGTAAATGTCCATCTGGATTCATGGTATTGCAGCATATGCAATTTCTTTGCCCCTTTGGAAGTGAAGGGCAAGGGCAGGAGTCCAGGGATCCCTGGATGTAAAAGGAAGCTCAGTCATAGAGTCAAAAAGTCATACATCATGGGAACAGACCCTTCGGTCTAACCACTCCCCGCTGACAATCCCAAAATAAACTAATCTGACCTGCCTGCTCTTGGCCCCATATCCCTCCAAACTTTTGATATTCTTCTACTTATCCAAATATCTTTTAAATTATGTAACTGTACCCACATTCACCACTTATCCAAGAAGTTCATTCTACATGCAAACCTCTATGTAAAAAGTGTGCCTATCGTGTCTTTTTTTTAGACCTCTCTCCTCTCACCTTAATAAGGTGCCACCTAATTTTGAAATCCCCCATCTTCGGGAAAACACAACTACCATTCACTCTATCTATAACCCTCATTATTTTATAAACTTGTATTAGGTGACTTCCCAACCTCCTACACTCCAGTGAGAAAAATCCCAGCCCCTCTCCAGCCTTTCTGTATAACTCAAACTTTCCATACCTGGCAGCATCCTGGTAAATCTTGAGCTTAATAGTATCCTTATAACTGGGTGACTAGGACTGGTGTCAATCTTGTGTGTTGGAGCTGTCCCCATCCAGCAAGTGGGGAGTATTCCATCTTGCACTTGTGCTTTTATAGATGGTGGACAGGTTTTGAGAAATCAAGAGGTGAATTACTTATTGACCTGTGTTTTTTGTGTTGAGTCCAGTTGAGTTTCTGGTCAATGGTAACCCCGAGAATGTTGATACTGGGAGATTCATTTGTGTGGTGTGCTACTTTTTAGCCCAAGCCTGGATGTTGTATTTGAACATGGACTGCTTCAATATCTGAAATTGCAAATGGTTCTGAATATTGTGTAATCATTGGTGAACATTCCCACTTCAGAACTTATAATGGATGGAAGATGGTTGGGCTTAGGATAGTACCTTGAGGAATTCTTAGAGAGATGACTGATCTTCAACAATGATAACAATCTTCCTATGTGCTAGTGACTCCAACCAGCAGTAAGTTTGCTTCCTGATACCCTTGATTCTAGTTTTGCTAGAGCTTCTTAATGTCACATTCAGTCAAATACAGCCTTGATGTCAATGTCGTTACTCTCATCTCACCTCTGGAATTCAGAGTCTTCTGTCCATGTTTGAATCAAGGCTCTAACGAGGTCAGGAGCTTAGTGGCCTTGGCAGAGCCCTAACTGGGCATCAGTGAGCAGGTTATTGCTGAGCTGGTGGTGCTTGCTAACACTGTTGATAATATATTCCATTATGTTGCTGATGATTGAATGAACCGATGGGGCCGTAATTGTCCTGCTTTTTGTGTACAGGACATATCTGGTCCATTTTCTTCATTGTCAGGTAGATGCTAATGTTGTAAGTCTACTGGAAGAGCTTAGCCAGGGGAGCGGAAAGTTCTGGAGCACAAATCTTCAGTGCTAATGCACAGATGTTGTCAGGACCCATACCCTTTACAATACCTAGTCTCTCCAACTATTTCTTGAATTATGTGGAGTGAATTGAACTGGTTGAAGCCTGACATCTGTGATACTGGGGACCACTGGAGAGGCTGAAATGGATCATTTACTTGACACTTCTGACCTAAGATTGCTGCGACTGCTTCAGCTTTATCTTTTGCACTGGTGTATTGGGCTCTTCCATCATTAATGATGAGGGTATCTATGGAGCCTTCTCTGCCAGTGAGTTTCAAAATTGTCCCCTACCATTCACAGCTGTAGATCTTAGATCTGATACATTGGTTGTAGGATTGCTAAGTCTATCACTTGCAGCTTGTCCTCTTTGACACACAACTAGTCATGTTTGGTATTTTCACCAGGTTGACACCTCCTTTTTGGGTGTGCATGGTGTTGCTCTTGGCGTGCGTCCTGCACTTTCCTGCATTTTTTCATTGAACCAAGGTTGATCCCCTGATAGGAATGATTGAGTGGGGCATCTGCAGGGCCACGGGTTGCAGATTGTGCTGTTGATGTTTCACAGTGCTTCATGAATGCCCAGTCTTGATTTGCTATAAATTTGTTTGAAGTCTGTTCCATTTGTGGTGGTGATAGTACCACACAGCATGATGGATGATATTCCCACAAATGTAGGACTTTGTCCACAAGGACTGTGAACCGGCCACTCACCAATACTGTCATGGACAGTTGGGTTTGCAGCTGTCAGCTTGGTAAGGATGGGGACAGGTATGCTTTACCCCCTTGTTGGTTCCCAAAACAAATGCTGCACACCCAGTTTAACAACTCTCTCTTTTAGGACCCTGCCAGCTTGATCAGTAGAGGCATAGAGATGTACAGCATGCAAACAGATCCTTCAATCCAAGTTGTCTATGCCAAGCATACATTCTAACCTAATCTAGCCCCATTTTCAAGCACTTGGCCCATATCCCTCTAAACCCTTCCTATTCATATGCCCATTCAGATACACTTTTAAATGCTGTAATTGTACCAACCTCCACCACTTCCTCTGGCAGCTCATTCCACACATGCACCACCCTCTGTGTTAAAATGTTGCTCCTGATGTCCCTTTTATGATTAGATTAGATTACTTACAGTGTGGAAGCAGGCCCTTTGGCCCAACAAGTCCACACTGACCCTCCGAAGAGCAACCCATCCAGACCCATTCCCCTACAATTACCCCTTCACCTAACACTATGGGCAATTTAGCATGGCCAATTCACCTAACTGGCACATCTTTGGACTGTGGGAGGAAACTGGAGCATCCGGAGGAAACCCTCGCAGACACTGGGTGACTGTGCAAACTCCACACAGACAGTTGCCTGAGGTGGGAATTGAATCCAGGTCCTGGCGCTGTGAGGCAGCAGTGCTAGCCACTGAACCATCCTAGGGGGAGGGGAGATAATAGACAATAGGTGCAGGAGTAGGCCATTCAGCCCTTCTAGCCTGCACCGCCATTCAATGTGATCATGCATGATCATTCCTAATCAGTATCCTCTTCCTGCTTTATCTCCATAACCTTGATTCCACTATCTTTGAGAGCTCTATCCAACTCTTTCTTAAATGAATCCAGAGACTGGGCCTCCACTGCCCTCTGGGGCAGAGCATTCCACACAGCCACCACTCTCTGGGTGAAGAGGTTTCTCCTAATCTCTGTCCTAAATGGTCTACCCCGTATTTTTAAGCTGTGTCCTCTGGTTCGGCACTCACCCATCAGCGGAAGCATGTTTCCTGCTGCCTGAGTGTCCAATCCTTTCATAATCTTTTATGTTTCAATCAGATCCCCCCTCAGTCTTCTAAACTCAATGGTATACAAGCCCAGTTGCTTCAATCTTTCAGTGTAAGGTAATCCTGCCATTCCAGGAATTGACCTCGTGACCCTACGCTGCACTCTCTCAATAGCCAGAATGTCATTCCTCAAATTTGGAGAGCAGAACTGCACACAGTACTCCAGGTGTGGTCTCACCAGGGCCCTGTACAACTGCAGAAGCACCTTTTTTGCTTCTAAACTCAATTCCTCTTGTTATGAAGGCCAGCATGCCTTCTTCACTACCTGCTGTACCTGCATGCTTGCCTTCATTGACTGGTGTACAAGAACACCCAGATCTCTTTGTACTGCCCCTTTACCTAAATTGATTCCATTGAGGTAGTAATCTGCCTTCCTGTTTTTGCCACCGAAGTGGATAACCATACGTTTATCCACATTAAACTGCACCTGCCCACTCACCTAACTTGTCCAGGTCACCCTGTAATCTCCTAACATCCTCATCACATTTCACCCTGCCACCCAGCTTTATATCATCAGCAAATTTGCTAATATTATTGCTGGTACCATCTTCTTTATCATTAACATATATTGTAAAAAGCTGCGGTCCCAGCACGGATCCCTGCGGTACCCCACTGGTCACTCCCTGCCATTCCGAAATAGAGCCGTTTATCACTACTCTTTGTTTCCTATCAGCCAACCAATTTTCAATCCAATCTAATACTTTGCCCCCCAATACCATGCGCCCTAATTTTACTCACTAACCTCCTGTGTGGGACTTTATCAAAAGCTTTCTGAAAGTCCAGGTACACTACTTCTACTGGATCTCCCTCGTCCATCTTCAGAGTTACATCCTCAAAAAATTCCAGAAGATTAGTCAAGCATGATTTCCCCTTCATAAATCCATGCTGACTCTGTCCTATCCTGTTACTACTATCCAGATGTGCCGTAATTTCCTCCTCTATAATAGACTCCAGCATCTTTCCCACCACTGAGGTCAGACTAACTGGTCTATAATTTCCTGCTTTCTCTCTCCCACCTTTTTTTTGCCTTGCACATACCTATAAAAGCTTTTACTATCCTCCTTTATATTATTGGCCAGTTTACCTTCGTACCTCATTTTTCCTCTGCATATTTCCTTCTTAGTAATCCTCTGTTGCTCTTTAAAAGCTTCCCAGTCCTCAGTTTTCCCACATCTTTGTTATGTTATACTTTTTCTCTTTTAACTTTATATGTTTCTTAACTTCCCTCTTCAGCTATGGCCGCCCATGCCTCCTCCTGGGATCTTTTGTTCCTTTTAGGAATGAACTGATCCTGCAACTTCTGCATTATACTCAGAACTATCCGCCATTGTTCCTCCACGGTCCTCCCTGCTAAGGTATTGCACCATTGAACTTTGGCCAGCTCCTCTCTCATAGCTCCATCGTTCCCTTTATTCAACAGAAGTACTGTCACTTCCGACTGTACCCTCTCCCTCTCAAATTGCAGATTGAAGCTTAATGTATTATGGTCACTACTTTCCAATGGCTCATTCACTTCGAGGTCTCTGACCAATTCTGATTCGTTCCACAATACCAGATCCAGAATTGCCTTCTCCCTGGTTGGCTCCAGCACCAGCTGCTCTAAGAATCCATCTCTTTGGCCCTCTACAAAGTCTCTTTCTTGAGGTCCAATACCATCCTGATTTTTCCAGTCTACCTGCATGTTAAAATCCCCCATAACAACTATAGTAACATCTTTGCGACACGCCAATTTCAGCTCCTGATTCAACTTACATCCGACATCCAGAGTACTGTTTGGGGGCCTGTAGATGACTCCCAAGAGGGTCATTTTACCCTTGTATTTTGCAGCTCTATCCACACTGACTCTACAATCCTGACTCTAGATCCTCGCGCGCAAGGGACTGAATATCTTCCCTTACCAACAAGGCCATCCCACCCCTTCTGCCGGTCAGTCTGTCCTTACGATAGCACGTGTAGCCTTGAATATTCATTTCCCAGGCCCTGTCCACTTGAAGCCATGTCTCAGTTATCCCCACAATATCGTATCTGCCAATTTCCAAAAAGGCCTCAAGCTCATCCATCTTATGCCTAATGCTTCGTGCATTCATGTATAGTATTTTTAATTTGTGACTGCTCTCACCCTTCCCATCAACCCCTATTTCACTCAACCTTACAGCATGATCCCTTTCCGAGTTTTCTGCCTCATTGATGGTTGTCTTTCTTGACTTCTCTTGACCAGATGAGGCAACTGGTGAAGCCAAGTGGGGATTTATCCACCTTTACCCATTTCAAGACATCCAGCACTTCCTCCTCTGTAATCTGGACATTTTACAAGATGTCACCATCTATTTCCCTACAGTCTATATCTTCCATATCCTTTTCCACAGTAAATACTGATGCAAATTACTCATTTAGTATCTCCACCATTGTCTGCAGATCCACACAAAGGCTGCCTTGCTGATCTTTGAGGGGCCCTTTTCTCTCCCTAGTTGCTCTTTTGTCCTTAATGTACTTGTAAAATCCCTTTGGATTCTCCTTAATTCTATTTGCCGAAGCTATCTCATGTCTCCTTTTTGCCCTCCTGATTTCCCTCTTAAGTATACTCCTACTTCCTTTATACTCTTCTAAGGATTCACTCGATCTATTCTGTCTATGCCTTGCATATGCTTGCTTCCTTTTTTCTTAACCAAGCCCTCAATTTCTTTAGTCATCCATTATTCCCTATACCTACCAGCCTTTCCTTTCACTCTGACAGGAATATATTTTTTCTGGATTCCCGTTATCTCATGTCTGAAGGCTTCCCATTTTCCAGCTGTCCCTTTACCTATGAACATCAGCCCCCAATCAGCTTTCGAAAGTTCTTGCCTAATACTGTCAAAATTGGCCTTTCTCCAATTTAGAACTTCAACTTTTAGATCTGGTCAATCCTTTTTCATTACTATTTTAAATCTAATAGAATTATGGTCGCTGGCCCCAAAGTCCTCTCCCACTGACACCTCAGTCACCTGCCCTGCCTTATTTCCCAAGAGTAGGTCAGGTTTTGCACCTTCTCTAGTAGGTAGTTTCACGTACTGAATCAGAAAATTGTCTTGTACACACTTAACAAATTCCTCTCCATCTACACCTTTCACACTATGGCAGTCCCAGACTGGAAAGTTAAAATCCCCTTCCATAACCACCATATTATTCTTACAGATAAGTGAAATCTCATTACAAATGTGTTTCTCAATTCCCCGTTGACTCTTGGGCTGGGTTTATAATAACAATCCCAATAAGATGATCATCCTTTTCTTATTTCTCTGTTCCACCCAAATAACTTCTCTGGATGTATTCCCAGAAATATTCCCCCCCCCCCCCCACCCCCAGTACAGCAGTAATGCTATTCCTTATCAAAAATGCTACTCCCCCTCCTCTCTTGCCCCCATCCCTCCTTTCTGTCCTCCCTATAGCTTTTGTACCCTGGAACACAAAGCTGCCAGTCCTGCCCATCCCTGAGCCACGTTTCTGTAATTGCTGTGATATCCCAGTCTATGTTCCTAATCATGCCCTAAGTTCATCTGCCTTTCCTGCTGAGCCTCTTGCATTGAAGTAAGTGCAGTTTAGTGTTGCTACCAAGCACCAAGCCACTCTTGATCGTGAACATTCCTAACCAGTTTGTGCCCTTGCCATCCTCTGCATCCCCAGTTGTTGTTCAATATGGTAAAGTATGATTCACCAGCTGGGTGAGGACTGTATGTGGTAATCAGCAGGAGGTTTCCTTGCCCATGTTTAACCTGAAGCCATTAGACTTCATGGGCTCCAGACTCCATGTTGAGGGCTCCCAGGGTAACTATTTGCTGAGTTTATAGCACTGTGTTGGGTCTGTCTTGCCGGACACAACATATCCTGGAGTGGTGGTGGTGTTGGATCTGGACATAGTCATACTCACATACATACCTTACAGCCGATGTCAGGCTGTTGCTTGACAAGTCTGAGAGACAGTTCTTCCAGTTAGAAGGGCGAATTTGCAGAGTCGCCAGGGATGTGTCTGCCATTGTCTTTTCCAGTGCCTTGGTCAATGCCTGGAGGTCCATCTGCTTTCATTTCTTTGTTGACACTTCGTAGTGATTGATATAACTGAGTGGTTTGCCAGGCCATTTCAGAGAGCAGTTGAAGGTCGGCCACATTGCTGTGCGTCTGGAGTCGCGTGTAGGCCAGACCAGATAAGGATGGCAAATTTCCTTACTTGGATGCAGCATAGAAGGTACTCGAGCAAAATTTGCAGATAACCACAAAATAGGTGGGGAAAAGAGTGGTTGTTATGGGGGACTTTAACTTTCCTGATATTGACTGGGAAAGCTATAGCTCGGGTTCGTTAGATGGGTCGGTATTTGTCCAATGTGTGCAAGAGGGTTTCCTGACACAATATGTAGACAGGCCAGCAAGAGGTGAGGCCATACTGGATTTGGTTCTGGGTAACGAACCAGGCCAGGTGTTAGAATTGGAGGTAGGTGAGCACTTTGGGGATAGTGACCACAATTCGGTGACTTTTTTACTTTAGTGATGGAGAGGGATAAGTGTGCACTGCAGGGCAAGAGTTATAGCTGGGGGCAGGGAAATTATGATGCGGTGAGGCACGATTTAGGATGCGTGGCTTGGAAAAGTAGGCTTCAAGGCAAGGGCGCAATTGATATGTGGAGCTTGTTCAAGGAGCAACTATTGAGTGTCCTTGATAAATATGTACCTGTCAAGCAGGGAGGAAAGGGTCGTGTGAGGGAGCCGTGGTTTAATAAGGAATTGGAATCCCTTGTTAAAGGGACGAGGGCGGCCTATGTAAAGATGAGGCGTAAAGGTTCAATTGGGGCGATTGAGAGTTATAAGGTAGCCAGGAAGGATCTGAAGAGAGAGCAAAGAGCAGCAAGGAAGGGACATGAAAAGTCCTTAGTTGGTACGATTAGGGAAAACCCAAAGGCTTTCTATAGGTATGTCAGGAATAAAAGAATGACTAGGGTAGGAATCGGTCCAGTCAAGGATAGTAGTGAGAAGTTGCGTGTGGAGGCTGAAGAGATTGGGGAGATACTGAATGAATACGTTTCGTCAGTATTCACTCAGAAACAGGACATTGTTGCCAATGTGAATACTGAGTCACAATTAATTAGAATGGACGTTTTGAGGTATGTAGGGAAGAGGTGTTGGAAATTCTGGAAAGGGTGAAAATAGATAAGTCCCCTGGGCCTGATGGCATTTATCCTAGGATTGTCTGGGAAGCAAGGGAGGAGATTGCAGAACCATTGGCCTTGATTTTTATGTCCTTGTTGTCTACAGGAATAGTGCCAGAGGACCAGAGGATAGCAAATGTGGTTCCCTTGTTCAAGAATGGGAGTAGGGATAACCCTAGTAACTGTAGGCCGGTGAGCCTCACTTCTGTTGTGGGCAAAGTCTTAAAGAGAATTGTAAGGGATAGGATTTATGAACATTTATGTCCATGTACACAGATCTCTGAAAGTTGCCACCCAGGTAAATTGTGCGGTGAAGAAGGCATCTGGCGTACTGGCTTTTATTGGTAGAGGAATTGAGTTCCGGAGTCCTGAGGTCATGTTGCAGTTGTATAAGACTCTGGTGCGGCCTCATCTGGAGTATTCTGTGTAGTTTTGGTCGCCATACTATAGGAAGGATGTGGAGGCACTGGAACGGGTGCAGAGGAGGTTTACCAGGATGTTGTCTGGTATGGTAGGAAGATCGTATGAGGAAAGGCTGAGGCACTTGGGACTGTTTTCATTGGAGAAAAGAAGGTTTAGGGGTGACTTGATAGAGGTGTACAAGATGATTAGGGGTTTAGATAGGGTTGACCATGAGAACCTTTTTCCATGTATGGAGTCAGCTATTATGAGGGGGCATAGCTTTAAATTAAGGGGTGGTAGGTATAGGACAGTTGTTAGGGGTAGATTCTTTACTCAGCGAGTCGTGAGTTCATGGAATGCCCTGCCAGTAGCAGTGGTGGACTCTTCCCTCTTTATGGGCATTTAAACGGGCATTGGATAGGCATATGGAGGATAGTGGGCTAGTGTAGGTTAGGTGGGCTTGGATCGGCGCAACATCGAGGGCCAAAGGGCCTGTACTGCGCTGTATTTTTCTATGTTCTAAAATAAGTTGCAATAAAGAAGTAAGTAATTTTGCAAGTGGGTATGGATCGGTGAGATGAAGGGGCCAAACGTTGGCAGCTGGAGTTTATGTGGATAAGCATGAGGCTATCCATTTTGTGCTTGGAATTAAAAAGGCAACTTTCCTAAATGGCGAGATGCTTCACAGTGCTTTGGTGCAAAGGGATTTGGGTGTCATCTTGCATGAATTGCAGAAGACTGGTAAGTAGAGTACAACAGGTAATAAGGCAAAAGGAATTTTGGCACTTGTTGCTCAAGAAATAGGGTTTAAAAGTAGGGAAGTATTGCTGCAGCTTTACAAGGCATTAGTGAGACTGCTGAAAATGTGTTGCTGGAAAAGCGCAGCAGGTCAGGCAGCATCTGAGGGGCAGGAAAATCGATGTTTCGGGCAAAAGCCCTTCATCCTCTCTTCCTGGTGAAAGGCTTTTGCCCTAAGTGTTGTTTTTCCTGCTCCTCGGATGCTGCCTGAACTGCTGTGCTTTTCGAGCACCACTCTAATCTAGAATCTGGTTTCCAGCATGTGCAGCCCTTGTTTTTACGTTGTGCTTTTCTCGTACCACACTCTTAGACTCTTGCTCCATAGCCTACTATGCCTTGGCAGTTTAAGTGCTTGTCCCGAAGCTGCTTATATGTTACAAGAGTACCTGCTTTTAGCACCCTCTGAGACAGTGTGTTCCATATTTCTGCCACCCTTTGGTTGAAAATATGTTTCCTTGGTTCTCCTCTAAACCACTTACTTCTCACGTTTAACTTGTGCTGTCTGTTGCTGAACGATTCTCTTGATCTACCCTGTCTATACCTATCATAATTTTGTATATGTCAGTCAGATACCCTGCCTTGGCCACCTCTGCTCAAAGGAAAAGAAACTCAGCTTACTCTTTTAAAGAGAAAGGAATGCTCCCTTACTTTTAACTGAAAGTAAGCTTTCCTCGACACTGTTCCCGTCCAGGGACAGCATGGGGTTGAATACAGATGTGAACCTTCCTTACGCTCTGAAATAAATAATACCATTCTCAAGAAACACAGGGATAGCATGGGATTAAATACCGAGTAAAGTGAACTATACTCCATGGTGGCACAGTGGTTAGCACTACTGCTTCACAGCGCCAGAGACCCGGGTTCAATTCCCGCCCCAAGCAACTGTCTGTGTGGAGTTTGCACATTCTCCCTGTGTCTGTGTGGGTTTCCTCTGGGTGCTCTGGTTTCCTCCCACAGTCCAAAAATGTGAAGGATAGGTGAATTGGCCATACTAAATTACCCATATTGTTAGGTAAAGGGGTAAATGTAGGGGAATGGGTCTGGGTGGGTTGCTCTTCGCAGGTTTGGTGTGGACTTGTTGGGCTAAAGGGCCTGTTTCCACACTGTAAGTAATCTAATCTACTCTTTTAAATGGAAAGCGAACAGAAGATAAAGTTCATTCAACACTGCCCCCAACCAATATTCCTGAGACAGTGACAGCATGCTGATGAGTACAGAGTAAAGGTACCTCTATTCCTCAAACTAAAATTAAACTGTAATGAAAGTTCCCTCAACTCTTGAAATTAAAGTGAGATTGTCTCTGTGCTGTCTTCATCAAATACTCCTGGGACAGAGATATCTCCGGTTTGAACACGGAGAAAATACATCCCATACACTCAAAACTAAAAGCAAACTGAAAGTAAAATTCCCTTGACACCATCCCCATTAAACACTTTTGGTATGCAAACAACAAGGGGTCAAAATACAGAGCAAGGGTTTCCCTACTGATTTGCGCTCCAAGCATACTGAGCATAAAGTCCCCTCAACATTTTCCCCATCAAATATTCCATGGAAAAACCTAGCCTCCTCATGTCTGAAACCTTTCATCCCAGACAACACCCTGATGAATCTCCTCTGTACTCTCTCCAGTATAATCATTTCCTTCTGATAATAGAGTAGCAACCATATTTCATCTGTGACTTAACCAATGTTTTATGTAATTGGATTGGAGGCAGTTCAGAGGAGATTCCCTAGATTTATCCAAGAGGAGAGGAGTTTGTCTTGTGAAGAGTTTTGGCAGCTTAGTCTACACTGTGTAAGGTTTAGAAAGACAAGCGGTGATCTACCTGAGGTATATAAAATGCTGATGGGGGATTGACAAAGTAGATGCAGAAAGGATGTTTCTCCTCTTGAGGCAATCTAGAACACGAAGTCATACTTTTAGAAAAGATTTAAAACCGATGAGACAATTATTTCTCTCAATCTGTGGAATTCGCTATTCCAGAATGTGGTGGATGCTTGGACATTGAATCAATTTGAGGAGGACATGTATAGATCTTTAATTAGTTGAAGAGTTATGGGGAGTGGGCAGGAAAGTGGAATTGAGGCCAAAATGAAATCAGCCATGATTGAATTGGATGGTGGACCTAGTCTGAAAGACTCAATTGCCCACTCCTAGTTCTTATGCCATTATGTCCTAATTGGAGTAGCAGAGAAAAAATAGGTTTACTGCAGTTATGTAGGGCCTTTGTAAGACAATACTGGTGTAATGTGCACAGTAATCTCTTTACATAAACAATGGTATAGTTGCTTCACATAAGAAGTAGGAGCAGGAGTAGGTCATCTGGCCCATTGAGCCTTCTTTGCTATCCAGCAAGACCATGGCTGATCTTTTTGTAGACTGAGGTCCACATACCTGCTTGCTCACCTTTACTGTTCCAAAGTCGATCTAACTTTGCCTTAACGACATTCAATGAGAAAGCGTCAACCTTCATTGGGCAGGGAATTCCACTAACTCTCAACTCTTTGGGAGAAGAAATTCCTCCTCAACTCAGTCCTAAATCTACTCTTCCTTATTTTGGGGCTATGCCCCCTATTTTAGTTTCACCTGCCAGTGGAAACAGCCACCCTGCTTCTATCTCATTTATTCCCTTCATAATTTAATATATTTCTGTAAAATCCCCCCTCATTCTTTTAAATTCCAATGCATATAATTCCAGTCTTCTCAATCTGTCCTTATAAGCCAACCCTCTCAAGCATTAAATCATAGTTCACTTTGTTATTCCTACCAAAATAGATGACCTCACATTTACCAACATTGTACTCTATCTGCCAGACCTTTGCTCACTCACTCAACTACCGGGAGTCTTCTGCAGACTCATCTTAGTGTCATTTGCAAACTTTGACACTCAATAGTTGGACCCCATCTCCAAATCAGCTGGATAGATTGAAAACGATTGTGGTCGCAATACATCACTAGCCATTGAAAAACACCCATTTATCCTCATTCTTTGTTTCCTGTTAACCAATCCTCTGTCCATGCTGATAGATTACCCATAGCGCTGTGCATCTAATCTTATGCAGTAGCCTTTTGTGTGGCACGTTGAATGCCCTGTGGAAACCCAAATATCCAAACATCCACCTGTTCCCTGTTGTCCACCACACTTGTAATGTCCTTAAAAAATTCCATTAAATTAGTCTGATAGGATAATTTCTATCTAGATGTCTCTGTATTTCTTTTAATGATAGATTCAAGCATTTTCTCCTCTAAATTAAGCTTTAGAGGATTTCAGTACAGTTTGCTAATTCTGGAATTTAGGATTAATCTTTGAGGAAAGGTTGAATGCATCCATGTGTTCCCTAGAGTTTAGAAGGATAAAAGCGCATCTCTGACATATATAAAATCTTAAGGCACTGGCAAAATAGATGTGCTTCGTGTTCGGTGAGTATAGAACCAGGGTCCCAGTCCTAGATTAATTTGGCCAGTCCAAGGTGAAAGGGAATTTTGTTGGAGGATTTGTGAATGTTTGGAATTTGCTCACCAAGAGACCTGAGGATGCATTTTTCTTTAACATGTTTCAAGATAAGGGTCAGTAGTTTAGGATGTGGTTTCATAGTGGCAAGATGGTGTTGAGAATGAATATTAGCTATGAAAGTGATGCAGACTTAAGAGCAGAATATTATCTTTTATTACTGGATACTCTTAGATGCCAATATTTGGCTGAATGACTTCTGTTCTTTAGATCAACATTTGCCACGATCCTAACCACTAAACCTTTTTCATTGCATTGTTGTTTGTTACATTTTCATTGTTCTGTAATATGACAAATGAGGATGATAGATTTGTAATGATTGCATGATGGTTGTAAGAAATGAGGAAGAAAGTTGATAGATTGTGGGAGACTGTGAAAGAGAAAGACGAATTGCCTCCGTTTCAGTACACCAGTTGATTATTTGGAAATGTAGTAGAAAGGATGGTGACTTTTGTACGTGATTACTTTAGCATGTACTGGACATTGCTTAAGTGGGGCATGATGTATTTTGCTGGAAGGCATATTAAGCAAATATTTTTATCTTGACTATTATTCATTCAAGGATATGGGTTTCTCTGGCTGGGCCAGTATTAATTGCCCATCCCAAGTTGCCCTTGAGAGGTGGTAGTGAGCTGCCTTCTTGAACTGCTGCAGTCCTTTTAGTGTTAGAACACCCATAATAAGAACATAGAAAAGTACAGCACAGAACAGGCCCTTTGGCCCACAATGTTGTGCCTAGGTTTAATCCTAATGTAAAAGAATAATAACTTAACCTACGCATCCCTCAACTCACTGCACTCCATGTGCCAGTCCAGTAGTCGCTTAAATGTCCCTAATGACTTTGCTGTGAGGAAGAGTGTTCCAGGATTTTTACTCAGCAGTACTGAGGAACAGTGGTATGTTTCCCAGTCTAGATAATGAGTGATTTGGAGGGGAATTTGCAAGTGGTAAATCTTTTGGAATTCTGTGAAGGCATTAAGAGCAAGGTGGAGAATGGGGACCAAGTGGATGTAGTGTAACTAGATTTCCAAAAGGCCTTCGACAAGGTGTCGCACAAGAGGCTGCTGCATAAGTTAAGCGACATGGGTTCAATTCCTGTCTCGGGTGACTGTGAAGCTTGCACATTCTCCCTGTGTCTGTGTGGTTTTCCTCTGGGTACTCTGGTTTCCTCCCACAATCTAAAGATGTGCAGTTTAGGTGAATTGGCCATGCTAAATTGCCCATTGTGTTAGGTGCATTAGTCAGGGGTAAATATAAGGTAGGGGAATGGGTCTGGATGGACTACTCTTCAGAGGATTGGTGTAGACTTGTTGGGCCGAAGGGTGTGTTTCCATACTGTAGGGAATCTAATCATGGTGTTAGGGATAAAGTATTAGTATGGATAGAGGATTGGTTGACTAACAGGAAGCAAAGAGTGCTATTCTGGCTGGCAATCAGTGACTAGTGATGTACCCCAGGTGTCGGTGTTGGGACTGCAAATTATTTTACAATTTATGTTGATGATCTGGAGATGGGGGCCACATGTAGGTTGGCGCAGAAGCGAAAAAGGCAGAAATGCACCAGATTGTTACCAGTAGCATTCCGACAGATGGTGTTACGGGTAGCACGTGAATTATCACTTGGAGATCATCTAGGTTTGAGGAAGACTCATAAACGGAGTTGTGGCTAGCTTAACAAATTATATAGTTTATCTGGATGATGTAGTGATCTTTAGCGAGTCATGGGAAGATCACATGGTACACTTGGCAGAGCTCTTTGAATGATTACGAAAAGCAAAACTGGTAATAAACTTAAAAGAAACAGAATTTGCAAAGGCAGAGGTGATGTTTTTGGGACAACATCGATTATGGAATGTTGAAGGAATGTGAAGACTAAGGCCATCAGGGAATTTCCATGACCATCCTCGAAAAAAGAGGTGCTTTGATTTTTGGGACTAAGCGGATTCTACTGGAAGTTTATTCCAAATTTCCGGCATCATGGTGGCCCCCTAACAGATTTACTCAAGAACACAATTTCAGTGGACCGAACAATGCCAGGAGGCATTTGAGAACTTAAAAGCAGTATTAACCACAGCACCGGTTTTAGCTACACCAAATTTTTTGAAACCTTTCAAAGTTGCAATTGATGCCAGCGATATCGAAGTAGGAGCTGTACTGCTACAGGAAGATGACGGAATTGAACAGCCAATTGGCTACTTTTCAAAGAAACTCATTCATTAGAGCAAATACTATACCATTGAAAAAGAATTATTGAGTTTGATCCTAGCCTTCCAACGTTTTCATGTTGATGTGACAAACAATGTGTTGGAGACAGTGGTGTACACTGACAACAATGTTTTACATTCTTGGAAAGATTTAAAGACAAAATAAGAGAGTATCTCGTTGGAGTCTAATGTTGCATTCTTTAAATTTACAAATTGTACATATTGCAAGTCGTAAAAGTGTAATGCAGATGCATTGTTGCAGATTTAAAAGAAAAAGTGTAGATAAGATTTGACCAATTCCAGTGTTACATATGTGAAAAGTATAACTTAGACTAATGACCTATGTATTTCATTGTAACGGGATTGAGAATTAGAAAAAGTGAAGCCATCTTTTCATTTATGATGGTTCATTGTTTATTAAGTGGGGGGAAGTTGTTGTGATGTTGAAGGCATGTCCTGACCCTTTTAAGAGAGGGACAACTGCTATTGATGCAGATAAGCCTGGAGATCTAACATCTTGCTCTCAAAGAAATTAGGAAACGCTCTTTATCAAAGGTACATTTTCATATGAAACATACTCTCAGTAAAAAGAAAGACGACCCAGGGAGATCTTTAGCTGGAGGAAGACAGACACCGAAGACGACAATGGCTGTGTGGTTTTGAAATTAAGTTGATGTCATTTTAATAAGTGCTTTATTGGAACAGTATATTTTTATAGAGTTGGAGGCAGATAGTAAGCAGTTAGGAGAAAGGGAGGTTTAGAGTTGTGAATAGCTGTTGATTATGTTCCCTTTTAGATTTAAAAAATAAATAGATGTTTTTTTAAACAATGGAATTTGGGAGTTTTCTGTCACTCATATTTTAACAGATTACAAGGCAAGGTGAACTTTTCTGGGTGTTCGGGTTTAATTAACAGAGGAGTTCACCTCCATGTCGCAATGGTATAAAAAAATTTAGACCTAACCACCAACTGCCAGCATTCAGTCCTGCAAACCACTAGAGACAATACACTGGGAAAAAAAAATTCACAGGCTAGCAAGGGTCATGCTGGTGTAGATTTGCTGAAGTTAAATCCGTCTGACTAAGATGATTCAGGTCTCTGTAGTTACAACGAGCTTGGTCAAGGTATTGACTTTCAGAAGGTATTTGATAAAATATTTCCTGATGGGCACATACAGAAATTAGATGCACAACGTATTAAAGTGGATGTAATAATGTGGGTACAGAGTTGGCAAACTGATCGAGGTAAAAAGTAATGAACATCATGTAAATATATTCCTGAGGGAGAGAATTACACAGCAGAATGAAAACAGAGGGGTCGAGATGGGATAATCATCTGAAGTTGTTGAATTCAATGTTGAGATCGGCAGGCTGTAACGTGCCTAGTCGGAAGATGAAATGCTGTTGAGCTTCACTGGCTCATTGCAGCAGGCCAAGGACAGACGTGGGCATGGGAGCAGGATTGTGTGTTGAAGTGGCAAGCCACAGGAAGGTCCGGGACCTGATTGCGTACAGACCGAAGGTGCTCAGCAAAGCGATCACCCAGTCGGCGTTTTGTCTCTCCGATATAGAGGAGACCACATTGGGAGCAACGAATGCAATAGACCAAATTGAAAGAGGTACAAAGTGAAACACTGCTTAATCTGAAATGAGTGTTTGGGGCCTTGGAAGGTGAGCCTAGAAGAGGTAAAGGGGCAGGTGTTGCGCCTTCTGCGATTGCATGGGAAGGTGCCGTGTGTGATGGGAGAGATGTTAGGTGTGATGGAGGAGTGGACTAGGTTGTCCTGGAGGGAACGATCTCTGCAGAATGCAGACAGGGGTGGGAGGGGATGTGTTTAGTGGTGGCGTCGTGTTGGAGTTGGCAAAAATGGCAGAGGATTATTCTTTGCATGTGAAGGCTGGTGGGGTGAAAGGTGAGAACAAGAGGGACCCTATCCTTGTTCTGGGAAGGGAGGGAGGGGGTGAGGGTCGTGGCGCGAGAGATGGATGGCACGTTGTCAAGAGCCCTGTCAACAACTGTAGGTAGGAAGCCACGGTTGGAGAAGAAGGAGCACCTTCGGTCTGTACGCAATCGGGTCCCGGACCTTCCCGTGGTTTGCCACTTCAACACACAATCCTGCTCCCATGCCCACATGTCTGTCCTTGGCCTGTTGCAATGTACCAGTGAAGCTTAACGCAAACTGGAGGAACAGCAGCTCATCTTCCGACTAGGCAAGTTACAGCCTGCCGGTCTCAACATTGAATTCAACAACTTCAGATGATTATCCCATCTCGACCCCTCTGTTTTCATTCTGCTCCGTAATTTAATTTAATTTATTTTATTTGTATTTTTTATAGTTTTTTCACTGCTCTGTACCTCTTATTTCTTGTCTCTTTCTCTCGCTCCTCACTCTCTCATCACCTTTTTCCTCTCCTCTTCCCCCTTTGCTACCCTTCTCCCCTGTTTTCCATTTTGCCTCAGCTTCACCAATCTCCCACATATTTTATCACATAGCACTGGCTTCACCATTGGTCATTCACAGCTCCTAATTTCCCTATAATCTCTCTATGCACTGTCGTTATCACCTCTTTATTGTTACCATTGCTTCTGGAGCCATGACTCACCTTCTCTCAGCCTAGTTTAAAAAACCTCCCTATTTCTCCCTTTTTTTAGCTTTGACAAAGGGTCCGTTAGATTCGAAACGACAGTTCTTTTCTCTCCTTACAGATGCTGCTAGACCTGCTGAGATTTTCCAGCATTTTCTCTTTTGGTTTTCTATTCCTGAGGGATTGGATTTAGGATCACAGCTTTCCTTGTTTTTTTAACAATTGCGCTTTGATATAGGTCGGGCGATTGTAATGTTTGAGTCAACTTTGCAGCACTAAATAGTGAGTGTGTTTGCAGTGAATTTCAAGAGGACATAAAATGGTTAAGTGGGGGACACAGCAATTCAGTTTAATGCATAAGTATAAAGTATGGAACAGTTGGAGGAATGTAATCCAAGTGGTACTGCCTGAAGGGTTTAAGTACAGAGACTTAAGATCTTATATTGTTGAACCTTTGAAAGTAAGAGGGAATGCTGTTGAGGTGGCTAGAAAATTAAAAAATCAGGAGCCCTCTTGTATTTAACAAAAAAAGCTATAGAAAACCTGAGAGCATTTGTGCAAAGAAGTGTTAATGTTTTAGGTCTGTACCTTTCTTCCTAACTGCAATGTCATAAACCTGAAATGTGTGCAGAAAGGGTTTACTGGGACACTGTCTGTCTGTTCATTGACAACTTTAAAGTCCTACTGTTACAGTGCTGCTTGTTTTAAATGTTTCATGTAATTGTCTGAAATTAATGGGCATGCATGTGACTGCTGTATAACAAACCAGTTCCCCTAAGTCAGTTTATAGTATATTGTAAAATCAAACCTTTTGAGTTTAGTGCTTTGAGGGATGGCAAATTCTTTCTTGGGTAAAGACTTCCCTTTTTATTAAACCATTCTGTTTTCCTGGTCTCTCACAGAAGTGCCTTTGTGGTAAATCACAGCTCCATTCTTTGCGACAATGCCGTGGGTACACAACTGGGAGTAGTACTGGGTATGTATAACATATTAGCTGAAAATAAAATTGTCCTAAAAAATACATACATATTTCTAATTTTTAAATGTGTTAAAATTATTTGAATATTCTTTCCCCTCCAAATAAAAGAGCAGTGTGCTTGATCTCAGCAAAACTCGTCTCTAGCTGGGGCAGTTATTGATTGTTGCAATGCGACAGAGTAATAACGTGATAATTCAAGACCTTTTTATTATTGGTACTTGAAATGCAAGAATGGAATATACTTGCTCTGATCATTTTTCCTCCTCCTTTGTCGGTGCAGATGAAAGAATCTTTGCTCAATTTGTCACAGGAGAAATAAAGCAATGCTGATATTATTTAACTGTTATTGGCATAATAGCTGTATTGGATTCTGGAACTCTAGTTCTAACTAAGCATTAGAAAATATCGTCATATCAATTCTCGTGAAGTGAAAAAATCCCAACAAGATATTTTGCCTGGGGTGGGGGAGCCCAGAACTAGAGGGTATAGCTTTAGGGTGAGGGGGAAAGATATAAAAGAGACCTAAGGGGAAACTTTTTATCGTACGTGTATGGAATGAGCTGCCAAAGGAAGTGGTGGAGGCTGGGACAATTACAGCATTTAAGAGGCATCTGGATGGGTATACGAATTGGAAGGGTACAGAGGCCAAGTGCTGGCAATTGGGACTGGATTAGGTTAGGATATCTGGTTGGCATGAGCGAGTTGGACTGAAGGGTTGTGCTGTACACCTCTATGACTCTGACGATGAACCAACAAGATAAATATATTGGTTAAATATATAAAATAATTTGACAGAATACATTTTTAAAAAATGATTTCAGTAATGATATTGCATCTAGTTTGATGTTCAAATTAATTTATTCAAGCAGTTCTTAGGCAGGTACTGCATGACAAATCTATAATCTGCTCCTGTCAATTGACTCGTATTATTACTTGGGAATATGTAACTAGATAATGTGGCTAACTTTTATGAAAGAATGTTATGGTAGCTATAAATGTATTACTTTTTCCAAATGTATTACCCTATTACGAGGTGATTTGTTTTTCTTCAATTCATAGAACCTCAGCAGGCAAAATAGTGGGAGGAAGTATCTTGTTTGTTGGAGGTGGCCTGGGTGGCACTATATTGTATGCAAAGTGGGATCCCAAATTTCGAGAGAATATAGAGAAAACCGTCCCGTACTCCGATAAAGTGTTTGAATTAGCTCTTGGTCCTGCACCATATAACCTACCCCTTTTAAAGAAACAGGTATGTGCATTGAAACTTAAAATCTGTATTCTTGCTTGATTATTCATTCTAGTTGACTTCATAAAATCATGGAAAAACACAGTACAGAAGGATGTCATTTTGCCCATCAAACCATATTAGTTATTTTGAAGAGCAGTTCTCTTAGTTCTACTCTCTTGCTTTTTCTAAATTTCCCTATATTTTGCTTTGCTTCAAGGTATTTTTAATGCCCTTTGAAGGCTACTATTTATTCTGTGTCACTAGCCTACTGGCCAAATCCTAGTCATGTTTTAAAATTTTTTTGGTGCTTCTCCCAAGCACTTTTAATTTTTGCTATCTAGTTAGCAAGTCCTTTTAGTCATTGTTGTCATCTTTAACCAAATCTCATCCTGACCTCCTTTGATTGAAGGATAGAAATGCCAGTTTCCCCAGTCAATCCATTACTTTAATTACTCATTCCTGGAACTGTTTTGCAAATCTCCATGCTCTCTCCAAAGCCTTTGCTTTGCTTCTTAACTGTGCTATCCTGACTAGGATGCATTATTTCAGCTGAACCAGTACTTTATGAATTTTATTTTTTACCTTTTAAATATTCATACAACAAGCGCACAGAAAGTGCTGTTCCTGCCACCAGAATGTGTGGTTTATACACCTTTAGACAGTGGGGTACAGACCCAATTCCTTACCTTGATGCCTTACATTTCTCACTGAAAATCTGTAGATATTGGTTATGTTTTTCACAGATTCCTTTAAAATGTCTTTGCAGAGTCTTGAAGTTGTAGAGATGGGGGTCAGGACTGAAATTGGTCTTGTTTGACTCTTATCTTTTCATTTGCGACGAAAAATATGCTTGTGTGCTTGTATTTTCTTATGTCAGTCATTGCAAGAACAAAAATATGGAGTGTTGCTGGAAAAGCCATTGTTTATTAAAACTAAAATTCTAGAACTCATTTTGTTGAAATGGGTGTTGTGGGTTCCGTTGTATATTTGTTACAAGCATATGAGGTGAGCTTATGCAAATTTTAATATGTCGAAGAGTGCAGTGCTGGAAAAGCACAGCCAGTCAAGCAGCATCTGAGGAACAGGAGAGTCAATGTTTTGAGCATATGCTCTTCGTTAGAGCTTATGCTGAAAACATTGACTCTCCTACGCCTTGGATTCTGCCTGACCGGCTGTGCTTTTCCAGCATCACACTCTTTGACTCCGAGTTCCAGCATCTGCACTCCTCACTTTCTCTAAATTTTAAAATGAATAGCTTTCTTCATTATATTACTTAATTATGGTTAAGCATTTCCAGTTCTGCGTTAGGTTTTATAGTATTTAGTATGGTAGTTGTCAATATTTCATTTGAACCCATGTTTTTAAAAGGACACAAAAACATTGTCAGTATCGACGTCCTCTGAAGTATTGAAAGGATCCAAACTGCCGAAATCCGTGCCAGATAAAGAAGCTTCAGCTGTTGAAGAGATCATCGGAGAAGGTAATTTTGACTTGTGTAACTAAGATTTCAGTCCATAATTATTACTTTTAGTGTTGTCAGAAAACATGGGTTAAGGATATGAAACTACTCAGCAATAGGCTAATGAGAATTGTTCTGAAATGTTCAGGTTTGATCTCCAATTTTAGTAATAGATTTGAAAAGGATATGCTGGAAACCTTTGCAGAAAATAGCTTCAATCGAAATCAGGGTATGTAATTTTATGCTTCCGAGTTCAACCTCATCAGCATTATTGCTACCACCACATGTTGGTCCACTCCACAGAGTCACTTACCATCCTGATTTGGCAACATAATGCAAATTCTTCACTGTTATTGGGTATAAATCCAGGAGCTCCCTCCTGAACTGCATTGTGTCTGCCTACACCAAATGGGATTACAAAAGTTGTAAAAGCAGCTCACCACCGCCACAATGCAAAATAGATTTGGACATAAATGCTGGTCCAACCTGAAATGTCCATGTCCTGTAAATGAAACTTTTATTATTGTTTGAGATTAATAGCTTTGCGGATAGGGAATATGAGAGACTCTTTTATAAATTTCATGATGAATTTCAATGGAAGCCTTGAAAGCGGGAGAGCTGAAGACCTACAAACCTAGACCAAATGTACCAAATACATGGCAAGTTCCTTTGTGAATATTATTTCATCTGTTGCAGTTCTTAAGAGTCAGCATTAACTTGTGCATCAATCAGCACACTGCAGTTCTATTCAGGTGATTAAATTGGTTTTAGTGTTCAACAAATTGAGATTGAATAGTTTACCGCCAGTGTGAAATAAGTTATTGCTACGACAAAATGACTCTCTTGGTAGTTGGTTGATTGTTGCTGCAAGAAAGATTGAGAATAGTGTTGGTATGGTGGTACACCCCATGAGTTTGCGTCATAGAATCCCAACAGCAAGGAAGCATTCAGCTCAGCAAATCAACACTGACCCTCTGAAAAGCATCCCATCCAGACCCTGCTGTAATCCTGCATTTTCCAATGCTAATCTATTTTAACTTGGACATCCCTGGATACAGGGCAATTTAGCATGACCAATTCACTTAACCAACACATCTTTGGACTGTGGGAGGAAATTGGAGCACCCAGACCATACTCACACCCAAATGGGGAGAATATACAAACTCTACACAGTTATCCAAGGCTGGAATCAAACCTGGGTCCCTGGCACTGGGAGGCAGCAGTGTTACTACTAAGCCACTGTGCCACCCAGGGTTTGCACTTTTTTTTTTGACAGTGATCTGTAATGGTGTCACTGCACAGCTCAGTTATTTGCATACTGTGATGTAGGGGGTGAATGATGTTTGTGAACTTGTCTATAAAGCTATTGCATTTTTTCAAAGAGCAGTTCCATTCATTGAGTCAAAAATTTGCGCAAGATTAAAGAAAGTCATGTGAAAAGGCATGCTCTGCATTTTGCCTGAAGTGAAGTGATGATTGTATTAGTTGTTGTGCAGGTGTATTGGAAATCATAGGAAGGGTCTCCTCAGCAATTAGCAAGAACCACTGAGAAAATAACCCGTTTAAGATTTTGTAAATAGTCAATCATAGTGCTGTGGCCTTTAATTACTACACTCCATCCAGACTTTTACTGAAATTTTGTGAAAATTTTTGAAATCACTTGGAAATTTTTTCACTTTGCCAGAGTTTCACAAATGGGCCATGCATCTGAAGGATTGCTAAGTTTTCTCAAGGTTTCAGTACTTCAGTAGGTATACTGTCAGGATATTATGAACAATATTCCTGCTAACCACCTCACATGCTGGTTAGCATGCTAATGAATGACTTCCACTTCGTGAAACCGCTTCCCCACATGGACTTCAGAGGTCCTCGCAGTGACAAAAGGAACTAAAATTTGGTCAGGACTAGAACTCTACTTGTTTTTCAGTGAGTTGACAGTATTTATCACTTGGTCAAGCACATTGTCAGTTGGTTGTCTGTTGTAGGAAGTTAGCAGATGGAGGCCACTCAGATGCTCAAGTCTGTTTTTCCATTTTAAAGATATCTAAATGATATCTGCCTTAATGCTGTATCCCCATATAATCCCATATCTCTTGATTTCATTAGTAACCAGAAAGAATCCGTTTCTCTTGCAACTAATGACTGAGTTTATGCAGCCCTCTTTGATAGAGAACTACAAAGATTCACTACCCTCTGAACAAAGAAGTTCCCCCTCATCTGAATCCTTAGATGGTTTATCCTAAGTGGTCTATATCCACAACCAAGGGAAACATCTTTTCTGCATTCACTGTCTGTTCCTTTAAGAATTTTGTAAGTTTCTTTGAGATTGTCTCTTGTTTTACTAAACTGTAGAGGATGCAGGCTCAGTCTCCTCATGGGACAAGTCCCACCATTCCAGGAATTAGTTTGGTGAACTTCTATTGCATTCACTCTTTTGAAAGTATATCTTTCCTTGGAACCATTGCTCTGTACAATTAAAGCAAGACTTCTTTTGCTGTGGACTCCAATCTTCTTGAAGTACCTTCTGCCCCCATCCAGGTGTTATTTTCCTTTTTCTTTGCAGCAGCTGTTTCCTGGTCATCATTATAAAAGTTTTTAAATTCCAGATTTATTAAATGTGTGTTTCACTATCTGCCACAGTAGGATTTGAACTCCAGTTCCCAGAGCATTAGATTGAGTTTCTAGAATATTAGTGCAATAACAATACCACTGTGCCATCGTCATCTCCTCCTACTTACCACTACCACTGCACTACAAGTGCCTCCCTATGCTGCCCCCCCAGCTAATCCAACTCGTTCGATATGGATTGTCAGCACTGATCACTACCTCCCATCACTGCAGTACTCCACTGTTCACAACCTCCTAAACTGAGAATGAACCACTTTTTTTTCTCTGCTTTCTGACTGTTAGCCAGTTCTCAATCCTTTTAAGTATTAACCCAATCTGATGTATGTTAATTTTGTTTGCTAACATGATGTGTGGGACTTCATCAAAAACTTTCTGAAAATCCAAAAACCTCTCATGGTTCCCCCTGCCGGACATTGACTCTGCTTGTAACATCCTCAAAAAACACTTATCCACTTTGTCAAATATGATTTTCCTGTCGTGAATGTATGTTGAATTTTTCCAGTCAGACAATCTTTACTACTTAATCTCCATTAATTGCAACCGTTATAATTGTGTTTTTGCCAACTGCTGAAGTCCAGCTAATAGGTTTGTTGTTCCCTGTTTTTCACTTTTCCTCCTTTCTTAAGCAGTGGGGTTACATCTGCTTGCTGCCTTCCAGTCTCTGCACAGTGATCATTAATGCATCCATTATCTCTACTGCTCCAGTACCACTTTTATTTTTACTAATAGTAACTTACAGTTCCACTCTTTCACCTGCATCTTTTGATCTTAATCATTTCAAGTAGTCTTCTTATTTCTTCGTATCTGAAGACAGAAATGCAGTACCTATTTAGTTTCTCTATCATCTCTGTTTCCTTTTATATATTCTGCTGTCTCTCTGTTATGGACCCACATTTGTCTTTGCTCATCAATGGATTTGAGAGGAAAACCTGCCAGTTGATATGTTTAATGCAGCATTGGGATGGGGAGAGAATATTTGAATAAATGCTGTCTTTAGAAATGAACATTTTTTTTGTCTTTGTGATGGAGAATATTAGGGAAGAAACTTTTATTCCATTTATTTGCGTGCTGCAGAGTTCAGATCAAAACTTTCTTTAGCTTAGTTTTAACAAACATAAATGAATACATAAACTTGAGGTTTGAGCAAATGATACATGAAGAATAAATGAAAACAAAACAGTCCTAAGAAATAATGAAGGTTTAAAATAAGTAATGTAAAGAAAGATTACTTTTTTTTGTAGGAAATTCATGAGCAATGAAGTGTAGGACTACACAGTGAGACAAAAAGTATTCAAAGAGTGGGAAGGACAAAAAAAAAAGTCATAATATAAAGTAATCTTTTTATTAAAGGATAAATATGTTAAGGAGCTAAAATTAAGAGTGGGGGAAATATTTATGAAACGAGGTGCACAAAGAAATTCAGTTGGGTGGAGACTGACCTGCAAGAGTACATTGTGAAAATATTCAGATTGTTTTGAATGATGGTTTGTTTTATGTAACAAGGCTTATAAAGGTGTTCTCAAATGGGTATACTGAAGGGCTCCTGCCCGAAACGTCGATTTTCCTGTTCCTCGGATGCTGCCTGACCTGTGCTTTTCCAGCACAACTCTAATCTTGACTCTGATCTCCAGCAACCGGCGTCCTCACTTTCGCCACAAATTGTATACTGCTGAGGAATTGTTGCCATAATGAAATCACTAGCATAGAAATGTGAGGTAAATCCCTGACTGCATATCTCTCTCAAGTGCTTTATAGAGACCATAATTTTAATGCTATACAATCCTTTTTGTCTTTCTGGTACCCTACCCTGTGTTCAGCTTCTTCTAAAGATGCAGCTGCAATTATTTCTGCTGTTGGTGATGCTCCAACAGTCCCTGCTCCTGGGGTCCAAGTTGAAATGGAAGAAAAACATGACGCAAGTCGTAAGTAAAGAGATCTGTTCAATGACAGAAGTTATGATGTCTGATTTATCAGGAAATATGATGTAACCATTTAGAGAATAATTTCACCAGACTACTTGCTCAAAAACATCTCTTTACGACATTAGCTGTTGATCTTGATTTAGAATTGTTAGTAGAGAAAATAGTAAACAAAAATTAAACAGACGATAAGTTGTCTCCTGGAGTCTGTGAGCTAAAGAGTGCTGACTGTAGCACCACGTAAATGTACTTGCAACACAAAACTTTCCAAATGGAAAGCATAATCTAAATGCCAACTAAAGTCATGGTGATAGAATTGCTTGTGTAGAATTAACCAGAAGAAAGTTGAATTACTTGTTGCTGCAAGGGAAGGGAGAAAGTTTTAGATTTGATCTCTCTTATACTGTACAGAAGTAATTCAATTTTCTTATTCAATCACTACAGCATTAGTCAGGAATGTATATTGCATTGGATGTTCTCTGACTTAATGAGAATAATTCCACAGAATAGCCACTCACTTGTGTATGTGAGATGAACATATCTTTTGGATTCTCAATTTTAATTATGCCACCATTGATTACTGTGCCTTCAGTTGCTTGGGCTTTAAGCTTTGCAATTCTGTCCTCAAATATTTTTGCATCCATACTCCTCCTCTCTTCAAAGATGCTGCTTTAGGCTTACCTTTTTGACAGAGCTTCTTGTCAGTTGTCTTAATCTGTTCAGTAACAAGTTATTTTTGGTTGATATCACTCATGAACCACCATTAGTTGCTTTGCCATGTTAGTGGTTCCATAATAAGGGTAACTTGTATATATGAACAGAGGAGGATAATGATACACTTGAAACAGTTGTTCTCACCACTTGTACAGTCCATTGCACACTATTTATGAACAATAATGTATTTTGGCCAAACATTGCTAACCATTTTCTGTTGCTCTCAAGTGTCAGGTAGAAAGGCACAACTTATATTAGGCATGTTGGCTAGTTTGTTAATCATCGGTTCAGTATTTACTAATCCTGCTATGGATTGCAGGAAATATCAGTGCTTCGCTGTATTCTTTACTGGCACAATTGGCACGTCAGGTCCTTGCACAAATTGGAAAGTGACATCCAATGTCATTTTGCATTTTTGTGATCAGCAGAAATCACATTCATTTACAACATCAAAAACTATGGTTTTAATATGATTTATCCACTGGTGTGGTCTTTATAAGCAGATGGAATTGTATTGGGACCTGAATTTTGGAGCAAAGCAGATGTTGGCTAACAAGTAGCTACTTGGCAGTCAGTTAGCTCAGTTGGCTAGATAGCTTTATTGTGGTGCAGAATGATGTCAACAGTCTGCGTCAGTCTCTGCTGAGATAGTTTATCGAAGGCTGCCATCTTTCCTTATACATACTTGGTACAGAGTGATGTCCCTCAAACTATAGAGCAACTTTTAGAGGATATGTAGTTGTTTTTGTTAAGGACATATTTGTCATTCAAAGTGACCTACTCCTGGTCATAAATATGCTGTCCTTATGTTCTTAAAAGGTGAAAGCTGTAGTTGTGAAAACGAAGCCGTACAGGGCCAGCACATCGCAGCAGAAGAACACCCACCTCAGGAAGTAGCAAAACACCTAGCTCAGCAAGATAGAGAGGAAAACATCAAAGTTGTTGGTAAATAAAATCAATTTCAAAATGGCTTGAAAAGAGGTGCCAATGATTCCATGTAGACTATGTAGAATTACTAGGTAAAAACAATGACTGCAGATGCTGGAAACCAGATTCTGGATTAGTGGTGCTGGAAGAGCACAGCAGTTTCAGGCAGCACCCAAGGAGCAGTAAAATTGATGTTTCAGGCAAAAGCCCTTCATGGAACATAGAACAATACAGCACAGAACAGGCCCTTCGGCCCATGATGTTGTGCCGAACATATGTCCTAGCTTAAGCACCTATCCATGTACCTATCCAATTACCGCTTAAAGGTCATCAATGATTCTGACTCTGCCACTCCCAAAGGCAGCGCATTCCATGCCCCCACCACTCTCTGGGTAAAGAACCTACCCCTGACATCCCCCCTATATCTTCCACCCTTCACCTTAAATTTATGTCCCCTTGTAACACTGTTGTACCCGGGGAAAAAGTCTCTGACTGTCTACTCTATCTATTCCCCTGATCATCTTATAAACCTCTATCAAGTCACCCCTCATCCTTCGCCCTTCCAATGAGAAAAGGCCTAGCATTCCCAACCTATCCTCGTACAACCTATTCTCCATTCCAGGCAACATCCTGGTAAATCTCCTCTGCACCCTCTCCAAAGCTTCCACATCTTTCCTAAAATGAGGCGACCAGAACTGTACGCAGTACTCCAAATGTGGCCTTACCAAGGTCCTATACAGCTGCAACATCACCTCACGACTCTTGAATTCAGTCCCTCTGCTAATGAACGCTAATACACCGTGGGCCTCCTTACAAGCTCTATCCACCTGAGTGGCAACTTTCAAAGAGCTATGAACATAGACCCCAAGATCCCTCTGCTCCTCCACCTTACTAAGAACCCTATTGTTAACCCTGTATTCCGCATTCTTATTTGTCCTTCCAAAATGGACAACCTCACACTTGACAGGGTTGAACTCCATCTGCCACTCCTCAGCCCAGCTTTCCACATTATCTAAGTCCCTTTGCAGCTGACGACAGCCCTCCTCACTATCCACAACTCCACCAATCTTCATACCGTCTGCAAGTTTACTGACTCACCCTTCGGCTCCCTCTTCCAAGTCATTAATAAAAATTACAAACAGCAGAGGACCCAGAACTGATTCCTGTGGAACTCTACTTGTAACTGGGCTCCAGGCTGAATATTTACCATCTATCACCATTCTCTGACTTCGACCGGTTAGCCAGTTCTCTATCCACTGGCCAAATTTCCCACTATCCCATACCTCCTGACTTTCCGCATAAGCCTACCATGGGGAACCTTATCAAATGCGTTACTAAAATCCATGTACACTACATCCACTGCTCTACTCTCATCCACATGCTTGACCACCACCTCAAAGAATTCAATAAGGCTTGTAAGGCGAGACCTACCCCTCTCAAATCCGTGCTGGCTGTCCCTAATCAAGCAGTGTCTTTCCAGGTACTCATAAATCCTATCCCTTCGTACCCTTTCCATTACTTTGCCTACCACCGACGTAAGACTAACTGGCCTGTAATTCCCAGAGTTATCCCTATTCCCTTTTTTGAACAGGGGCACAACATTTGTCACTCTCCAGTCCTCTGGCACCACCCCCGTTGACAGTGAAGACGTAAAGATCATTGCCAACGGCTCTGCAATTTCCTATCTTGCTTCCCACATAATCCTCTGATATATCCCGTCAGGCCCAGGGGACTTGTCTATCCTCAAGTTTTTCAAAATGCCCAACACATCTTCCTTCCTAACAAGTATCTTCTCTAGCTTACCGGTCCGTTTCATACTCTCCTCTTCAACAATACGGTCCCTTGCATTTGTAAATACTGAAGAAAAGTACTCATTCAAGACCCCTCCTATCTCTTTTGACTCAATACACAGTCTCCCACTACTGTCCTTGATCGTACCTTCCCTCGTTCTCGTCATTCTCGTGTTTCTCACATACGCATAAAAGGCTTTGGGATTATCCTTGATCCTACCTGCCAAAGATTTTTCATGCCCTCTCTTAGCTCTCCTAATCCCTTTCTTCAGCTCCCTCCTGGCTATCCTGTATCCCTCCAACGCTCTGAGCCTTGTTTCCTCAACCTTATGTAAGCCGCCTTCTTCCTACTTACAAGACATTCAACCTCCCTCGTCAACCAAGGTTCCCTCACACGACATCTCTTTCCTGCCTGACAGGTACATACATATCAAGGACACGTCGTATCTGTTCCTTGAAAAAGTTCCACATTTCAACGACATCCTTCCCTGACAGTCTATGCTCCCAATTTACGCTCCTCAGATCCTGTCTTGCAGCATCCTATTTACCCTTCTCCCAATTGTAAAACCTACCCTGTTGCACGTACCTATCTCTCTCCATAACCAAGATGAAAGCCACAGAATTGTGGTCACCATCACCAAACTGCTCACCCATTAACAAGCCCATCACTTGTCCCAGTTCGTTACCAAATCCAATATGGCCTCCCGTCTGGTCGCACAATCTCCATACTGAGTTAGAAAAGCTTCCTGGACACACTGCACAAACACCGCCACGTCCAATCTACTTGTTCTAAAGAACTTCCAATCAATATTTGGGAAGTTGAAATCGCCCATGACTACTATCCTGTGGCTTCTGCACCTCTCCAAAATCTGTTTCCCAATCTGTTTCTCCACATCTCTGCTGCTATTGGGGAGCCTATAGTAAACACCCAACAAGGTGACTGCTCCTTTCCTATTTCTGACTTCAGCCCATACTACCTCCAAAGGCAGATCCCCCTCAAACTGCCTTTCTGCAGCCATTATACCAGTTCTAATTAGCAACGCCCCCCCGCTCCTTTTTTACCACCCCCCCCCCCCCCCCCGACCTTACTGAAACATCTTTTAGAATTACTGCCTACTCAGTTGTTCCATGTATCTTTTACTGAATTGAAGTCTCTTAAATCAGAAAATCAGACGTCCAAAAAATCTCAAAAGGCTACCTGGATATTATGAACTTATGACTGTAATCTTTAAATCAGTTGGCTGCTTAGATACTTTTAATATAAACAAAGTTCCTGAGGGGCATCTGACATCAGCATGTCTTCTGGAAGATGCGAACAGAAGTTTAATGAAACTTACTGACATCAGTGTAACTTCATTCAATGAGGGAACGAAGTCTTAGGATCAGAAACTGGTCAGTGAAGCCACATTACTTTTAAAAGAAAGGATCAAGAGGTTTACCTGGAATCTTCTTAACCAGCAAGTTTAATGTCAGTTGTTGGGAAAATAACTGAATAATTTTTGTAATTTGTTAAAGTGCAAGGAAGAGACAACTTCATGAGTTATTTTTAATAAAAGATATGACCGATGAGTTAGAAAAAATCGCTAACAGAAGTTACCAGTGGCTGTATTAAATTATACAGCAAAGAAAATGGGGTCAGTAAATAACTAATCAAGTTTCTGGAGAGAGGAAACATTTGAAGGATATGTAATTGTTTTTGTTAAGGGCACATTTGTCATTCAAAGTGACCTACTCCTGGTCATAAATATGCTGTCCTTATGTTCTTAAAAGGTGAAAGCTGTAGTTGTGAAAATGAAGCCGTACAGGGCCAGCACATCGTAGTAGAAGAACATCCACCTCAGGAAGTTGCAAAACACCTAGCTCAGCAAGATAGAGAGGAAAACATCAAAGTTGTTGGTAAATAAAATCAATTTCAAATTCTTTAACTACTAACAGGTAGATTTTATGACTAACATGATGAATATATACATTCCCCAGCTGCAAGTTGATAGGTCTTCACCGGCATTTTTTTGGTGGTGAAATTTCTCCCACCTCCTGAAAGTCCAGGTAATGTTGCATAAGGATCCCACAGCCTCTTGCAGCTTGCCATTACTTCCTCGAAGTAATAAAGGAAGATTTGCATATATATTGACTTTCAAGACTAATGGACATCCAAAAACATTTCATAGCCAATGGCATGCTTCTGAAGTGCAATCTCTATGTGACAGAGGCAAATTTGTGCATAGCAGTGTCCTTGGATCAGTACTGATGATGAACGGGATAATCCCTTTTGTCACTACTTTCATTAAATGATTAATGTTAGGATCTGAAGAAGAATTCTGTTGTATTTTGAAATAGTGCCGTGGGAGAGTCAAAGGTAGATAGGATGGTGAAGAAGGCGTTTGGTATGCTTTCCTTTATTGGTCAGTGTATTGAGTACAGAAGTTGTGAAGTCATGTTGCGGCTATACAGGACATTGGTTAGGCCACTTTTGGAATATTGTGTGCAATTCTGGTCTCCTTCCTATTGGAAGGATGTTGTGAAACTTGAAAGGGTTCGGAAAAGATTTTCAAGGATGTTGCCAGGGTTGGAGGTTTTGAGCAGGAGAGGTGGAATAGGCTGGGGCTATTTTCCCTGGACCGTCAGAGGCTGAGGGGTGACCTTATAGAGATTTATAAAATCATGAGGGCATGGATAGGATAAATAGACAAAGTCTTTTCCCTGGATTGGGGGAACTAGACGGCATAGGTTGAGGGTGAGAGGGGAAAGATACAAAAGAGACCTAAGGGGCAACCTTTTCTCAGAGGGTGGTGTGTGTATGGAATGAGCTGTCAGAGGAAGTGGTTGAGGCTGGTACAATTGCAACATTTAAAAGACCTCTGGATGGATATATGAATATTAAGGGTTTAGAGCATATGGGCAGGGTGCTGGCAAGTAGGACTAGATTAGGTTAAGATATCTGGTCGGCATGGACGAGTTGGGCCGAAGGGTCTAGCTCCATGCTGTACATCTCTATGACTATGACATCCACCTGAGAGGTTAGACAGGGACTTGGTTTAATGTCATCTTAAAATAATCTATCCTGTTATAATTCTGTTTTCTCTATTCTCGCTTTACTTGATTGGTGACATTGTTAGATTTATTTATCTCCAGGGAGTGTTTTGTTTGAAACTAGGTAACAAATTTGATGCAATCTGCCTCACTTGATGTTTCACTTTGGCTAAAATACTCCCTGAAATTTGGTGGGGTTGTGACTCCCAACACTCCTGAGTGTTTCAAATTGCACAGTAGGAAAGGTGCGTATGCACACCTTGAACCACTTTGCCATATACAAATCAAGGCAGTGTCCAAAAATGCGCAATATTTATGAGTGAACAGGATGGAATGATTTAACTTCAGTACTTGCAGAGGTGCTGTACATGCACCTGTTGCACATGTACTGAAATTGTTTTCGGGGTGTCAGCAGACATTTTTGTCTGTTGGAGCCATATCAGCCATAAATCTTCCATGGGTCTCTGTGAAAACTTGCCTTTGAAGAGGAAATCAGGATTTTGATCCTAACTGCTCTACAGCAAATCCTGAGAAAATGCATTTATGGGTGTCAAAGGACAATTTGATACTCAGCTATGATGCTTCAAAGTCAAAGATGCTGCCAGTTCTCTGCCCCAAGGTTCACATGAAGGATTGCCATTTGAGATTAAATTTCATTAAACACCTTAATGCTATTAATTAATTGTCTGTGTCCTGGGCAAAACTAGTGGTACTCAATAGATTTTTGTTTTGAGGAAATTTCATTATAATTCTGTACTTTTTATAAAGTGTATTATTCTTGTGCAGAAATAACATCAACTTTGGAGGATGCTCTTGGTAGAAGTGCTCAAGTTACACTCAAGGCAATTGAAGCTCAGGATTCAGCCATAGAAGCCATTACCTTGCATGCCCAGAGGTTAAAGGAAGCCATGGATGATTCGGAGGTAAACTAGTAGAGAGGAATGTGAATATTTAAAATGAAATGTCATTGTAAGGATCTTTTAAGTCTTTGTTATAATGGTCTGTCTTGATTGGTTCATAAGTATATGCACATGTTTAGAAGTCCCTGCTTGAATCGCTAGATTTGTTACAGTACAAAGGGGCAGTTTGGCATGTCGTGACCATCATCTCTCCTTGGGGCAATTTATTTAGAGGCACACGTCTACCTTCTCCCCATAGTCCTGTACATTTTTCCTTTTCCGATAACAATTCAACTCCCTTGGGAATGTCTTAATTAAACATGCTTCCATCATGTCCTGTCTATAAATTGCTGCATAAAAGTATTTTTCCACATGTTGTTATTTGCTCTTTTGCCAATTACCTTAAATCTGTACTGTCTGATTTTCCATCATTCCACCAATAAGGATGGTTTCTCCCCATCTATGCAGATCCCTGATGATTTTGAAAACCTCCATCCATTCCTCTCTCCATACTTTTTATCTATTTTATGTATATATCTGAATTTCTTTATCCTATTTCTATTTCCATGATTCTCTTTTATATTCTTCAGTACCTTCACATCTTCCCTAAAATGTAATGCCCAGAGTGGATGCAGTATTCCAAGTGAGGCTGAGCTAGTGTTCTATACAAGTGTAACACAACCTCATTCATTTTATATCCTTGCTGCAACACTCAAAATATACGGGGCTGTGGACAGATTTTCACCCAGAAGTCCCCAAATCCCTGGAAAAATCCACTCATGAGAGTGACCAGTTGGAGAAAGTCACCCCCTAAATAAAGTAGAAGGAAATTGGTGCGGGGTTGCACCTTGAATCGCAAGTTGGTTATCTTCCATGGTGATTGCTGATTGACTGATTAGTCAGCTATCAGCACTAAATCTGGGTGAAAGTGACCTGTAAATGGATGAAGTTAAAAATCACACAACACTAGGATATAATCTAACAGGTTTAATTGGAAGCACTAGCCTTCGGTGCATTGCTCCTTCATCAGGTGGCGCTCCGAAAGCTAGTGCTTCCAATTAAACCTGTTGGACGATAACCTGGTGTTGTGATTTTTAACTTTGTACACCCCAGTCCAACACCGGCATCTCCAAATCATGTAAATGGATGAGCAGCTAACAGTTTCGAAAGTACTTGATCAGAATAAAGCAGTGAGGAAGTTTGAGTTCTGAGGAAGGATCACTGGATCTGAAATGTTGACTCTGATTTCTCTTGACAGATGCTGCCAGACCTACTGAGGTTTTCCAGCAACTTCTGTGGGTCCACTTTTTGCTGAGGTTCTGGTAAAGGGCCTGAGTGGATAAAGAGTTGAGCTGGAAAAAGCACAGCAGATCAGGCAGCATCAGCATCAGAGGAGGAGAGGAGTCAACGTTTTAGGTCGGAACCATTCTCTATTTTAAGGCAGCCTGAATTTAAGGGGTCATTATATTTTGAGAACACATAGTGGATCCTACTGTAAAGCTTAATGGAGTGTTGATTATTACTGAGAAGTTTGAATTTTTCTAATTCTGTTGATATAAGTTCAAGTGTCACATACATCAACAGAAACACAGAATGCCTTGGGAATAAGGGCTTATGCCCGAAATGTCGATTCTCCTGCTCCTTGGATACTGCCTGACCTGTGCTTTTCCAGGAAAAGCCTCAAGTAAACTTGCTTCCACTTCAGTTGCTACAGTATTATGTAGGCAAATATAGATAGTTTGAGCACCACAAAAATTTAACAAATAACAATACTTAATCTGTTTTTAGTTTAGGTTTTTTTATATATTGTAGAGAAAATGTCTTATTTTAGTGATTGTCATTGTTTATATCAGAATACTGTAGATCGAAAGTCGGAACAATGGCGAGCCTTGGAAAATGCTTTGAGCATCCGCAGCAAGGTTGTAAACCAAGCCAATGAAGCAATGGTGAAAGCCAAGTAAGGTTTTTTAAAAAAAATTATTTTATTTTCAAAGATGTTTTATAAATTTGGATGGGTGTGAACAGAATCCACAAAATTCTAAGAAATATGAAGTAACTAGATTAAAGAATTTGAGATTTATTCCAAACAAGGAGGAAATTTAATGCATTGTGTTTATTCTGACCATCTCAATGTGTTATCCAAATAGTTTGATCCCTCTACCTCATGTCTTTTTGAAATTTATATATTTTTCTAATTCCTATTCTTTGTGTTCATATCTTTTTCAACCCACATGCTGGGTTATACATCACTTATTAAGAGTGATCCAGTCATGGTGACCCCAACCAAGCAGCTTGTTCTTGGAAATGCAACATTGTTGCTGCAGTGGTCCATGCCTTTTGTTTTGCAAAGTGTTTTCTCCAAAAAGTTCCAGATATGTACGAAGATGTATGTTTGGTTTCTGATAGTATAACTTCATATTTTGGGTAACATATCTTTTTACAAATAAGCAGGTACAAATAAGATGAATTTCTGTGAGCAGTCACTGAGTATCCAGATGTCGTCTTGTGGAAGAGTTGGTGCAAGTTGTGCAGCTCTCAAACATGAGTTCCAAGCAACACCTAGAATCCGGAGACTATCTTAGTCAATGAGAATCAAGAATATAAAAGAGCAAATGGAAGATGACTATTTGGGAATGCTAATCTTTAATGGAGGAGTCAATGTAATGTAATGGTAGACTGAACTAAGGGCATTATGTTGATAGCGGAATGAGCAAGAACTTCAGTGCAGCCTTTGCTAACTAGATGTTACTGAGCACTAATGACGTTAGAGGACATAAATCACTTTAGCAGAGGATTAATGAAAACCCCAAGGCATTTTACTAAGAGCAAGAAGTTTACCAGTGAAAGCCTGTTAGAAACCAAAGAGGCAACTATGTGTGGTACCAGAGGACATGGATGAGGTCTTGAATGAATATTTCCCGTCTCTACTCATAAAGAAGAAAGACATTGTAGCTAGAGGTTTCAGTTGAGATGGTGAGGTTCTATAACACCTTAAAACTAATAAGGAGGAGGTATCAGATACTTTACTAGGCATAAAGAAATGTAAATCCCAAGGTCTGATGAGACTGATTCCAGACTGCTTTGGGAGGCAAGGGAGGAAATTCCTGGGGTCCTAGCAGAATATATAATATGCTGCTGGCCACAAGTGAAGTGCTAGATGAGTGGTGAATAGCTAATGTGGTTCCTTTTGTTCAAGAAGAGCAGCAGAAATAGGCCTGGTAATTACAGACCATTAGTCTGACATCGTAGTGGGGAAATTACTGGAAAATTTTCTGAAGCATGGAATCAATACTTGGAAAGGCAGCGATTGATCAGGGATAAACAGCACGGATATGCTTAAGGGAAAGTCTGTCTAATTTGAGGATTTTTGACAAAGTCCCACATGGAAGATTGATCCAAAGACAAGAGTCCAAAGGATCCAGGGCAAGTTTAATCAAGAATGGCTTGCAAATAGGAGGCAAAGGATAATGGAAGCCTGTGACCAGTGGTGTACCACAGGGATTGGTGCTGGGAACATTGCTGTTTGTGATGTTTGTTAACAACTGGGATGTGAATGTAGAAGGAATAATTAGTAAGTTTGTAGATAACACAAAAAAAGTTATGGTGTTGATGGTGAGGAGAATGGTCTCAGGCTGAAATCTGCTACTGATCAGTTGTTAAATTGGGCAGATCAGTGCCAGTTGGAATTTAATCCTGATCAGTGAGATGATGCATTTTGGGAAGCCTAAAAAGAGAAGGACATAAACAATATATAATTGGTCTGTGCGGAGTACTGAAGCGCAAAGTGTGTACAGGTCCATAGATCCCTGAAAGTGTCAGCACATGTAGAAAGTGTGGTGAAAAAGGCATATGGGATGCTTGCCTTTGTTAGCCGGAGTGTAAAATACAGGAGCAAGGAAGTTTACAACTTTATAAAACATTGTGTCAGGCCTCAGATGGAACTGTGTGCAGTTCTATTTACCACACTATTGGAAGGACGTGATTGCACTGGAGACGGTGCAGAGGAGATTCACCATGGCAAGTCTGAGTTATGAGGAGAGATTAGATAGGCTGGGTTTGTTTTTTCGAAGACACCTCCTCCTACCGCCCCCTTGACCATGACCCCAACCCCCATCACCAAACCATCATCTCCCAGACCATATAGAACCTCATCACCTCAGGAGATCTCCCACCCACAGCTTCCAACCTCATAGTCTGGGAACCCCGCACTGCCCGATTCTACCTCCTTCCCAAGATCCACAGGCCTGACCACCCCGGCCGACCCATTCTCAGCCTGCTCCTGCCCTACTGAACTCATCTCCACCTAACTCGATACTGTCCTATCTTCCCCCCCCCCCTCCCCCCAGTCCAGGAACTCCCCACATACATTCGAGACACCACCCATGCCCTCCACCACCTCCAAGACTTCAGTTTCCCTGGCCCCCAATGGCTCATCTTCACCATGGACATCCAATCCCTCTACACCTCCATACGCCATGACCAGGGCCTCCAAGCCCTCAGTTTCTTCCTCTCCCAACGTCCCCAACAGTATCCTTCCACGGACACACTCATTCGTTTGGCTGAACTGGTCCTCGCCCTTAACAATTTCTCCTTCTAATCCTCCCACTTCCTCCAGACCAACGGGGTAGCCATGGGCACCTGTATGGGCCCCAGCTTTGCCTGTCTCTTTGTCGGCCACATAGAGCAGTCCATCTTCCGTAGTTACACTGGCTCCGCTCCCCACCTCTTCCTCCGCTACATTGATGACTACATCAGCACCACCTCGTGTTCCCGCGAGGACGTTGAGCAGTTCATCAACTTCACCAACACATTCCCCCACCCTGACCTTAAATTCACCTGGACCTCCCTCCCCTTCCTGGACCTCTCCATCTTCATTAATGATGACCAATTTAACACTGACATTTTTTACAAACCCACCGACTCCCACAGCTACCTGGATTACACCTCTTCCCACCCTACCTCCTGCAAAAATACCATCCTGTATTCCCAATTCCTCTGCCTCCACTGCATCTGCTCCCAGGAGGACCAGTTCCACCACAGAACACCAGGTGGTCTCCTTCAGAGATCGCAATTTCCCTTCCCATATGGTTGAAGATGCCCTGTAACGCATCTCATCCACATCCTGCACCTCTGCCCTCAAACCCCACCTCTCCAACCGTAGCAAAGACAGAACCCCCTGGTCCTCACTTTCCACCCTACTAACCTTCGCATTAACCGCATGATCCAACAACATTTCTGCCACCTCCAAACGGACCTGACCCCACCCCTTTCCGCTTTCAACAAAGACCATTCCCTCAGTGACTACCTGGTCAGGTCCACGCACACTCTTCCGCTCCGCTCCCCCCTTCCCCTCCCCCCCCCCCCCCCCCCCCCCACCCTCCCGTCTTGGCACCTTCCCCTGCCACTGCAGGAATTGCAAAATCTGGGCCTACACCACCTCCCTCACCACCATCCAAAGCCCCAAAGGAGCCTTCCACAGCCATCAAAGTTTTACCTGCACATCCACCAATGTCCTTTATTGTATCTGTTGCTCCCGATGCAGTCTCCTCTACATTGGGGAGACTGGACGCCTCCTCGCAGAGCACTTCAGGGAACATCTCCGGGACACCCGCACCAATCAAGCCCACTGCCCCGTGGCCCAACATTTCAACTTCCCCTCCCACTTTGCCAAGGACATGCAGGTCCTGGGCTGCCTCCATTGCCGCTGCCTCACCTCCCGATGTCTGGAGGAAGCACGCCTCATCTTCCGCCTCTGAACACTTCAACCCCATGCATCAATGTGGACTTCACCAGTTTCCTCATTTCCCCTCCCCCCATCTTACCCCAGTTTCAACCTTCCAGCTCAGCTCTGTCCTACCTGCCAATCTCCCTTCCCATCTATGTGCTCCACCCTCGCCTCTGACCTATCGCCTCCATCCCCACCCCCATTCACCTATTGTACTCTTTGCTAACTTCTCCCCAGCCCCCCCCTCCCATTTATCTCTCTACCCTGCGTCTATTCCTAAAGAAGGGCTTTTGCCCAAAACATCGATTTTCCTGCTCATCGGATGCTGCCTGACCTGCTGTGCTTTTCCAGCACCACTCTGATCTAAACTCTGGTTTCCAGCATCTGCGGTCCTTACTTTTGCCCTGGGTTTGTCCTCTCTGGAGTAGAGGAAGTTGAGGGGGATCTGACTGAGGTGCACAAAATTGCAAGAGCCATAGGTAGAGTAGATTGTCAGAATCGTTTCTCCATGGCAGATGTGTGTAAGACCAGAGGGCATACGTTTTAGGTGAGTAAGTGGATTTTAGAGGGGTCTAAGGAAAACATCTCCCACCCAGATGATGGTGGAAATGTGGAATGCGCTACCTGAAAGGCAGGTACACTTGCAACAGTTAAGAAGCCTCTGGATATGCACTTAAAATGCCAGGACGTACGGCAGCTAAATGGGATTAGTGTAGTTTGGTGTTTGGTAGGCATAGACATCGTGGACCTAAGGGCTTGTTTCTATGCTTTTATGACTACTAGTGCTTTGGTAAGACTAACCAAAATGTTAAAAAACAAATTGCTGGTAAAACTCAGCAGGTCTGGCAGCATCTGTGGAGAGAAAGCAGAGATTTTCAGAATGGAGGGTCACTGGATCCAAAATGTTAACTCTGCTTTCTCTCCAAAGGTGCTGCCAAACCTGCTGAGATTTTCCAGCAATTTCTGATTTTGTTTCAGATTTTCAGCATCTGCAAATCTTTTCTTTTTTTTAATTGTTTAAGCAAAATATCATATGCTGCTTGTATTTTGCCATATGTCCTTTGCTTTCTTTTCAAATTTAGAGAAGAGTTAGACAACCTTCGAAGTACAATTGAAGAAGCTAAACAGAGTGAGATCTCTTCTGTTCGACCACAGCTCCTGGCTGCAGAAGAGAATCTCAACCATATGTTGGTGGATCTGGATCATATAGAAAGAAAGGTAAAAAAAAACGTTTTAAAAGTTAGATGTAACACTTGCTCTTGTTATGGACTAGACCAAACTACTCAAAATATCCTTAAGCAGGCACCCAGACCATAACTTTGCAACTTGTTTCACTAAGTCTACATTGATTTTACCTCGTTGATTTTAACCTACTGCGAATCCTCTTGCAAGGATGCCTGTCTTGAAGAATTTTTCCTCCTCTCTCTACAAGAATCTCATGGAGTCCCTCTCCCACTGCAACTTCCAGGTCATTTCCTCTGCCCTGCACCTATTGTACTCTATGCTACTTTCTCCCCACCCCCATCCTCCTCTCATTTATCTCTCCACCCTGCAGGCACTCTGCCTGTATTCCTGATGAAGGGCTTTTGTCCGAAACGTAGATTTTACTGCTCCTCGGATGCTGCCTGAACTGCTGTGCTTTTCCAGCACCACTAATCCAGAATCTGGTTTCCAGTATCTGCAGTCATTGTTTTTACCTACAGTGAAAATTACCTTGTGCAAGTTAGCTAGGTTGACTACCAGGTTTTAAAACAGACAAAAATTTATTCACAAAATTACACAATGAACTTACGGAATAAAGAACCCCTACAGAACTCGGTCTATCCAAATTGCACTTAATTATGCTCTTCATATCTCGCCTATAGTCACCCCTGATCAGATTTGAGATAGTTAATCTAAGGAGTGTATCTCTCCCTCTCCCTGATGTGTCGCAGTTTGAAGCTCAGATTGAAGCCCATCAGTGGCACGGTGGCTCAGTGGTTAGCACTGCTGCCTCAGCACCAGGGTCCCAGGATCGATTCATGCCTTGGGTGACTGTCTATGTGGTGTTTGCACATTCTCCCTGTGTCTCCGTGGGTTTCCTCCGGGTACTCCGGTTTCCTCCCATGTTCCAAAGATGTGCAGGCTGTGCTAAACTGTCCATAGTTGTTGGGTGCATTAGTCAGAGTTGGGTGGGTTACTGTTCGGAGGGTCGGTGTGGACTTGTTGGGCCGAAGGGCCTGTTTCCACACTGTAGGGAATCTAATCTAAACAAAACTCTTCGTTCCTCAAGCAACCAGCAGGACACTATGGACCACAGTGAGGTCCACCAGCTTCCACATCATGCAAATACAGTACATCGCCTACCCTACATCTTTTATTTTCTTCCTACCCTACATCTCTCTTTTATTTTCTTTGTTCTTCATTTGATTTTTAAAATTTCCTGCTGATCTTTTAGTTTGTAATCTGTAAATATTTCACTTATTTATCTCCAATCTAAAAGTAACCTTTAATAGTCAAACTAGTAGTAGTTATTACCAATCAACGAATTCATGGTTTTCCTGTAATGTTACTTTTTCAGTCCTCTGTATCCTAATTTGCCTACTCTGTATCTTCAGACAGTGACTTCTGGTTCTGGACTCCCTGGTTATCAGGAACATCCTTTTTGCATTAACCCTGTCTAGTCCTGTTAGAATTTTAGAGCTTTTACAAGAGCCGCTCTCAATCTTTTAAACTCCAATAAATGTAGTTCTAACTGATCTAGTCGTCTTCATGCATGAGTTCTACCATCCCAGGAATTGTAATTGTAACATTTTCATTTGATATGAAAAAATAATTCTGTTGGTATTAGTTATTTTGCTGTCTTCTCATGTAATGCTTTTTCATGGCCTGAAAATCTTGAAACTCTGCTGTTTTCTTATTTCCTTCTCCATGCTACTTAAATAGTCTTTATAATAGGGAGGTAACGGGCCTAGTGGTATTATCACTGGACTGTTAATCCAGAGACCCAGGTAGTGACTACTGTAAATCCACTGCCAATTGTCAAAAAAAACCCCATCTGGTTCACTAACATCCTTTAGGGAAGGAAACTGCTATCCTTACCTGATCTGGCCTACATGTGACTGTAGACCCAGAGCAATATTGTTGACTCTCGACTGCTGTCTGGGCAATTAGGGATGGGCAATAAATGCTGCCTAGCCATCTAGTTACAAAATAAAGAAAGAAATACCTGAATGGATAGCTGAATACCAGAACGACATGACTGATTGTGTCATCTTATATGTAGTATTAACTTCAAACATTCCACACAATACTTTGCAGATCTGTTTCAGTCAAAATTCAAATAAACTATCCTTTTCAGGGCTGAAACCGTTCAAGGTTTGTGTGCTACTTGAATACAAGCTTAATAAGAAAACCATTCTACATCCTTGCGAGACGTAGAAAAATAAGTTTAAAGAGTTGATGCTACCGTTGTGCAAAATCATAAATATGTCTTCCACTCAGCCTTGCATACTCAATTATTTAGTAATATTTTATGCTTTTACCACTGTTATTGCTGTAGTTTGTTCCTACAGTCAGCTTCCTACCGAAACAGGCAATAACCCCAATCTTGAGCTGTATTACACTGTCAGCATCCAATCCCAAGGCAGGTTTCAAATGCAGACCACTGAGTATTGCATTTATGCTTTGAAGTGTTTATTACCGACCCAGGCAGTATCTCAATTACAGGTATTTGGTATAAAGCAAGCCAGAGTTTTCATGACTAAAGCAGAGGGTGTGCATGCATGTGTTTAAATCATAAATGCTCAGATTGAGAGTGAGAAAATCTGTGCTTTTAAGGCCTGTAACTTCTAAATACATGGAAACAAGGAGTAGTTGTGAGCCATTCAACCTTTCAAACCTGCTGACATTCTGTATGACCACAGCTCCTATCTCAAAATCGTATTCCCATTTTCTCTGCCCACCCCTTGATGCCTTTAATATCTAAAAATTTATCTTTTGCTTTCTTGAATATACTGTAGTGTTCTGTGGTAGTGAATTTCACTGCTTGACTACCTTCTGTATGAAATGTTTCCTCCACTCTCTTAAATGACCTGAGATTGTGATCCCTGGTTCGCGACTTCTTTCTATTAATTGATTCGCAGTTCATGTTAGTACACTACACTCAATCCCGTGTGCTTTAATTTTGCCCAGTGAGGTCAGATATGAAATCTCTGTTGAAATTCAAATACACCACATTAATTGGTTCTTTCTACCAGTTGTATCCTCAAACCCCCATAAGATTTAGGTTCAGCACAAGTTCTGTTTCATAACCTCGCTGACTTTGTCTAATCCCAAAAGTGATTTCCAAGTGTTCTGTTACCATAACTTTTTAAAATTGAATTTTAGCATTTTGCACAGTGCTCTGTTAGCTTAATTTTTTAAAACTCCCACCTTTTTTAAAATAATGGGGTCACATTTACTACCCTTCATTCTGTAGAAACTGCTTCAGAGTCTTTGGAACTTTGAAAAAAGACCAATAATGCATCTAATATTTTCAGAGCCACTTCATTTAGTATTCTGTGATACATGTTATCAGGATTTGTCCATTTTTAAACTCATTAATTTTGCTAGCACCTTTTGTTAAGAAAATATTGATTTTCTTTAATTCCTCTGTCACTTAGATCCTTGGTTTCTCTAAAGTTTCTAGGAAATTATTTGTTGTCTTTTGTGAAGACAGAACTAAAATAGGTGGTCAGTTGTTCTGCCATTTCAGTGTTTGGGTGTAATCTAAATGGTTAGCCAGGAATTAAAGTAGATTTTAATTCCACTAACATTCCCTGGGTAACTATTAATTTGAAACCTATCACAAGTTTCTGACTCTAACGCAGAGTCATAGAATGTTTTTGGAGGTTTGCAGATGCTGGATAACTGCTCTTTGAAAGTCACTACAGGCAGTTCTTCGAGAATGCGATACTTGCATTCCTGTGTAACCCAGTGGTATATAAGAATTGCACTATACAAATAACATTTAATGTGTTGTTGTTATGATTGTGCTGTAGCCAACACATGTTTCAAAAGTTCACACTTTAGAAACAGCGTCAGCTATTTATCAATTGCTTTACAGCGAATTTGCGTTGACGAAAAGTGTGTTATAGCAGAATGACCTGTACTTTTAGGGCAATTCCAGAGTTGGCTGCACCAGGCCCTCTAGCTTGTAGAATGTGGAAGCAGGCCATTTAACCCATTAAGTCCATACCAACTCTGCAAAGATCATCCAACCCACATCCACCCCTCTACCTATCCTGTAACCCTGTATTTCTCTAGCCTGCACATCCTTGAACACAATGGACAATTTAGCACGGTCAGTCCATCTAACTTGCATATCTTTGGATTGTGGAGGAAACCCACACAGAGACTGGAAGAATGTGCAGACTCCACATAGACACTCGCCCGAGGGTGGAATCAAACCCAGGTCCATGGCGCTGTGAAGTCACAGCGCTAACCACTGAGCCACTGAGCTGCACCTTCAGATGAGCAACTTCAGGCAGCATGGCTGCCTCACGGCGCCAGTGACCTGGGTTTGATTCCACTCTCGGGCGACTGTGCAAATTCCATACAGACATTTTCCTCATGTCTTCATGGATTTCCTCCCACAGTCCAAAGATGTGCACATTAGGTGGATTGGCCATGCTAAATTTCCCGACGTGTCCAGGGATTTGCAGGCTGGGAGGGTCAACCATGGGAAATGCAGGGATAGATTAGGGGGTCTGGTTGAGATGCTCTTCAGACGGTCAGTGTGGACTCGATGGGCTGAATGGCCTGTTTTCAGACTGTAGGGATTCTGTGATTCTGCCAACACTGCTGCTGTGATAATCATCTCATTGGAAGATCCAAACATTTATGTTTAAATGAAGTACAGACATTAAAAAAGTCCCGAGCATGGAAGGAGTCGCATGAAAGTTTTGGGCTTAATATTATACTATAACTTACATCATGTTACCGTATGACATTTTTATTTCGTAGTTGGGTTGGGACCTGAATATGGTGTCATACTATAACCTCCTTTGTATCAAGGTGCTTTAGAGTGATATTAAAAGTACATCTAGAGAGAGATGGCAACTTGGGGGTGGCTGAATGTAAATGCTGGGACATCATTTGGATTTTACAATCAAGATTTCAGTTTATTCTCATAATGGTGAAGTGTCCAAATATTTGAACAAAATTATTTTGCATTTCATGTTATTACTATAACAGTTATTATTCAATAGAATGTTATTAAAGCTTTAATACTTTATTTTCTTAATTACATTTTACTTCATGAGTTTAATCTGATTATGCTTGCTTCAATCCATTTTAACAAAAAAAATCCAGTTTCTTACCATGCTTACACTGTTCAAATGCCAATCTTGGTACTTCCATAAATAAAAATCAATCTGATGGAAAAGCTTACTCATTAATCAACTAATTAGTAGTCTGAACATTAATGTCTGTATTCTCCAATAGCACTGTCCTTCAGATGTTTATGAAAATGTATTTGTTCATGGGCTTTGTTGACATAGCCAGCATTTATACTTGTGCCTAATATGCCCTTGAGAAAGTAATGGTGAACACCATTTTTGAACTACGGTCCATCTGGTGGAGGAACACCCTGCTTGAAATGGCGTTCTATGTTTTTACCCAGCCACAAAAAAGAGAGAACTTCAAGTTCCGAAATATGGCTTGCAGATGGTAATGCTCCCACACATCTTCATTTGTCCTTCCAGGTGATAGTTGTCATGGGTTTGGAAGGTGCTGGCAAAAGAGCCTATTTCAGTAATTCTGGTATCTTTCTGCTGAAATATCTACTTTTTCTTTAGGTACAGGCAGCTCAATCAGAAGCCAAAATAGTTGTTCAGTACAGTGAACTGGTAGCTATGGCCAGGGATGAATTCAGGAAGGAACTAGAGAGCATCACTCCAGATGTAAAATTTGGGTGGAAAAACCTGAGTAAGTACAGTAATTGCTTATCATTTTTGTCATTTGTTTAATTTCACAGAATTATACTTTGATTTATTCCTCTAATTCAGCAGTCCTGCAGTCGTCTGCTTTTATGAAAGCATTTTCACGTAAAGGGGTTTTAAAAAAAAATTTTAAAAAAAAAATCTTAGCACAAATCTAAAATAGTGACAATGGAGAATTGTTATTTCCAGTAAGAGAACCTTAAAATATTAAGCCCTCTTCCTTTTGATTTATTTTCTGAAAGAATCTATGAGCTAATAATGTTCATTTCTAAGCATTAAAACTGAACTGAACTTGTATTTAAATTATCTGAGGGAGGGTCATGATTGAGACTTCCTAAAATGTTTCATTGAATGTGTAACTAGGTTAAGTAAGTTGGACTGACCTTGAGTATGTGAGTATAAACTTAATAAGTCTTCAGCAACACCTGAAATTAAAAAGTCTAACCTTGAACCTGGGCCCACATGCAGGTCTGAAAGCCCAAGTAACTTGTCCTATTTTCTAGGTTGATAGGTTGAGTGAGTAGGCAAATAGAGGTTAATGCATGAAAGTGTGAGGTCAACGCACTTTGGTAAGAATCACCAAAAGGCACATTATTAAATGGAGAGAGACTCCAAATAAAAGTTCAGCACAGTGGGATTTTTTTGTTCTGCGTAAAACTGAAAATGTTAGAATGAAAGTGCAGCAAGTAATTAAGTAGACAAATGCAATTTTGGCCTACTTAGCTAGAAGGTTGGAGTTTAAGAATAGAGAAGTCTTGTTACAACTGTACATGTTAATGAGATTGTGTACTGTTTTACCCTGTATTTAAAAAAAAATATGGATATACTGCCATTGGAGACTGTTCAAGAGATTTGGAAGGCTAATCCCTGGGATGAAAGGATTGACTCAGTAAGAATGGCTTATTCAATACAGTTTTGAAGAAGAAAGGCTGATCTTATTGAAATATGAAAGTCTTGGGTGGGGGGGGGGGCGCGGAGGTGGCTTAACTAGGTAGATATTGAGAAGGTGTTTCCAATTGTGGGGTAATCTCAAGCTAAGAGACAGTTGCAGAATAAGTGGACATTCACTTTTAAAACTGAAATCTGAACGAATTTCTTCACCCGGGAGAGTGGTGAATGTCTGGACTTCTCTGACCCAGAGAGATATGGATACTGATGAAGGGCTTTTGCCTGAAATGTCAATTTTCCTGCTCCTCTGATGTTGCCTGACCTTCCAGTGCTTTTCCAGCACCACTCTGATCTCCAGCATTTGCAGTCCTCACTTTTGCCTAGATATGGATACTAGACCATTGAAAGATTTAAAAAAGGAAGTCAGTTAATTTTTTAAAATATTGGTGTGTAAGTGGCTAGCTGAGTTGGCACAAGAAAGCAGACGAGTCCTGGGGCAAGATCACCTCTGATCACGTGGTTTATAGGAAGTGGATGGTCAGTTATCAAAATTCCAGATTGTAAGATGTATTGAATTGATTCCAGATGCTGCCATTTCATGATCATATATGAAAAGACAAAATAAGAATTTTTTTGGGCTGGTATTTGCACTACAGCTGTTATGTCAGTCTGAAGCAGATTAACTTTGCATATTGTAAATGTAAACTGAAATTGGAATCGTGCACTAGAAATGTTACAAATTTCTCTGGAAAAGTTTCACCTTTATTTTGGATTTGGTTTGGACCTACAACATCTGATTTGTAGATAGCTATTTAATGTCAGTGTAAAGCTAAGGTGCCTTTGGATTTAAGCCAATTTTATAGTGTTAGTTCATCATTATGGATCCTCAATGATTCTTACATACAAAGTGTGTTTCAGAATTTAATTCTTAAGTAGAAACTTCTAAATCCACTGTGATGTCTATATTGAATGTGCATTCTATATGTGCTTTCTGTTTTTGTTAATGAAAACATAGCAACAGACAACATGCTTTCTTTTAAACTTGGCTGCTGCAAGTTATTTCAAAATATAGGAACTTTGTAACAGAAGGCAGTACAGCCTCATGTCAGTGATTGTGGGTGGTCTATTTACTTGCCTTTTGCTTTATATTCTTTGTCCTAATTTAACAAACAATTGCTCATATCTACGAGTCTTAGTCATAATTTTTTATTGATCCAGCATTCAAAGCCTTGAGGAGAAATGTAAGTTTGTGATTTGAAGTAATATTTGTTTGAAAAGACAACAACTGGGTTGCGGTCTAAATGGTAAAAACAATGACTGCAGATGCTGAAAACCAAATACTGGATTAGTGGTGCTGGAAGAGCACAGCAGTTCAGGCAGCATCCAACGAGCAGCGAAATCAACGTTTCGGGCAAAAGCCCTTCATCAGGAATAAAGGCAGTGAGCCTGAAGCATGGAGAGATAAGCTAGAGGAGGGTGGGGTTGGGGAGAGAGTAGCATAGAGTACAATGGCCCATTGTACTCTATGCTACTTTCTCCCCACCCCCACCCTCCTCTAGCTTATCTCTCCATGCTTCAGGCTCACTGCCTTTATTCCTGATGAAGGGCTTTTGCCCGAAACGTTGATTTCGCTGCTCGTTGGATGCTGCCTGAACTGCTGTGCTCTTCCAGCACCACTAATCCAGTATGCGGTCTAAATGGCCTAGCTCTGAATTTAATTATCAGACTCTCTTGGCCTGGATTCACCCTCTGCACCTACCTGATCTGATTGTAATTATGTTAAAGACCTCTAAATTGAGATCTGATACAATGAAATGCAAACCAAGTTTTTGCATCTGGTCATCATCCACCATCCTGTTGATGGCACCATCAACCAACAAGGTGAGGCAATGGCCTAATGATATTATCACTGGAATGTTAATCCAGAAACCCTGGTAATGTTCTGGAGACCTAAGTTCAAATCTTGCCATGGCAGATGGTGGAATTTAAATTCAATAAAAATCTGGAAGTAAGAGTCCAATGCTGATTGTTGGAAAAACCCATCTGGTTCATTGAAGTCCTTTAGGGTTGGAAACTGCCATCCTTATCTGGTGCCATCTATGACCACAGGCTGCATGGTCCACATTGCAGTTGGAATATCATGTTGCTCATTGTGAGGTTCTCCACTTTGGTAGGAGGAACAGGGGTATAGAGTTTTTCTTAAATGGTGAAATATTGGGAAGTGTTAATATCCAAAAGGATCCGGGAGTCCTTGTTTGAGTTAGTGAAAACTAACATGGAAGTGCAGCAAATGATTTAAGTTAGCAAATGGTATGTTGCCCTTATCTGCATGAAGGTCTTGAAATACAGTTGTATTGACCCTTGATGAGATTGTACTTAGAATATTGAGGATAATTTGATCCCCTAACCAAAGGCAAGATACTCTTTCCGTAGTGCAAGTGGAGTGAAGGTTAGACTGATTCCTGGCTTGGGGAGATGGGTCAGATTGAGGTGACTAGGTGTTTGAGGTTACCTGTATACTTAAGAGTTTAAAAGACTGAGCGTTGATCTAACTGAAACTTAGAAAATTCTTAAAGCATAAGGGAGGGTTGTTGAAAGAAGTTTCCCCTCGCAGAGGATGTGGTTACTGAGCAAGGGTGAGTCCTCATTTAAGAGTGAGATGAGAAGGAATTTCTTTGCTCAGATGGTGGTGAATCTTCAGAATTCTCTACCTTGGAAAGCTGTTGAAGCTAGGATGTTGACTGCTGTACGCAAGGTACAAATTGATAGATTTCTACAAACTAATGACATCAAGAGATAGGCATATGTAGGGAAATGCCTTGATGCAGATGACCAGCTATAATCAAGAGTAGCAAAGTAGGCTTGAGGGGCTGAAGGACCCTACTTCAGCTCCTGTGTTCTCTAAATCCACACCGTAACTGGTACTATTTGCCTAGCTGGAGAAGATCTGTTCATGTACTCTGCATTGATAAATTGTGTCTTCAGATGGTTAGACTCCAGCAATATCCCCTGTTTGCACTGTAGAACAAGGATGAGACTAGACTTGGGCAAGTGAGAATTTCTTTACAGCACAGTTTTAAACCAGTTTATCAGGTGCAATTAGAAAGATGAAAATATAAAGCACAGTTTCCACATTTATGTAATATAGTAGCTTTGTGGTCATGATAATGGACTAGTTGCCCTGGGGAGTATAGAATCAGATTCGATTGGCTATTTGAAGAGTTGAATTCAATTTAAAAGAAGAAAAGTAAAAATGGGTATCAATAAAAGTAACAATATAAAATCCAACTCGTCATTTAAAATCCTTTTTGGGAGGAAACTTGGCACCATCTGTTCAAAGGCACATATCGCATGAACAAAGGAAGATAAGTTACATTCACACTTTGATAATTCTTATTAATTTAGTATGCATTACTTTTGAAGTTTTTGCAGCTTTGCTAGAGAATTCTTGTTGCCCTTTGGTGTATATGATGAAAATTAGGTGTAAATGAATATTCATTTATGCATGGCCTATCGAATGTAGTGTTTTGCTTGGTCTGAGTTGATGTTCCACTTTTTTATGTACCTTTCTAACTAATTTTGAAGTGATAAATGTTTATTTTAAAAGGAAATGAAAAAGCTTCCTTATTAAAATGATGTTTAGTGTGTGTTCTCATTTACACGAACAGTTGTCAACATCTATTAATTCTATCCACCCTTTTTTATTGCAGAGGTGTCTGATCTAGGTGAGTCTACTGGGCTTATTCGATCTTGCTCTATTTGTATAGTTTGCAGCTAATTATGAAGCAATGGTACACTGGACTACAAGAGCCCAACATGCAGGCCAGGAAAATAGACGCAGGTTATTATGTGAAACGTGAGCTATTGATGCTGCCACTGACAGCAAAATTTGGAAACAAGATAGTATCATTGAAAGTCTTACTGTAAATCAAATAGAAAAATGGCTTTTTATATTGAAATCTGTTGGTAGTAGCATTTAAACAAGTCTTATTTGCTGGATTGGTATTCTTGAATTCAGAGGTCAAGTGACGATTCTTTATACTTCCATTCTGTGCTTCATAGTGAAGTTACTTTCCTTAGCATTCCATTGTACCCAGGAAAAGTGAAGTACAGTTTTAGAAACATAAAAAGGAGTTGGCCATTTGCCCCATCAAGCTTGGTGTGCCATTCAACCTGATCACAACCAATCCCCTATTTCAATGCCATACTCTAGCTGTCTCCCCATACCCACTGACACCTTTAGCTTCTAGAAATCTATCTATGTATTTCTTAAACATATTCAGTGACCTTGCCTTGACAGCTCTCTATGGAAGAGAATTCCACAAATTCACCACCATCTATCTAAATTGGTCCTTATCTCAGTCTGAAATGATTTACCTCTTAACCTTAGACTGTGACCCCTTGTTCTGGATGCCCAGCCAGAGCATACATTATGGTAAAAACAATGACTGCAGATGCTGAAAACCAAATACTGGATTAGTGGTGCTGGAAGAGCACAGCAGTTCAGGCAGCATCCAACGAGCAGCGAAATCGACGTTTCGGGCAAAAGCCCTGATGAAGGGCTTTTGCCCGAAACGTTGATTTCGCTGCTCGTTGGATGCTGCCTGAACTGCTGTGCTCTTCCAGCGCCACTAATCCAGAGCATACATTATGCCAGTATCCAACCTGTCCAGTCTTATCAGAATTATGTGCACTTCGATGAGATCTCCACTCATTCTTCTAATCCAAAGTGGATCCAGGCCCAGTTAACCTAATTTCCACTTGTATAATAAATCTGCCATTTCAGAAGTCAACCTGGTGAGCCTTTGTTGTCCACCCTCTGTGGCAAGTATAACTTTTCTTGGGTAAGGTGACTGGAACTGTACAGAATATGCCAGATGTGATCTCCTGAAGGCTTGCAAGCTGTAGTAAGACGTGCTTGCAGATGTACTTGATATGTCTTACAATAAAGACCACTATACACACTTTGCATTACAAATTTTTTGCTGGACCTGAATGCTTATTTTAATGACCTGTGTATGAGGGCACACAGATCCTTTTGTACATCAGTCTTTCTCAATCTGTCATTAATAAAATAATGCTATATGATTCTGTTTGCCTACCAAAATGGACAATCTAACATTTATCCATTGGACCACATCTGGTACGTCTTTGTCCACTTATTCAACTTATCCAAATCTCTCTGAAGCCTCTACGTCCTCTTCACCATTATTCTCCCATCCAGTTTTGTGTTGTCTGCAAACCTGGAAATATTGTACTCGGTTGACCATATTGTGAACAGCTGAGGCCCAAGCACTGGTCCTTAGGGTAACCCACTTTTCTGACAAAAGCATTTGTTAACTTATTGAGCAACCAGAATTTTGGAAGCAAAATACTGCAGATGCTGAAAATCTGAAATAAAGCAGAAAATCCTGGTAATACTTAGCAGGTCAGGCAGCATCTGTGGACAGAAGCAGAGTTAATGTTTCAGGTCAATAATGGTACTTCGTCAGAACTCTAACCTGAAACAGTAACTGATGGTTCTGATCCCTCCTCCTGTTGTTTTAATTGGTGCCTGCTGTCTTTTGTGTATATGTTACATTTACTTAATAATCAGGTTTACATCAGAATTTGAGTTTATGCCATCATGTTCTTTAACCATGTGACCTTTTAACAATCACAATAAATGATGGGAGAATGCCGCTTTCTTCCTGAGTGGTGAATATTGCATACCTAACTTCTGTTTTGAGAGTACTTCTAATGAAAGAATTTTCAACACTACTGACCTAGCAAATACATACTGTATGGAAGTATTTTTTTAACCGTCTGCAACATTACTGTGCAAATAATGCATTCACTAAGTATGGGTTTCAAATGTGAGCTTCTATATTAAGCTGTATGCAAATTAATACATACTGTGTCTGTGAAGTAATTGGCATGCAGTTGTAGAATTGACATTTTCATTCAATGAAATATTTTGTCTATATTTAACTTTGCAATACTAATGTTTTAATGACAAATGAATGATGGTTATCTCCTTTACTGCCAAAGAATGTACTTGATCCATGCTCTTTTTTTTAAATGTTGTTTCCAACTGTAGCTGGCCAGCTGAGCACTGATGACCTCAACTCATTGATTGCCCATGCCCATCGTCGTATTGACCAATTGAACAGAGAGTTGGCAGAACAGCATGTGCGGGAACAGCAGCACATTGAAAAGGCTCTTGAGCATCAGAAGCTAGAGCACAAGAAAACTTTGGATGTAGCAGTGGCAAAAGCCTTGGAGCATTATCAAACAGGAATACTTCTTGAAAGGGACAAAAAGGTAAAGCACAGGTTTTACTAACCAATATCTAGCAGATTTTAAAATTCACTGCTATGTATTTTAATGGTAAAGTTCTTTGTAAATCACTGAATTGCTGTAATTTTACACCAGTGCGTATCTCTTGCCAGTGCATCATGTGCTATGCACGGGAATTACAGAGCACTTCATGAGTTATGATTAACTGTGTGTTCAAGAAGAGCTGTCAGTTGCTCAAGCTCTTTGTCATCTATATAAATGATTTGGATGTGAATATAGGAGGAATCATTAGTTGCAGATGACACCAAAATTAGTGGTGCAGTGGACATCATAGAGGTTCACCTCAGAGTACAACAGAACTTTGAACAGATGGGCAAATAGGCTGAGGAGTGGTAGATGGTGTTTAATTTAGATAAATGTGAGGTATTGCAGTTTGGTAAGGAAAGTCAGGGCAGAACTTGTACACTTAATGGTAGGGTCCTGGGGAGTGTTGCTGAACAAAGTGACCTTGGGGTGCAGGTTCATAGTTCCTTGAAAGTGGAGTTGCAGATAGATAGGATAGTGAAGAAAGCATTTGACACTTGTCTTTATTGGTCAGAGCATAGCAGTTGGGATGTCATGTTGCAGCTGTACAGGACATTGGTTAGGCCACTTTTGGTACTGCTTTCATTCCTGGTCTCCCTACTATAGGAAGGATGCTGTTAAACTTGAAAGGGTGCAGAAAAGATTTAAAAGGATGTTGCCGGAGTTGGAGAGCTTTTGAGCTCTAGGGAGAAGCTGAATAGGTTTGGGCTATTTTCTTTGGCGTGTTGGAGGCCGAGGGATGATCTTATAAAATCATGAGGGGCGTGGATAGTGTGAATCACTAAGGTCTTTGTCCCAGGTTAGGGGAATCCAAAACTAGAGGGCATAGGTTTCAGGTGAGGGGAGAAGGATATAAAAGGGACCTAAAGGACAGCTTTTTCATGCAGAGGGTGGTGCGTGCATGGAATGAGCTGCCAGAGCAGTGGTTGAGGGTGGTACAATTACAGAATTTAAAAGGCATCTGGATGAGTACACGAATAGGAAGAGCTTACAAGGATATGGGCTAAATGCTGGCAAAGGAACTAGATTAATTTAGTATGGACGAGTTGGACCGAAGGATCTGTTTCCGTGTTGATTCTAAGTCAAATTGGTTGTGTTACAATGGCAGTGATGGGAGGCAAGAAATGTCAAGTAAAATGAGTACATTCTTCTTTTCAAATTCAGGCAGAGGAAGTACGTGAAATGATGGAGGCAGAGTTGCGAACTCAACTACGCAGGCAAGCTGCTGCTCACACAGATCACCTGAGGGAGGTACTGAAGATTCAGGAACAGGAAGTCAAAGGAAAATATCAGGAGGTAAATGCACCCTGAATATTAAGCCATTAATGGCAAAATAAAATAATTGTGTGCATTTCCCACTGTTCATAGTGTGTTCATATTAAATTTGGATGGTCAGTTGTCTGAAAAAATCACTCCACCGAAATTTCCGTTTCTACTGAAGACTGCAGAGTAACCAAGAGAGATAGTATGTTTCGAGCCAAGTGGATTGAGTTACGTGTAACTCTTAGTGCTTTTTTTTTTAATTTAAAAAAAAAGTTACGACTTGATTGCATTGTTTTTTAACTTGCAGGAATTGCAACAAAAACTATCTGAATATGACATTGAATTCAGACGCTTGTCTCAGGAACAACTAGACAATTTTACAAGAGACATGAATGCAGCTTATTCTCGGTTGAAGGGTATTGAACAAGCAATGGAGAGTGAGTAATTACTTGTCATAGCCAGTGTTTTGCCTAAATTTAACAAACAGTTGGTGAGATACTTTCAGAAATATAATTCTTATCGGATTTTTTGAGAAAACGTCCGAGTGAAGAGTCATAAATTTTTTTTTCCCAGGTAATTTTTTTTTTAAAGCTCACTCTTCCCTCATGCTTATTGAGTGCTGCCTGGACACTCGATGTATTGCTGGAATTGGTCACTGTTATATTATCATTATTGTCACTGGATGAGTGAATTAATTTTTCAATATTGATCTGAAACTTAACAAAATCAACCATGTAAACACTGCCTACAACAGCAGGCCAGATTTTGAGTGTTCTGACAAATGACAAATTTTGTGAAGGGCAGGTCATGCCTCACAAACCTTATTGAATTCTTTGAGAAGGTGACCAAGGAAGTGGACGAGGGTAAAGCAGTAGATGTGGTGTATATGGATTTTAGCAAGGCGTTCAATAAGGTACCCCATGGCAGGCTAATGCAAAAACTACGGAGGTATGGCATTGAGGGTGCATTAGAGGTTTGGATTAGGAATTGGCTGGCTGGAAGGAGACAGGGTAGTAGTTGATGGTATAGGTTCATCTTGGAGCGCAGTTACTAGCGGTGTTCCACAAGGATCTGTTTTGGGACCATTGCTGTTTGTCGTTTTTATAAATGACCTGGAGGAGGGGCTTGAAGGCTGTGTGAGCAAGTTTGCGGATGACACGAAAGTCGGTGGAGTGGTGGACAGCGAAGAAGGATGTGGCAGGTTACAGCGGGATATAGATAAGTTGCAGAGCTGGGCAGTAAGGTGGCAAATGGAATTCAATGTAGCTGAGTGTGAAGTCATTCACTTTGGGAGGAGTAACAAGAAGATGGATTACTGGGTAATGGTAGACTACTTGGTAGTGTGGATGAGCAGAGGGATCTTGGTGTCCATGTACACAGATCTTTGAAAGTTGCCACCCAGGTAAATAGTGCTGTGAAGAAGGCATATGGCGTACTGGGCTTTATTGGTAGAGGAATTGAGTTCCGGAGTCCTGAGGTCATGTTGCAGTTGTATAAGACTCTGGTGCGGCCTCATCTGGAGTATTGTGTGCAGTTTTGGTCACCATACTATAGGAAGGATGTGGAGGCATTGGAACGAGTGCAGAGGAGGTTTACCAGGATGTTGCCTGGTATGGTAGGAAGATCGTATGAGGAAAGGCTGAGGCACTTGGGGCTGTTCTCATTGGAGAAAAGAAGGTTTAGGGGTGACTTGATAGAGGTGTACAAGATGATTAGGGGCTTAGATAGGGTTGACAGTGAGAACCTTTTTCCGCTAATGAAGTCAGCTGTTACTAGGGGACACAGCATTAAATTAAGGGGTATAGGACAGATGTTAGGGGTAGATTTTTTACTCAGCGGATTGTGAGTTCATGGAATGCCCTGCCAGTAGCATTGGTGGACTCTCCCTCTTTATGGTCATTTAAGCGGGCATTGGACAAGCATATGGAGGTTATTGGGCTAGTGTAGGTTAGGTAGGCTTCGGTCGGCGCAACATCGAGGGCCAAAGGGCCTGTACTGCACTGTATTTCTATGTTCTATGACTCATCTCCTGAGCTCCTCCCTGTCTATAAAGCTCAGTTTAGAGATGGGAAATAATTTGTCTTTTAGACACAAACTGGTTGGCACCACACTTGATTAATTTAATCTTCACCTACCCATACATATTTGTTGGTGTGAATATATGTTTCCATTGTTTTTATTTCATGACAAAGACTACCACAAGGAAGAAATTGTGAACCAGTTCTGACAATTGCATTCCTAAAAATCTCTTCTCAGCATCTTGGCTGCCATCAGTAATGCCAGAATGTATAGTCCATCCCTAGATGCCCTTGAGAAAGTGACAGTCAGCTAATTTCTGGTATTGTGGCAGTCCTTGAGGTACTGCATGAGGCATACCCTGATGCATTTCTTATTAAGTTTTATTATGGCAAACTGATACACTGAATTGCTTTCTTGATCGTCTCAGAGTAATGAGATAACCACACAAGAGACATTCTGGAATCAAAGAGGCCAGACTGGGCAAGGATGGCACATCATCTTCCTCAAAAGTCATTGAAGAATTGGAAGGGTTTTTGTAACAATCCAGTAAAATTATTGACATTGCTACCATCTTTATGGTCATACCTTTCTTTCCCACCTATGACTGCAGTGATATGACTTGAGTCAATTCCCAGTTGAATTGATGATTTTTGCCATTTTGGGCTTAAAATCTGCTCCCATATTATTAGCACACTGTGGCTGCAGTATGTCCTACCCGAATGCTTCACTGCACCAGTTCACCAAGATTATGTCATCAACATTTTCCTCTGCTCTCTTTCTCAGAGAAGGTTGCAGCAATGTTTTGAGAACACCAGGATCTCCATACCATCCTGGCAGATATTGCAAAAGTTAACATTGTTAAGTCAACATTTTGGTATTCCATACTAAACACCATAATAAAACCGTTCCACCATAAAGGTGGTAACGTAAGACCATAAGAAGTAGGAGTGGAAGTAAGGCCATTCGGCCCAGCGAGTCCACTCTGCCATTCAATCATGGCCGATGGGCATTTCAACACCACTTACCCGCACTCTCCCTGTATCCCTTAATTCCTTGCAAGATTAAGAATTTACCAATTTCTGCCTTGAAGACATTTAACGTCCCGGCCTCCACTGTGCTACGCGGCAGTGATTCTACAGGCCCACCACCCTCTGGCTGAAGAAATGTCTCCTCATTTCCATTCTAAATTGACCCCCTCTAATTCAAAGGCTGTGGCCACAGGTCCTAGTATGCCTACCTGACGGAAACAGTTTCCCAACGTCCATCCTTTCTAAGCATTATCTTATAAGTTTCTATTAGATCTCCCCTCAACCTTCTGAACTCTAATGAATACAATCCCAGGATCCTCAGTAGTTCACCGTATATTAGGCCTACCATTCCAGGATCATCCTTGTGAATGTCCAAACACACATCAGTGCCAGTATGTCCTTCCTGAGGGATGGGGCCCTAAATTGGATAGGGTATTCTAAATGGAGCCTAACCAGAGCTTTATAAAGTCTTAGTAGCACCTCACTGCTTTTACATTCCAACCCTCTTGAAATAAATGACAACATTACATTTGCTTTCTTAATCACAGACTCAACCTGCATGTTAACCTTTTAGAGAATCCTGGACTAGCACTCCCAGATCCCTTTGTACTTTGGCTTTATGAATTTTCTTACCATTTATAAAATAGTCCATGCCTGTGTTCTTTTTTCCGAAGTGCAAGACCTCGCATTTACTCATGGTGAATTTCATCAGCCATATCTTGGACCACTCTCCTAAACTGTCTAAATCTTTCTGTAGCCTCCCCACCACCTCAACCACCTGCCTGTCCGCCTCGCTTCGGATCATCGGCGAACTTCGCCAGAATGCCCCCAGTCTTCTCTTCTAGATCATTTATATATAAAGTGAACAGTTGGGGCCTCAACACCGAACCCTGCGGGACGTGACTTGTCACCAGCTGCCATTCCGGGGAAAAAAAACCCTTTATCCCAATTCTCAGTCTTCTGTCAGGCAGCCAATCCTTAATCCATGCCAGTAGCTCACCTTGAACACTATGGGCCCCTCACCTTACTCAGCAGCCTCCCGTGAAGCACTTTATCAAAGGCCTTTTGGAAGCCCAGGTAGATAACATCCACTAGGTTTCCCTGGTCTAACCTACTTGTTACCTCTTTAAAGAATTCTAACAGGTTTTAAGACACGACCTCCCCTTACTTAAGTCCTCGCTGACTTGTTCTAATTCGACACTACACTTCCAAGAATTTAGAATTCTCATCCTTAACAATGGATTCTAGAATTTTACCTACAACCGAAGTTAGGCTAATTGGCCTATAATTTTCCATCTTTCAGATTAGATTACATTACATTACTTACTTTACTTCGGCCCAACAAGTCCACACTGATCCGCCGAAGCGCAACCCACCCAGACCCATTTCCCTACATTTACCCCTACACCTAAAACTATGGGCAATTTAGCATGGCCAATTTACCTAACCTGCACATTTTTGGACTGTGGGAGGAAACCGGAGCACCCGGAGGAAACCTACACAGACACTGGGAGAATGTGCAAACTCCACACAGCCTGAGGCGGGAATTGAACCCGGGTCTCTGGCGCTGTGAGGCAGCAGTGCTAACCACTGTGCCACCGTGCTGCCCACTTGATCCTTTCTTGAACAAGGGGATTACAACAGCGATTTTCCAATCAGCTGAGACTTTCACTGACTCCAGTGATTTTTGAAAGATTACAACCAACGCCTCCACTATTTCTTCAGCTACCTCCCTCAGAACTCTAGGATGTAGCCCATTGGTCCAGGAGATTTATCAATTTTTAGACCTTTTTAGCTTTTCAAGCACTTTCTCCTTTTGTAATGGCTACCATACTCAACTCTGCCCCATGACTCTCTCCTTTATTGTTGGGACATTACTCGTGTCTTCCACTATGAAAACTGACAAAGTATTTATTAAGTTCTTCAGCTATTTCCTTAACTCCCATCTCTAGCCTTCCTGCATCAATTTGGAGCAGCCCAATTTCTACTTTCGCCTCTCGTTTGTTTCTTATGTATTGAAAGAAACTTTTACTATCTTTTCTAATATTACTGGCTAGCCTACCTTCATATTTGATCTTCTCCTTCCTTATTTCTCTCTTAGTTATCCTCTGTTTGTTTTTGTAGCCTTCCCAATCTTCTGATTTCCCAGTGCTCTTGGCCACTTTATAGGCTCTCTTTTTCTATGATACATTTCCTGAATTCCTGTGACAGCCATGGTTGTCTAATACCCCACCACCCCCACCCCCAAACCCCGGTAATCTTTTCTTTGCGATGAACCTCTGTACTGTAACCTCAGTTACACCCAGAAACTCCTGCCATTGTTGCTCTACTGTTTTCCCCACAAGGCTCTGCTTCCAGTCAATTTTCATCAGTTCCACACTCATGCCCCGTTATTACCTTTTATTTAACTGTAACACCACTACATCCGATTTTGCCTCTTTCGAACTGTAGACTGAACTCTACCGTATTTGATCACTGCCTCCTCAGTGTTCCCTGACTATAAGATCTTTTATAAAGTCTGGCTCGTTTCATAGCACTAAGTCCAGAATAGCCTGCTCCCTTGTGTGCTCCATCACAAACTGTTCCAAAAAAGCCATCCTGTAAGTATTCCATGAATTCTGTTTCTTTGGATCCACTGGCAACATAATTCATCCAGTCTATTTGCATATTGAAGTCCCCCCATGATCACTGTGACCTTGCCTTTCTGACATGTTCTATCTATTTCCTGGTACATCTTGCACTCCTGATCCTGACCACTGCTGGGAGGTCTGTACATAACTCCCATTATGGTTTTTTTTGTGTTTGTGCTTCCTTAACTACACCCACACAGACTCCACATCATCTGACCCTATATCATTTAATGCAATAGATTTAATTTCATTCTTAACTAACAGGGCAACCACTCCCTGTCTTTTTGATCAGTTGTAAGTCCTTGGATGTTCAATTGCCAGTCCTCAACCCCCTGCAACCACGTCTCTGTGATGCCTATCACATCATAATCATTTACGATGATTTGTGCTGTTAATTTATCTACTTTGTTTCGAATGCTTCGAGCATTCAGGTAAAGCACCTTAATGCTAATATTCTTATCCTCATGATTTCCATCACCTCTACCTAAGTTATCCTTCCTTTTTTGCTTCATTCCTAGTCTGCCTTGAACTTAAACCCTGCACACATGCTAACCTGCTGCTTATCTTTCTATTTGACTGTTGCTTTCCTTTTCCCTTTCTTCCCCACCTGACTCACAAGTTTAACGTCCAATGCCAATAATGCTACTGGGTTGTTACAAAACCCCTTCTGGTTCTAAAAGACAATTCGGAATATTTTCTGAATGGTTGCTGGAGAAGGTACTGAGGGATAGGATCTATTTATATTTAGAAAAGGATGGGCTTATCAGTGATAGGCAACATGGTTTTGTGAGGCGGAGATTGTGCCGTACCAATTTGAGGAATTGACCAAATTGATAGATGAAAGAAGGGCTGTTGATGTCACAGACATGGACTTTAGTAAGGCATTTGATGAGGTTCGCCATAGTAGACTAATGGAGAAAGTGAAGTCATATGGTGTGCAGGGTGTTCTAGCTAGGTGGATAAAGAACTGGTTGAAAGGGGTTTCTCAAAATGAAGAAAGGTGACCAGTGGTGTTCCACAGGGATCAGTGTTGGGGCCACTGTTGTTTGTGATATACATAAATGATCTGGAAGAGGGCACTGATGGTATGATCAGCAAATTTGTCGATGACACTAAGATTGGTCGAGTAGCAGAAAGCATAAGGGACTGTCAAAGAATACAGGAGAATATAGATAGACGAGAGTAGGGCAGAAAAGCGGCAGATGGACTTCAATCCAGACAAATGTGAGGTGATGCATTTAGGCAAGTCTAATTCTAGAGTGAATTGTACAATGAACGGAAGTGCCTTGGGAAAAGTTGATAGGCAGAGAGATCTGGGAGTGCAGGTCCATTCTACCCTGAAGGTTGTTGCACAGGTGGATAGTGTGGTCAAGAAGGCAGATAGTATGCTTGCCTTCATTGGACGGGGTATTGAGTATAAGAGCTGGCTAGTCATGTTAATATTGTACAAGACATTTGGTTCGGCCATGTTTAGAATACTGTGTACAGTTCTGGTCACCACATTACCAAAAGTATGTGGATGTTTTGGAGAAGGTGCAGAGAAGGTTTACAAGGATGTTGCCTGGTATGGGAGGTGCTAGCTATGAAGAGAGGTTGAGTTGGTTAGGTTTGTTTTCATTAGAAAAAAGGATATTGAGGGGGGACCTGATTTAAGGTTTACAAAATGAAGGGTATAGACAGGTGGGTACAATAAGCTTTTCACAGGGTGTGAAGGATTTAATAACGAGAGGTCACGCTTTCAAGGTGAGAGGTGGAAAGTTTAAGGGGGATACACGGGGCAAGTACTTTACACAGAGGGTGGTAGCTGCCTGGAACGCGTTGCCAGCAGAGGTGGTAGAGGCAGGTACGGTAGATTCATTTAAGGTGCATCTGGACAGATGCATGAGTAGGTGGGGAGCAGAGGGATACAGATGCTTAGGAATTGGGCGACAGGTTTAGACAGTAGATTTGGATCGGCTCAGGTTTGGAGGACTGAAGGGCCAGTTCCTGGGCTGTAAATTTTCTTTGTTCTTTGTTTGGAGGAACAGAGTTAGGTGTCCTTGCAGCCAAATCATTTAAAAGTTGGTGCATTGGTACATAAAATAAGAAAAGGATTAACGGATTGCTGAGCTTTATTTCAAATAGTTGGAATTTGAGTGAAGAAGCTGTGTATTCGTTGGATTTTGCCTTTACCCAAACTGCATACTGCATTCTGTTCGTGGTGCCACTCCTAAGGCAACACACACTGGCCTTGGGATGTAGCAGAACAATTCCTGGGTCTGAAAGGTTCAAATTATAAAGACAGATCACAAAAGTTGGTCTAACTGGGACAAAGTGAACTTTCCCTTCTTGACTTGTCTGCAGCCCTTGGCATTGACCACAAATCTTTCACCAATGCCTATCCATCTGTCATCCAGCTAGGTAGGATGGTTCTCACGGTTCCATTCTTTACGATAACCATAACCAGAGTATCACATCCCAGTGGCGGCTTTTCCTTAGCTGCCACCTATTTCTCAGTTAGGAGCAATCTCATGGTGATATTGTTCAACAGCACAAATTTTCACATGTAAGCTGATAATACCCTGTACCTCATCACCACTTGATTGCTGCAGTTTTTTTAAATAATCAGATTGCTTATTCTTCATCCAGTATTGAATGAGCGATTATGTGAAGAATCACTGTGTAAAGAGGCCATTTGGTCCATCAAGTCTGCAACAACCCTCCAAACAGCGTCCCACCCAGACCCCTCACCTTACCTCCATAATCCTGCATTTGTCCTGGCTAATCTACCTAGCCAGCTTATCCCTGGACACCTACAGACAATTTAGCATGGCCAATCCACCTAACCTACACATCTTTTGGGTTGTGGGGGCAAACCATAGCAACTGGCAGACATGGGAAGAACCTGCAAACTCCATACAGACAGTCACCCAAGGCTGGAATTGAACCTGGGTTCCTGGTGCTGTGAGGCGGCAGTGCTAAACACTGATCCACTTAAGATAGAAGCTATTAGTTTTGGTTGCTGCTCCAAACTCTCCTCTTTGACTTCTGACTCCAACATTCTCCCTGGCAACAGTCTGAGATGAAACAAGACTGTTTATAACCTTGGTACTATAATTCTAAGCTCTGGTGGAATAGGAGTAGGCTATTCAGTCAGAAAATATGACAAATCAACTATATCTTCATTAATTTCATATACATAATTACATCTTTATGACACATTTATAATTAAAGGTTTTGTGTTCTCTTCAACCACCTAAAATGAATTGTATTTGCTCATTTCAGGTCATGCAATCGCGGAAGAGGAGGCTAGAAAGGCACATCAACTCTGGCTCTCTATAGAAGCTCTGCAGTACACCCTAAAGACAGCCTCTGGTGATAGCCTGACAGAACCTCTTCAGAAAGCCCTAGAAGCTGTGACAAATAGCTGTGGAGATGATAAATTTACACAAGCCTTGGTCAAAGCTCTTCCTCAAGAGTGTCTCTCGCGTGGTGTGTACAGTGAAGAGACATTACGTCATCGGTTCTACACAGTGCGGAAAATGGCACGGCGTGTGGCCATGATAGATGAAACAAGAAATAGCCTCTATCAATATTTCCTCTCCTACCTGCAGTCCTTTCTATTAATGGAGCCTCAAGTAATAAAGCCTCCTGAGGAACTTAAACCTGAAGACCTGGATACATTTAGACTGTTATCGTATGCTTCATTCTGCATTGAACATGGTGACCTTGAGCTCGCAGCTAAATTTGTCAATCAACTTCGTGGAGAACCAAGAAGGGTGGCACGGGACTGGCTGACAGAAGCTCGTGTGACCCTCGAAACAAAGCAAGTGGTTGAAATCCTTTCAGCTTATGCCAATGCAGTCGGTTTGGGTACCACTCAGGTTGAATGATTCAGCAGAAAGCAGTTGTTATCACAGCAGAAAAATGGAGTCCAACCCTGTAAGCACTGACTGTTCCAGTGTATTCCAGTAGATGATACAATGAAGTAAATTGTTGGGAATGTGTTTGTAATTTGATATAAACGTTTTATGGATTGGACTTTGTAATCGAACGAAATCATTTCAACTGACTGTATGTTGATTTTCCCTTCAGACACATATCAATAAAACCAAATTAAACAAGGAATGGACATTTTCTATTAATGTTAAAAAGAACAGACATGCAAACATATGAACTAGGAGAAATTCACCATTTAATAAGATAATGGCTGATGTTTGTTTCAATTTCAAAATTTCCATTATCTCTAATAACCTTTTGATTCCTTTGCCTAACAAGAATTAATTCACTTTTGTCATTAAAAATATCTAATGACCCCGTTTCCCAGGCCTTCTGAGACAAACGCAAGATTGAACAACCCTTGGAAAAGATTTCTCCTCATCTCTATTCCGAATTTTAAATTTAAGAAAGTGCTCTCTAGTTCTGCACTGACACGCGAGGCCTTGTCAAGACCTTTCAGGCTATTACACACTTCAATCAAATACCCTTTACTCTTCTAAACAGCAATGAAAACAAGTCCAGCTTATCCAACTTATCCTCATGAAATAACTCATTCATTCCACCCCGGAACTGTCTCCAATGCACTTACATATTCTGTAAATAAGATCCGGAAATGCAGACTAAATATAATGCCCAGCTTTTTATTATTCCTGTCAAAGTGAACCTATTGTATGCCATCTGTCAGATTTTTGCCCCCTCACTCAAATCAATCTGGATCAGCTTGCAACTTCATTATGTCGTACTTTCCTATGTGTTTTGGTGTTGTCTGTAAAGTTAGATGAGGAAGCAAAGGCACAGCAGCTAAGTCATTGATTTAAATTGTGAAAATGTGAGGTTCCAGCACAAACTCCTGTGGGACTTTATTGTCATAAATTGCTAATCAAAGACTCATTTATGGATACTCTTAGACCATAAGACATAGGAGTGGAAGTAAGGCCATTCGGCCCATCGAGTCCACTCCACCATTCAATCATGGCTGATGCGCATTTCAGCTCCACTTGCCAGCGTTCTCCCCGTAGCCCTTAATTCCTCTAGACAACAAGAACCTATCAATCTCTGCCTTGAAGACATTTAGCGTCCCGGCTTCCACTGCACTCCGTGGCAATGAATTCCACAGGCCCACCACTCTCTGGCTGAAGAAATGTCTCCGCATTTCCGTTCTGAAATGACCCCCTCTAATTCTAAGGCTGTGTCCATGGGTCCTAGTCTCCTCGCCTAACAGAAACAATTTTCTAGCATCCACCTTTTCAAAGCCATGTATTATTTTGTACGTCTCCATTAGATCTCCCCTTAATCTTCTAAACTCCAACGAATACAATCCCAGTATCCTCAGCCGTTCCTCATATGCTAGACCTGTCATTCCAGGGATCATCTGTGTGAATCTCCGCTGGACACGTTCCAGTGCCAGTATGTCCTTCCTGAGGTGTGGGGACCAAAACTGGACACAGTACTCCAAATGGGGCCTAACCAGAGCTTTATAAAGTCTTTGTAGTACATCTCTGCTTTTATATTCCAACCCTCTTGAGATAAGAGACAACATTGCATTCGCTTTCTTAATCTCAGACTCAACCTGCATGTTTACCTTTAGAGAATCCTCGACTAGCACTCCCAGATCCCTATGTGCTTTGGCTTTATTAAGTTTCTCACCATTTAGAAAGTAGTCCATGCTTTTATTCTTTTTGCCAAAGTGCAAGACCTCGCACTTGCTCACGTTAAATTCCATCAGCCATTTCCTGGACCACTCTCCCAACCTGTCTAGATCCTTCTGTAGCCTCCCCACTTCCTCAGTACTACCTGCCTGTCCACCTAACTTCGTATCATCAGCAAACTTCGCTAGAATGCCCCCGGTTCCCTCATCCAAATCATTAATATATAATGCGAACAGCTGTGGCCCCAGCACCGAACCCTGCGGGACACCGCTCATCACCGGCTGCCATTCTGAAAAAGAACTCTTTTTCTGCCTATTCGCCAATCTATCTTCTATCCATTTTAATATGTTAAGCCTACACTACAAATTTTATATTCTAATAACCTTTGATAATGGCACCTTAACAAATGGCTTCCAGAAGTCCAAATACAGGGTGTCTGCAGGCTTCCCTTTAACCACAGTATGATGTTTATTTCAAATAACTCAATAAGTTAAACATAATTTTTTCTGTTGAAACCATGCTAAATGCCTTGTGTTATTTGAAGTGTGCAATATAATCTTCGTTAGTAATAGTTTCCAAAACTTTCCTACAACAGTGTTAAGTTAACCGAACTTCAGTTTTGTTTTGCTCTTCGTTTGTTTTTGATTAGAGGCGTTATATTTTCTATCTTCAAGTGCAATGGATTCCTTCTTGAATTTAGGAAGAAAATTAAAATATGACCAGTTACCAGTTTGAATGATGTTAATCATCAGACTGTGTGCCTAGCTGCTTCATTTGTTTTTTTTTTGTGGATGATCAACTATGGATGGAATAATTGTCCATTGCTTCTTGATTTGTAGTAACCTAAATGTTAATGTGAACTTATGCAGCTGAGTTGAGAAATAACCTTAAAATCCATCAACAAGCAGTTCAGGATTAAGCTGTATTGCAATGAGGAGTTGATAGTTTATGGTTTTCAATAGAGTTCTTAAATGTTGAAGTTAGACTAATGCATATTGCGTGTGATTCTGGTCTCCCATGGTTAATGGTTTTTGGTTGAGGATTCAAACTTGTTAAGAGGTCTGAACTTAGTATCTTTGTCTTTATGAATTTAAATACTAATGACAAATTTTCTGGTTTTATACATTTTATGCACTCTGTGATTATTTACACCATTCAATATTGCTGAATTAAGTAAGTTAAAATACAATTTCGTGTGAATAGAATTTAATTGATTTGTCCTTTTGTCTTCTGATTTTCCAAATCATCATTTTTGATTACCTTTTGCCACCTTGATTAGATTCTGTCTGCATTTTCAAGTTTATCAGCTGCCATAACCTTCATTCTCACCATCATTGTTTTCAAGCTTGACTATTTTAGCATCTTCTTAGCTAGCCTTCCTTGTTCTACATTCTGCAAATGCAGTTAAAAACTGCTGCCCATATATTAACTTGCATTCTCCATCTTTAACATCTCCTTGCTACAATCTGAAATCTTCACCTGCATCAACATGATCACCATCCCACTATCAAAGAAAACACATTAACGTGCCTCCATCATCATGAAGTGCTTTGAGAGGCTGGTCATGACCGACATCGATTTTAGCCTCCCAGCCTCGATCCCCTGCAATTTGCCTACAGACATAACAGGTCTACAGCAGATGCCATCTCCCTAGCCCTACACTAATTCCTGGAACATGTGGACAATAAGGACATCCATGTCAGGCTCCTACTTATCAATCACAGCTCCCCTTCAAAACTATAATCCCTACTTAACTAATGTCAGAACTCCAAGACCTAGGTCTTGGCTCTACCCCCTTGAAATTGGATCCTCAGCTTCCTGACCCACAAACTGTAATCAATGAGAATAGACAACAGCACCTCTTGCATGATAATCCTCAACAAATGGCACTCTGCAAGAATGTATACGCAGTCCCCTGCAGTCCTCCCTGTAGACTGTTCAACTGCAGCCAAATTTCATATGAACACCACCATTGTCAGGGCTATTAAATAATTAAGTCAGAATACAGGAAGGAGATAGGATATTAGATTATGTGCGTGGGCGGCACGGTGGCACAGTGGTTAGCACTGCTGCCTCACAGCGCCAGAGACCCGGGTTCAATTCCCGCCTCAGGCGACTGACTGTGTGGAGTTTGCACGTTCTCCCCGTGTCTGCGTGGGTTTTCTCCGGGTGCTCCGGTTTCCTCCCACAGTCCAAAGATGTGCAGGTCAGGTGAGTTGGCCATGCTAAATTGCCCGTAGTGTTAGGTAAGGGGTAGATGTAGATGTAGGGGTAAGGGTGGGTTACGCTTCGGCGGGGCGGTGTGGACTTGTTGGGCCGAAGGGCCTGTTTCCACACTGTAAGTAATCTAATCTAAATGATAACAAAGCTCTCATTGTCAGCAAAACAGAAAACTAAACATTGACTTCAAACAGGAAGGAGAAGGGGACACTCCTATCTACATCATGGAGCAGAGGTGGAGAGGGTCAAGAGCATCAGGTTCGTAAGAGTGATGATAACCAACAGTGTCCTGGACCTCCCACATTGATATGACGGTTAAGAAAGCACAATAAAACCTCTTCTACAGGAGGCTTAGGAAATTCAGGATGTCCAGAAGGACCCTCACCAACCTTTACAGATAGTCACACAGATGTACAGCACAGAAACTGACCTCTGGGTTCAACTTTTCCATACCAACTAGATATCCTAAACTAATCTACTCCTATTTACCAGCACTTGGCCCATATCCATCTAAACTCTTCCGATTTATATATCCATCCGATGTCTTTTAAATATAATTGCACCAGCGTCCACCTTTGGCAGCTCATTCCATACACTCACCACACTGAGAAAAAGTTGCCCTTTAGGTCCCTTTGAAACTCCACCCCCCTCCAATGCTAAACTTATGCCCTCTAGTTCTGGACTCCCCCACCCCAGAGAAGACGACCTTGTCTCTGACCCCCTATCCTTGCCCCTCATGGTTTTATAAACTTAGGCTGGAGGGTAACCCAATTTATTTAGCCTCTTCCTATAGCTCAACTCTTCCAGCCCTTGGAACATCTTTGTAAATCTTTTCAAGTTTCACAACATCCTTCTGATAGGAGAGAGACCAGAATCACACGCAATATTCCAAAAGTGGCCGAACCAATTACCTGGGTGTATCACGGCTTATACGGCAATTGCTCTGTATAGGATCACAAGAAACTACAGGAAGTTGTGTACACAGTCTAGACCATCATTGGAAGCTGACCTCCATTTATACTTCTCATTGCTGCAGAAAGGCTGCCAACATCAAAGACCCCTCTCACCCAGGTATACTCTGTTCTGACCTCTTTGGTCAGGGAGAAGATACAGAAGCTTGAACATGCACCAACAGGTTCAAGTACATGTGCCAACAATAAAAAATAAAATCTCATCCATTTCTCCTGCGCCCACTAAAATACACTGGCTCCTGTTAAATAAAAGCTTAATTTTAAAGTTCTAATCCTTTAAAATATTTTAGTGGTCTTTCCAGTCCTTATATCTTTGATTATTTTTTCTCTCTCGGCCTCCAGACTTCTGTCACTCTTGAACATGCCCAATCTTCATTGCTCAACATCAGTGTCCATTCATTCAGCTTCAGTTGACAAGGTCTGCGGTTTTGGAATTCTCTCCCTAAATATGTCCCTTGTCTCTCTGACTGTCTTTTCTCCAAGATGCTCTATACGTTTGGCTATCTGGTCTATTATTCTTAAGTGGCTCAGTATTAAATTTTTTAAAGGCTTTTTACATGTACCTTGCCACGCGTTAGTATGCTTAAGAGTGTTTCATAAGAATCTGTTATGGCCTCAATTATTCACATTATTCACTAACAATTTGGACAATAGCAGAAAAGGTTATCTCAAAATTTGCTGATGACTCAAAAGTTAGACTGCATCTGCAGATGACAGCATTAAATTACAAAGAATATTGATAGACTGAGGGAATGAGCAAAACTGTGGCCAATGGAGTTCAGTGCAAACAAGTGTGAGATTATCTATTTTGGATCAGGGTACTTTCTAGATGATAAGTGAAATACAGTGGATGTCTAAAGGGATTTGGAGATTCTATCTTTAAATGTAATTAATGAGTAGAAAATAATTGAAAGCTACTTGAATTTTGACCTTTGTACTCCAGTCATCAAGATATAAGGATACAGAATCGAAGAGTGTGGTGCTGGAAAAGCACAGCCGGTCAGGCAGCATCCGAGGAGCAGGAGAATTGATGTTTTGAGCACAAGCTCTTAGTCAGGAATGAGGGGGTGGCCGAAGGGGGCTGAGAGATAAATGGGAGGGGAAGGTAGCTGACAATTTGATAGGGAGACGAAGTAGGGGGTGAAGGTGATAGGTCAGAGAGGAGGGTAGAGCAGATAGGTGGGAAGGAAACCCTCCCCCCACCTTATCCCAGATCCAGCCTTCCAAAACCATCTGGACACCTGGAGGAAGAACATCTCATCTTCCACTTTGGGACCCTCTAACCACATGGGATTAATGTGGATTTCACCAGTTTCCTCATTTCCCTCCTGCCCCCTCGGCCCCCCAACTTATCCCAGATCCAACCTTCCAAAACCATCTTCTTTCCCAGCTATTCGCTAGAGTGAGACTCTGCAGTGAGATGGCAAATGGAGTGTGGCAATGGCTGGAACCCAGTGTGAGCCTGGATGGCAGCAGTGACAAGGTGGTGAAGGCTGGTTGCTGAGATGAAAAATAGCAGTGGTCAGGGACAAAGCATTGTGAGAAGCGACAAAGCTTGGCGTGCCTAGTGGTGGTCACCAGCAGTGGGTGATGGCAAAGGCGACTGGTGAACACAAGCAAGTCTTAGCCCAGCACAGGGGAGAGCAAGCTGTCATGGGGAAGGCCCAGGACAAAGTTTAAAAAGTCAAACATTACAGCCCTTTATTTTTCCACTTGTATACTACTTTTATACCATCATCCCTGTACTTAAGAAAACACATGCAATGTACCTTAATGACTACTGCCCAATAGTTCTGGCCTTCAGTCTCCCAGCCTGTCTCGATCCCCTATAAAATTTGCCTCCTTAAAAACCAAACCATAGCAGACACCATTTCTCTAGCCCTACCCTCATCCTTGGACCATCTGGATAGCAAGGACACCTACGTCACACCCCTATCCATTGACTACAGCTCTGCCTTCAACACCATTATCTGTTCAGAATAATCTTAAAACTCGACCTAGGTCTTAGTTCTGCCCTCTGTAACTGGATCCTCAGCTTTCTGACCCACATACCATAATCAGTGAAGGTAGACAACTGCAGTTCCTCTATGATAACCCTCAACCCTGGATCTCCCCCAAGGATGTGTTCTCAGCTCCCTACTGTACACCCCATGAAGCTACGACAGGATTCCATGCAAAAGACTGCATGAAACACTATACAGGCAGATAACTGGCAATCTGTATCCATGAACACCAACTAAAAGCTATGACCAGCTGTCCCTCGTAGCCATACATACAGATGACAAGGACAACAAATTTAGAGTCATAGAGATGTACAGCATGGAAAAAGACACTTCAGTACAACCCAATCTCGTCCCACCTGCAAGCACCCAGCCCATATCCCTCCAAACCCTTCTTATTCATACACCCATCCAAATGCCTCTTAAATGTTACAATTGTACCAGCCTCCACCACATCATCTGGCAGCTCATTCCATGCATGTACCACCCTGTGTGAAAAAGTTGCCCCTTAGGTCTCTTTTATATCTTTCCCCTCTCACCCCAAACGTATGCCCTCTGATTCTGGACTCCCCGACCCCAGGGAAAAGACTTTGTATATTTATCCTATCCATGCCCCTCATAATTTTGTAAACCTCCATCAGGTCACCCCTCAGCCTCAGACGCTCCAGGGTAAACAGCCCCAGCCTCTCCCTGTAGCTCAGATCCTCCAACCCTGTCAACATCCTTGCAAATCTTTTCTATCACACTCAATGCAATTTTGACAGCATGAAAATGAATTGTTAAATCTTTAGAATAAAATAATATTCTGCAGCAGTGCAAGAAGCTACTAAGGTAAAGAAATGGCTACTTTATAGAATAGAATGGAAGTTTATTGTCATGTGCATTTTCAAATGCAAAATAGTGAAAAGCTGTTATCACACCAGAGCACCTATATTAATGACAGAAATGAAACATAATGTTTACTTTTATTATTAAGACAAAGTGCATTATACTTTACTTAATGAGCCCAGGGGCCATTAACTAACGATGGAATACCCTGCCGATACAGCCGGGATGAGAATGCCACGCAGGGCTGCTGGAAGCCACCTCATTGCTGGGCCAGGAGGAGCCTCCTGTTCCACATCCAACATTCCTCTATATGCTGCCATCTGCTCCTTTCGTTGATCTTTTCACTCTTTCAGGAGGCCGGGCTTAGCTGCAGACCCAGACCCTTGGCCCAGCCTGTAAGCTTGGGCCGTGGGAATCAACACAGAATCTGCTCCTCACTCAATTGGATAAGCTGGGCTGCAGTAGAGCTGTGTTCAGCTCATCCTGGTGTTGCTGCTGTGGTAGTGAACAAAGCTGCTAACTCTCAATATGGGAGTCATGTCCTCCTCAAGGAGGAGGAGTCAATCCTCATTGGCAGGTTTTCCATGAGCTGAATCACCATTAACTTTTAACCCTCACAGCACCAGGGACCTGGGTTTGCTTTAAGCCTCAGGCAACTCTGCATGAAGTTTGCACATTGTGCCAGTGTCTGTACGGGTTTCCATCTGGGTGCTCTGAATTCTTCCCACAATCCAAAGATGTACAGGTTTAATTGCCAATAATGTTCAGGGATGTGGGGGTTAGGGATATTAGTCTGGGGAAATTTAGAGTAATAGGGTAAGGGAATGGGTATGGTACTCTTTGGAGGGTCAGTGTGGCCTGTTTTCACAGTAGCGGGATTCTATGATCGTAGTCAGTAGAAAAGGCCATTTGGAGAGCGTACACCAAGGTCTGGCTACTTTGCTGCAGCTAAAAACTACGCCGTTATTCTCCTGCCATCTACAAATAAACTGCTTTCAACATATGTGCAATTCTGGTCTCCGTCCAATTGGAAGGATGTTGTGAAAGTTGAAAGGGTTCAGAAAAGATTTTCAAGGATGTTGCCAGGGTTGGAGGATTTGAGCTGTAGGGAGATGCTGAATAGGCTGGGGCTGTTTCCCCTGAAGCATCAGAGGCAGAGGGGTGACCTTATAGAGGTTTATACCATCACGTAGGGCATGGATAGGATAAATGCACAAGTCTTTTCTCTGGGGCAGAAGAGTCCAGAAGTAGAGGGCATAGGTTTAGGGTGAGAGGGAAAAGATATAGAAGAGGCAACTAACGGGCAACTTTTTCACGCAGAAGGTGGTACATGTATGGAATAAGCTGCCAGAGGAAGTGGTGGAAGCTAGTACAATTGCAACATTTAAAAGGCATCTGGATAGGTATATGAATAGGAAGGGTTTGGAGGGATATGGGCCAAGTGCCAGCAAATTGGATTAGATTAGGTTGGGATGTTTGGGCCGTATAGACAAGCTGGACTGAAGGGTCTGTTTCTGTGCTGTACATCTCTTTGACTATGTGAGGGACATGGCATGGCAGCATGGGCAAGGTCTCTATGACTCCATACTGTTTACTCATTTCTCTCTGGAATTGCTTGTTGAATTGAATTGATTTGAATTTATTGTCACGTACTGAGGTACAGTGAAAAGCTTTGTGATCTGCCTGTATTGTTCGCAAGACATAGTTAAGTAGCATTGATAAGTAAATAATGGGTAAACAGCAGCAAAAACAACACACTGGTACAGGCGAGTGTTAAGGTTGTGATGCCATTCAGTATTCTAACAACAGGAGGGTAAAAATTGTTTCGAAACTGGTTGGTGCATGTGTTCAGGCTTCTGTATCTTCTCCCCAATGGTAGAGGTTGTAGGAAAGTATTGCCCAGGGTGGGATAGATCTTTGAGAATGCTTTTTTTTAAGATTAGATTACTTACAGTGTGAAAACAGGCCCTTCGGCCCAACAAGTCCACACCGACCCACCAAAGCGCAACCCACCCATTCCCCTACATTTACCCCTTTACCTAACACTACGGACAATTTAGCATGGCCAATTCACCTAACCTGCACATCTTTGGACTGTGGGAGGAAACCAGAGCACCCGGAGGAAACCCACGCAGACACGGGGAGAATGTGCAAACTCCACACAGTCAGTCGCCTGAGGCGGGAATTGAACCCAGGTCTCTGGCGCTGTGAGGCAGCAATGCTAACCACTGTGCCACCGTGCTGCCCATAATGCTGGTGGCCTTTCCTTGATAGTGGGCCTGGTAGATGGATTCTATAGATGGGAGGTTGGCCTTTGTGATTGTCTGGGCCAAGTTCACCACTCTCTGTAACCATCTCTGACCTTGAATGATACAGTTGCCATACCAGATAGTGATACATCCAGCCAGAATGCTGGATGGTGCAGCTATAAAAGGTGGCAAGGGTATTCGCCGTCATGTCAAACTTCCTCAGCTGCTTGAAGAAGGAGATGTTGTTGGGCCTTTGTAACCAGTGCATCCACATGAAGAGTCCAACAAAGCTTGTCGTGGATGACCACTCCCAGGAGCTTGATGTGTGTGTTTGCGTATGCATGTGTGCGCGTGCACGTGCCTGTGTGCGCGCACATGTGTACATGCCTGCCTGTCTGTGTGTGGGGTGGGGCATAAGTAACATCCCGCCGAAAGTCAACAGCCTTGCTTTTGCCGGCATTCAGAGCTAGGTTGTTCTCTGTGCACAATTTTTCTAGTTCTTCCACCTCCCGTTGATAGTCTGTTTTGTCGCCATCTGACATTCGACCTACTATGGTGGTGTCATCAGCGAACTTGTAAATGGCATTAGTCGGGTATTTGGCGACGCAGTCATGTCTATACAGTGATTACAGTAGGGGGCTGAGTACGCACCCCTGGGGGGGGGGGGGGGGGGGGGGGGGGCATCAGTGTCAAGTGTCAGTGGGGATGAAATATTGTCCCCAATCTTCACTGACTGCGGCCTGTGGGTCAGGAAATTGAGGATCCGGTTGCAGGGAATGGGGCTTAATTCGAGATCAATAAGTTTAGTAATCAGTCTCGAGGGGCTAACACTGTTGAAGGCTGAACTGTAGTTAATGAGTAGGATTCTTACATAGCTGTTCTCGGTGTCAAGGTGTTCCAGGAAGTAGTGAAGAGCAAGTGATATGGCATCTGATGTGGACCTGTTGGTCCGATAGGCAAATTGGAGTGGGTGAAGGGTAGGGGGGAGGTTGGAGTTGATTAATGCCATGACCAGCCTTTCAAAGCACTTCATGACCACCAAGGTTAGGGCCAGTGGGTAGTAGTCATTGAGACATGCTGCATGAGCCTTCTTAGGTACAGGGATGATGTTGGCCCTCTTGAAACAGGCCAGGACAGTTTGAAGGGAGAGGATGAAGATGTCCAAGAAGACCTCTGCCAGTTGATCTGCGCATGGCCTGGTACTCCATCTGGTCCCATCGCTTTCCTTGGATTCACATGAAGGAAACCTGATCTGACCTCTGAGGCAGCCACTGTTTGGATAGGTTCATCAGGACTTGTTGGAATAGGTGTTACCTCTCCACGGAAATTCTGCTCAAAGCCAGCACAGAAGGCGTTGAGATGATCTGGGAAGGATGTGTCATAGTCTGCTATCTTGCACTGTCTCTTTTTAGAACCTGTGATGTCATTCAGTCCTTGCCATAGTCCCTGGGTGTCTGTCTGGGTCTCTAGTTTGGATCGGTATTGGTCCTTGGATGTCTTAATGGCTCTGTGAAGGTCATACTGGATTCCTTATATTTGAGTGGGTCTCCTGATAAAGGCCTCATGCCTGGGTTTTAGCAGGATCTGTATGTCCTGATTCATCCACAATAGCTGTTCTCAGGTAGCTGTTGCTGTTCAAGGTTTTCAAAAGGACTTCATGGGAGTATAGACACTACATTAAGATTAATTAGTCACACAGCCAAATAGTCATACGTAATTGGAAACATGAAATATATTCTCACTCCTTAGATGAAGCAGCCCGTGCCCATTTGCCTGGATCCAGATTTGGACTGACAAGAGGCATAAACATCACTGAGCTTAACTCAAGGGAGATGTATAGTTGGCAGTCTTCCACCATTTAAGAACACATATTTAAGAACAGCTTCTTCCCTGCTGTTATTATGAACAGACCCCTTACATTACAGTTAATTTTTCTCTGCACACACTCTGGAGCTGTAACACTATATCCTGTATTCTGTTCCATTTCTCTGATGGTATAAATACTTAGCCATTTGTCTAGTTAGCATGCAAAACAATACTTTTCACTGTATCTCAGCATATGTGACAATAATAAATCAAAATTTAACACATGGAATGGAATTTAAAGAGTGTAAAGTTTAAACAAATGTCAATTAAAAGGAACTGCTTGACAAAAGGTCATCAAAGTCTATCTGGTGCATCCTTGTAGTCACAGCATATATAACACTGATGGACCTGTTGACAAATCCAGTTATAAACTATAAATTCATCTACAAAAGACCCAAATAGCCCAGCTGTGTACAGTTCAGAATCATAGGTCCAAATTCTCTTGTGTAAGAATGTAGATACATTATCCAATTATAAAACAAAACAGTAAATGCAGGCTCAAGGGGCCAGTGACCCTACTCCTGCTCCTATGTTTCTGTGTTTCAGACAATGATCACAATGATGCTACCACCATTTCAACCATGCACTGGAATTCAAAGTGTCTGCCTGGTTTGATTTCAGTGTAACATTGGCAACATTGATTTGATATGTCAGTAAAGAAAAAGTTGGGAATTACATCATCTAAATATCTTGAACTTTAAACCATGCCATCAACAGGTTAAGTATGAGGATGTTTTCACAATGCAAGGAACTGAGAAAGAGGTTATTTTATATTGTCATTTTAATATTCCATATACTTACATAATTCTACAGTATGGTATTAATAATACAGCAGATAAAGCTGAAAAAGTCTTTTTTTCAGTCCACTGATATCTGTGCAACATTCAGTCCAGTGAACAAAATACCCAGGTTAATCCTTATGCAATCATTCTGGAGTTCAATAGGAGATCATTTGTTAAGACTCAACGATCTAAAGATTATTCTTGGTCACTGTCACTGCTGTCACTACTGTCACTGCTGGTGGCATCCAGCTCTTCCAATGATTTTCTGTTTGTTTCAAAACAAAAAAAAAGTATGAAAACTGTTACAAAAACCACAATTTTGCTCTGCAACAAATCTCAGACCTGGACAACTTTAGCTTTTACAAACTCACATTCAGTCCCACCAGAACCACTCGGCTTCCGACCTCAGTACAGCCTGTGTCAAAACATGGACAACATCCGATCTCCAGAGGGGAGGTGACAGTAGCTGCCCTTGACATCAAAGGCACATTTGACTGAAAGGAGCCCTAATAAAATTAGTGTCAATTGGAATCAAGGGGAGATCACTTCACTGGTTGGAGCACAAGCAATGTGGTTCCTGTTGTTGGAAGTCTGTCATCTCAGCTCCAGGAGTTCCTCAGTCTAGTGTCCTATGCCTAAACATCTTAGCTGCTTCAATGATCTTCCCTCCACGATGGGAATAATCACTGATGACAGCACAATGTCCACCACTATTTGCAACTCCTTGGATAGTGAAGTAGTAATGCAGCAAAGTCTGGATTATGTCCAGGTTTGGGCTGACAAGTGGTCAGGAGCTTTTGCACCATACAAATGCCAGGCAATGACAATCTCCAACAAGACAGTGTGGATTTGCACAAATTAAATAAAACACACGCTTCTCCATCTGCCCTCTGTCCAAACACAAGTTATAAATGAAATTAGCAAACAGGCTTACTTCTCTTCATCTGTTAGTTGAAACTCATTCATCACGCGATCAAACAGCTCTGATGTTGCAGGTAAACTGAATGTACCAGCCAGTTTTACCAAGTCAAGGGCCAGAGTGTTGTTATTGTTTTCCTTAGCATGGTCCAAAAACTCATCCAATAGTTCTTTACTGAATAAAAGTAAAACAATATTGAGATTCTCCAGAAAAGCTTGCAAAAATATATAAAGCAACTTCTTAAACAGTTTTCCTCCCTTTACTTTGAAGGTCAGACCATAAGATATAGGAGTAGAACAAAGCCATCTGGCCATTCAAGTCTGCATTCAATCATGGCTGACATGTTTCTCAACCCCACTCTGCAGCATTCTCCACGTAAGCTTTTGATCCTCTTAATAATCTCAAACTTTCTGATCCGGCTTAAATACACTCAAAGACTTGGCCTCCACAGCTTTCTGCAACAACAAATTCCACAGATTAGTCACTGTGGTCCTAAGAAATTCCTCCTTATCTCAGTTCTAAAGGGTCATCCCTTCACTAAGGCTGTGCTGTCGGGTCATAGTCTCTCCACATCTACTTTATCCAGGCCTCTCAGTATTCTCCAAGTTTCATTGAGGTTCCTCCCCCTCATTCTTCTAAACTCCATTGAGTTCAGACCCAGAGTCCTCAACCATAATGACCATTCGTGACTCCTTAAATACTGAAGCAGTCCATGTTCAAATGAAACAAGACCTGGATAATATCCAGACTTGGACTGACAAGTGGCAAATAATATGCGTGCCACACAAATGCCAGGCTATGACCATCACAAATAAGAGATAATCTAACCACTACCCTTGACATTCAATGGTGTTATCATCACTAAATGCCCAACGATCAACATCCTGGGGTTATCATTGACCAAACCTCAACTGGACTCAACACAAACACAACAGCTACAAGATCAGGCTAGGAATACTGAGCTGAGTAACTTACCTCTTGACTCCCCAAAGCCTGTTCATCACACACAAGGCACAAGTCAGAAGTGTGATGGAATACTCCCCACTTGCCTGGATGGGTGCATCCCCAACACCACTCAAAATACTTGATAGCATCCCAGACAAAGCAGTCCGCTTGATTGGCATTACATCGACAAGCATCCACTCCCTCCACCACCAATGCTCAGTAGCAGCAGTACCACCTACAAGATGCACTGCATAAATTCACCAAATTCACCTCAGACAGCACCTTCCAAACCCATGACCATTTGCACCTAAAAAGGACAAGAGCAGCAGATACCTGGAAACACCACCCCAAGTAAGTTTCCCTCCAAACCACTCACCATTCTGACTTAGAAATATATCATCGTTCCTTCAATGTTGCTGGGTCAAACTTCTAGAATTCTCTTCCTAATGGCATTGTGGGTCAACCCACAGCAAATGGATGTGCAGCGGTTCAAGGAGGCAGCTCACCATCACCTTCAAGGGCAACCCTAAGAATGCTGGCCAGCCAGTGACACCTACATCCGACAAATGAATAAAAAACAAACCTTCTCTGATCCACCTCCAACACCAGCACATCTATCCTAAGGTACAAGGCCTTAGGACATAATATTTCCAATGCAGTGTGAACAAAGTCTTATACAACCTCAACAGTGCTTCTCTACTCTCATATCCCAGCCCTCTCTAAATGAATACTAATGTTGCATTTGCTATCCAAACTGCCAGATGAAGCTGCACATTGATCTTAAGAGAATCATGAACGAGGACTCCCAAGTCCCTTTTTGTCTTCAGATTTCTGAAAACTTCCACTATTTGGAAGAAGGGCTTTTGCCCGAAACGTCGATTTCGAAGCTACTTGGTTGCTGCCTGAACTGCTGTGCTCTTCGAGCACCACTAATCCAGAATCTGATTTCCAGCATCTGCAGTCATTGTTTTTACACCTCTACTCTTCCTACCATAGTTCTTAATCCTTAGACTTTCCCATATTGTATTCCATCTGCCACTTCTTTGCCCACTCTAAGTCCTTCTACAGCCTCAATATTCCTTCCACTTATCTTTGCATCCTGTGCAGACAAAGTTTACAGCTCCATAGGACATTAATTTGAAAAGATGACCATAAACAGAAGCAACTTACCCAGGAACCCTGTTGTTAGTTTTAAAAAGTTGCAGCATCCCCCTGGCAATAAAAATGATACGTTATTGGACATACATAAATATTGATAAATTAATTCAACTAATCCCGCTCCTTGTGGTCCTGTCAAGAATTTACCCCCAATTCCTTGAGATAGGAGGACTGAATCTACTCCTACTATTGTTTCAGACAGTGCACTGCCAATCTCAATAATACACTGCCCATATAAAATCCTCATGCTACTTCTGGTTCTTTTGCCAATTACCATAAACCCACATCCTTTAGTTTGTCCACAGAAAACGGTTTTGCCCTACCTACTCTTTCAAACCCCTTGGGGGTGATGTTATTTTTGAGGCACCACTGGGAGATGAAACAAGTACTCATAGCAGCTCAAGTAAAATTAACCATACGTAGCTCTATGTCAAATAAAGATGTTAGATAGGGGATTGCAAAGGGTCTTATCATCAGTGAGAAAGAATTCCACTTGTGGTGGGTCACGAACAAGGGAAACCCAAATTGATGATAATCACCCAACAGATCAAATAATTAAATCTAGACTAAACACTACAGGAATTAAATGTATGTAAAACTTGTCACCACAGGGTAGCTTGAAGATAGATAGCATTGATGTTGATATATAAGAATAAAGGAAACAGAGGGACATGGGAGTGGGACAGGGTAGAGAAAGATTACATTGGCATTTACCAACAGGACTGAGTGAGCTACTTGCACTGTAGATGCTACTTAACTCTATCTAGAGTCTAAATCAACCCAGCTTCAAAGCAGTTGTCACACCTAATTTTTTCCTTCACTTAATTGAAGTTCTGTGCTCATCAATTACAAAATGGTGGATATGTCAGAACAGAACATTTTATGTTTCAGATACTCTACTGTCATGAGTCTGGATGAGGAAACACTTCAGCACTTCCACCTTAAGGTGGCAAGTCCAGGCAGTGAGTGAATTAAACTCTCTCCACTTTTGCCCAGCAAAAGTTTAATTTCAAACTTCTGGAGACTTTTAAAAGACATGTGGACAGGTACATAGATAGGAAAGGTTTTGGAAGGAAAATAGGACCATTTCAGTTTAGGAAACCTGATCAGCAGGATGAGTTGGGCCTGTTTCCGTGCTGTATGACTGTATAACACTTTCTGCTACACTGATGTTAACCATTATCCTGAGCTAGCTTCATGTCATAGGCTCATAACCCTTGAATTCTTGTTTAGAGTTTCCAACTTTGGCAGAGATCCTTTAGAGCTAACAGAGACCAAAACCATTGCCTGGTGTTAAATATAAACACCTGGCAGAGTAAAGAAAAGTATAATCCCATTCAGTCAAGTGTTAATGTCTACTTTCCCCTGTATTCTATTCTGGGATAGACGTCTTATGACCAAAATAGATTTTCAAAAATGGATAATTAGTAGCTTGTGCAGAATATATAAAGGTATGAAATATGCCCTTCTGTATGAACATAACTGTTTAAATTAAATGACTTTCCACAATACTGACCAAGCATCTTGAGTTCGACCTCCTCTCAGTAACAGAGCAGTGACATTTCCCAAAGAGGCAGCTGTCCATTGTAAGTTACGGAACTGGTCTTGTTTATATACAGACTTTATGGCCAGTGCAGTGTCAGAAAATGCAGCCTGCAGCTGTAAAGAAATGCAAGAATAAGTTTCAATACCTGTACGCAACACCTCAATCTACAATGGAAACTGCCTGTGACCTTGCCAGAATTAAGTTCCAGAAAGATTTGGTTCACGTATGACTCAATATCTGAAATAAATTTCCAAGCTAACAGGATTATTCTAGAGTGGAAAATACTTTCCAAATGAGTAGAGGTAACATGACTGAACAGAATTAAATTCCCAAAGCTGTTTTTACACTACGATCTGTAATTTGTCTCAGTTAATAGTTCCTGGTTACACTGGTCACACAGGGAACAGGTGATGTGTTGACATGGCAGCCAATTGGAAGCTCAGGGTCTTTCTTGTGGACAGAATGTAGCTGTTGTGTGAAGCAGTCACCCTGCCTACACTTGGTAGAGGGAGCCACATTGTGAGCAGTGAATGCAGTAGACTAAGCGAAGTGCACGTAAAGCACTGCTTCACCTGGAAGGGAAGTCTAGGCCTTTGGAGACTGAGGAGGGAGGAAGTAAATGGACAGATGTTACACCTTCTGTGGTTACAGGAGAAGGTGCCATGAGGCTGTGGGAGAGTGTTGGGAGTGAAGGTGTGGATTACGATGTCCCGGAGAGAACAGTCAGACAAGGGAGGGGAGGAGAATGTGTCTTGCCGTGGCAGAAATGCAGGCTAATGATTGTCTGGATGGGGATGCTGGTGGGATGATAGGTAAGGACCACATTGCTGTAGTGAAAGAGAAAAGAAGGGTTGAAGGCCAAAGTGTAAGAGATCGATTAGACCTGGTTGAGGGCCCTGCCAACTACAGTGCTGAGGAATCCTCAGTTGAGGAAGGTGGTAGGCAATTTGGAGGCTCCTTTGTCGAAGTTGGCACCATGGAAACAGATGCTGAATCAGAGGAACTGGGAGAATGGACTAGGGTGTGAGGATGTGTAGTCCAGGTAACCGTAGGGGTTGGTGGCTTCAATGTCTCTACGAATTCAGCAACACCCTGGTCTCCTCTATATTGGTGAAATAATGTATAGGTATTCTGCGAAGTGGTCACACAGTCTATGTTCTGTCCATAAGAAAGACCCTAGGTTCCAGTTGCCTGTTATTTCAACACACCACCCTGCTACCTGGCCAACATCTGTCTTTGACTTGTTGCAGTGCTCCAGTGAAGCTCAGCACAAGCTAGAAGAACAGCACCTCATTTTTCTGCTTGGGAACTCTGCATCCTTCTGGATTCCATACCAATTTTCAGACTTGAGCACTTTTTCCCACATCCTTACCTCAACCCCACACATCAGGCCTTGTTACTACATAGCAATTACACATACTACATACTATTACACAATAACCATCCCCATTAACAGCTATTTACTCTCCCAACCTGATTATTATCGACTCCTTTGTATAAATGTTTTTTGTCTTTGAGCTCTATCTCCATGCATCATCATTTACTTCTTACCTGCTCCCCCCACCCTATCTTCTGCATAAAAATTAACGATTTCCTAGCTATCAGTTCTGAAGAAGGGTCACTGGACTTAAAACATTAACTGATTTCTCTCCCCTGGTGCTGCCAGACCTGCTGAGCTTTTCCAGCAAATACCTTCTCAACGTAACTAGAGACAACAACCTGGTAACTAAATTAAAAAAAACACAAGGTCATGGACCTGTGAAATACTTGACCGAACTGCCACTCATCTCCCAATGCAGTGCTAGAATGATCTGTCTGTTTATAAAATGCAATAGGCAAAAGTGAGGACTGCAAATGCTGGAAACCAGAGTTTAGATCAGAGTGGTGCTGGAAAAGCACAGCAGGTCAGGCAGCATCCGCAGAGCAGGAAGGGCAAATGCCCTTCATCAGGAGTGGAGGCAGGGAGCCTCCAGGGTGGAGAGATTATAAAATGGGATGTCCACTTTTATTCATTCATATTTCTGAACAGCTATATTTCTTAAGATTATGATTAGATGCCCTACAGTATGGAAACACGCCCTTCGGCCCAACAAGCCCATACCGACCCTCTGAAGAGCAACCCACCCAGACCCATTTCCCTAGCCTATATTTACCCCTGACTAATGCACATCTCACTACGGGCAATTTAGCATGACCAATTCACCTGACCTGCACATCTTTGGATTGTGGGAGGAAACCGGAGCACCCGGAGGAAATCCATGTAGATGGAGAGAATGTGCAAACTCCACACAGACAGTTGCTTGAGGCTGGAATTGAACCCAGGTCCCTGGTGCTGTGAGGCTGCAGTGCTAACTACTGAGACACCGTGCCATCCTTATTTCATAAAACATAGCTGATTTTGAATTAAATGGAGGAAGTTTACTGACCTCTGGACTGTGTTTGTCACGACTCATCAGTTCAAGGATCTCCTCCACAAGATCCTGCTTGTTACTGTGACCAAATTGCTTAATGTCTGTGTGAAAGAAGTAAAAAGCCAAAACCTCAGTCTTCACTTTAAGGGTTGTAAATTTGATTTTTTTTCATTCCTTCAAATGATCAAACAGGCTGCACTGACCTTTCCAGACATTAGGAATCAGGTGTAACTGGTTTTCCGTGTCCAATGCCTGCAGCAGATCCCTCATTCCTTGCACATTGGGATAGTAGACCTGTTTAAAAAAAAAGCAGAGTATTTTCCCGTATGAAATGTTTCCTGTAGTTCGATTAAAGTTAGTTGAAATATTAAAATAGGTCAGGCAGTCTCACAAAATGGCGAAAGTGAGAACTGCAGATGCTGGAGATCGGAGTCAAGATTAGAGTGGTGCTGGAAAAGCACATCAGGTCAGGCAGCAGAGGAGCAGTAAGGGCTCCTGCCGGAATGTAGATTTTCCTGCTCCTCTGATGCTGCCTGACCTGTTGTGCTTTTCCAGCATCACCCTAATCCAACTTCACAAAATGTCTATTGTAGGTGCATATGCTCTACTACAAACTGGAGGCTACACAATCTCCTTAACAAACCATGTACTAAGCCTCCTTTCCCATTTCTCTTCAGACCACACTCTCAATAAGGAACATAGATAGAACAGGGAATGGAGGTAACATGCTTTCTCTACACACCTCCTTCCGCTTTCTACCCTCTAAGATGTACAAACATGTTTACCCCAGCCAGCCCAGTCCTGTCCAATCAGCCTTTTTTCTGTTAAGAGCACGACAAATAGGGGTGGCAGCTGTTGAGCTCCTTGAGCCTGTTTATGGCTGACCTGACAAGCTTTAATGCCACTTTCTTGACTGTGCTCCAGAACACACTGTACCCCAGCATTCTGCAGACTCCCTCTATTTAAACGACACCCTTTTCAAATGCCTCTTGCCAAAGTTGACAACCTTGCATTTTCCAATATTACAGAACATCTACCAATTGTTTGCCTATTCAATGCAGGCTCTCCTCAGCTTGGTCAACAAATTTTGTCACAGTACAATTGCCCCTTTCAAAGTTGAAAATGTAGACTGCATGTAGTTGAACCTTCAGCACATGCACCCCACTACTTACAATTTGCCAACCTTAAATACCTAATTCATCCCATTGCTGCTAATTGCCTATTCATGCCACTATCATATAAACAGCCACTCATCTTGTTAAATGCTTTCATGAAATCCAAATACTTTACATCTGGTTCACCTTTAGAGACTCTTGTTACATCCTCAAAATGCAAATAAATTTGACTAACACCATTTCTGTTTCATAAATGAATGTTTGCTATTGTTTAATAATGGATTCTAGCATTTCTCTAGAGATAGATGCCAGGCTAACTGGTCTATAGTTTCTTGCTTTCGGTCATCGCCTTTCTTGAATATGCTTGTTAAAAGTTGGCAGTTTTTCAACCTGCTAGAACCTTTCCAGGATCTAGGAGGTTTTGAAGAAGTACAACCACTTCTGTGGTGGCACGATGGCTCGGTGGTTAGCACTGCTGCCTCACAGCGCCAGGGACCCGGGTTTGACTCCAGCCATGGGTGACTGCCTGTGTGGAGTTTGCCCATTCTCCCAGTGTCCGCATGGGTTTCCTCTGGGTGCTCCAGTTTCCTCCCACAACCCAAAGATGTGCAGGTTAGGTGAATTGGCCATGCTAAATTGTCCATAATATTAGGTGTATTAGTTTGGGTAAATATAAGGTAGGGGAATGGGTCTGGGTGGATTACTCTTCAGGGGGTCAGTGTAGACTTGCTGGGCTGAAGGGCTGGTTTCCACACTGTAGGGAATCTAATCTAATCACGTAGCCACATCTTTCAAAAGCCTCTGATGCACATCATCAGGTTCAGGAGAATTATCAGCCAAGAGTTCCATCAGTTTTTGGAATACTTTTTCCTCTAGTGGTCCTTATCCTAGCCCACAAGGATATGGATTGTCTGTCATTTGGATAAACCTATAGGTGATGAACAATCCTAACAAAAATATTTAACTAAATGTTTCCCTTCAGATGCTTATTAATTATACACATGTACCGAGCATTTCTAAGTTCCAGAATCCATTTTCACTTAATGCTCAGAACTTAAATTGGTCATCAGTAAGAGTGTTGTTTTAACTATTACAAGGATTGTACAGCATAGCAGGTAAAACATACCGATGGAATGAGGGCTTTATACCATTTGAGAACCACATCAATGCTCTCCATCATGCATAAGATGCTGAAGAATCTCCCACTGAAAATTAAGAATAAACTTAATAAACAAATATTTATTAGCAACCGTTTGTACTTAACATTATATCAAACTCTTCAAGGTACATCACAGAGCTCTAAAATAGGTCTCAGAAATCTCTGTAGGATTCCTCAGGGGTATCCTCAAACCAATCATCTTCAGTTGCTTCAGTGACCTTCCTTCCATCATAAGATCAGAAGTGTAGATTTTCACCAGTGGCTGTACAACATTCAGCAGCATTTGCAACTCCTCAGATATTGAAGCAGTCCACATCCAAATGCAGCAAGACTTGGACAATATCCTATCAGCTGACAAGTGGCTAGCAACATTTGTGCCACACAATTGGCAGGGAAAGGTGATCTTCAAGAGAGAATCTAACTGTCACCCTTTGGCCATCTATGGCACTACCAATGTTGAATACTTGACTATCAAAATCAGTGTGTGTATGTGCACTTGTTTGTAATATTGACCAGAAACTGAAGTGGATTAACAATATAAATGCTGAATGTAGGTTTGTTCGCTGAGCTGGAAGGTTCATTTTCAGACATTTCATCATACGAGGTAACATCTTCAGTGAGCCTATGAATGAAGCTCTGGTGGTGTAACTGGCTTTCTAGCTGTATGTTTGAGTTTCCTTGGGTTGATGATGTCATTTCTTGTGACATTGTTTCATATGGTGATGTCATTTCCTGTTTTTTTTCTCTGGGGGTAGTAAACAGGATCCAAATCAATGTACTTGTAGAGAGAGTTTTGGTTGGAATGCAATGCTTCTAGGAATTCCCATGAGTGTCCCTGTTCGGCTTGTCTAGGTTGGATGTGTTGTCCTTCCTCAACCATATATAAGGATGTTAGTGAACCACCAGTGCTTCATTCAGAGGATCACTGAAGATGTTACCGAGTACAGTGATAAAACATCTGAAAACGAACCTTCCAGCTCAGCGAGCAATTCTACATACAGAAACTCAACCTGAGCTATAAATCTTCTCAAAACTCGCTAATATAAATGCTGTAACTACCAAAACAGGTAAGAGGCTACAAATCCTACAGCTGATAACGCACTTCCTGACTGGGTCTACCCATACTAAGTGGATTGCAGTGGTTCAAAATAGCAGCTCACCACCAACTCGTCAAGTTCAACAACTGATTGGAAATAAATGCTCATGAGTGAAATAAAAATCCTTTTAAAATTCATTCATGGGATGTGTATATTGCTGTGAAGTTACTGCTCATCTCCAGTTGACTGTCAGCTGGCAGTCGTCAGCAACTTTCTTAAAGTAAGGCAAATTGCTGCAATTTATCTTGTGGATGGTAAACACTGTTGCCACTATGCTTCATTGTTGGATGGTGTGAGCGACTGATTAAAGTGATGACTGTTTTGCCAATCAAGCAACTGATCTGTTATGGTTGGTCTTGGAGATTGAAAATGTTTTTTTTTCAAAAACGGTAGCCATCTAGGCAATTGGGGTATGTATCATATTCGTGTCTCTTTGAGGATGTGAGGAGTCAGATGGTGAGTTACCTGCTCTAATATACCACAGGATTCAAACTTTCCTTTTTGTTACAGTTTTTATGTAGCTTATCCAGTTACATTTCTGCTAATGGTAACCCACCAGAACGTTGATTGTGGGTAATTCAGCAAAGGAAAATCCATTGAACGTCAAGGCAAACACATTAAACAGCAAATGAAAAGTCATTTCCTAGCACTTAGTAGCACCACATTATCAATCTGAAACTGGATACTGTTCAGTTCTTGCTGTATATTGACATGGACTGTTTTGTTATCAGAGGAGTTGTGAATGGTGCTGAACACCATGCAATCATTAGCAAACCACTTGCGACTTTATGATAGAGAGAAGGTCATTGATGAAACAGCAGAAGATAGTTGGGCCTAGGACACTACCCTGAGGAACTCTTGCAGAGTTGTCCTGGAGCTGAGATGTTTATCCCCTGACAACCTCAGAGGTCAGTCTGACTCCAACCAGTGAGGCGCTTTCCCCCCCCGAACTCCACCGGTTTTAGTCTTTCTAGAGCTCCTTGATGCCACACTCCATCAAATATTGTCTTAATGTCATCTGCAGTTCCTGTCAGAGTTCAGCCCTCCTGTCCATGTTTGTATCAAGACTGTGTAGAAGTCAAGTGAATTATTCTGGCAGACCATAAACTGAGTATGTTAATGCTGCAGATATGATGTTTGGATAGCAGTGACAGCAGCATATTCCACTTTGTAAAAACCACTGGGAATTAGATTAAATTAGATTACTTACAGTGTGGAAACAGGCCCTTCGGCCCAACAAGTCCACACCGACCCTCTGAAGAGCAACCCACCCAATCCCCTACATTTACCCCTTCACCTAACCTGCATATTTTTGGACTGTGGGAGGAAACCGAAGCACCCGGAGGAAACCCACGTAGACACTTGGAGAACGTGCAAACTCCACACAGACAGTTGCCTGAGGCGGGAATTGAACCCGGGTCTCTGATGCTGTGAGGCAACAGTGCTAACCTCTGCCACCGTGCCGCCCAATTAATTTGATGTTCATTAGATATGGATGCCACTGGCTAGGCCAACATTTATTACCCATCCCTACTTGCCCAGAAGGCAATTAAGTGTTTGATTACAGTGGTGCTTGAAAAGCACAGCAGGTCAGGCAGCATCTGAGAAGCAAGAAAAATCGACGTTTCGGGCGAAAGCCCTTCATTCCTGATGAAGGGCTCCTGCCCGAAACATCCATTTTCCTGCTCCTCAGATGCTGCATGACCTGCTGTGCTTTTCCAGCACCACTCTAATCTAAACTCTGGTTTCCAGCATCTGCAGTCCTCACTTTTGCCTAGGCAATTAAGAGTTGACTTGTTGGTCTGGAATGACACCGAGTCAGATATAGTCCTTGAGACTAAAAGAATCAAAGGGTATGGGAAGAAAGTGGGAACAGGGGACTGAGTTGGATGGTCAGCCTTGATCATATTAAACAGTGGAGCAGGTTTCAAGGCTCACTGCTCCTGTTTTCTATGTATGGCAGATTTTCTTCCCTCAAAGGGACGTTAAGGAACTGGATAGGCTTTCATGACAATTGTCAGTGGTCATTTAGACTAATGCTTTTAGACCATTTTCCCTTTTTAAAATTTTAGTTAATTCAGACTTCACCATCTGCCACGGTAGGATTTGAACCCATGTCAGTATAACATTAGCCTGGGGTCTGGGTCACAAGACCAGTCTCATCACAGCTATCAACCTCCATCAACACTGAAAAGCAAAATACTGTCGATGCTGGAGGTTTCAGATAAAAAACAAGAACATGCTGACAAGTTTGGCAGCATCGCTGGAGTGATGGAAAAAGTCAACAGTTTGAGCAAACTCTATAAAAGCTCAAGCAGCTACTACATAGAAGTTAAAACATTTTTTATATTATGTCTCAAATGTCAATTATAATAGTAGTGGTAATGTCACTGGATTAGTAATTCAGAATGTGAGGCTCATGTTCTGGGGACCAGGGCTCAAATCCCTATACGCCAGATGATGAAATTCGGATTCAATAAATTTCTGGGATAAAAACATAGTCTAAAAAGGAGACCCTGTAAATCTCAGTCTGTTTCATTGCCTGTTTCACGGTCTTTCAGGGTTCCAAACAGTCATTTTGGACTCTCAGTGTTAATGTGTCATATCTCCACAGATGCTACAAGGCCTGTAGGGAGTTTTCCAACACCTTCTGTTTTATGACACATTCTATCATTTTGCTCAGGGCTGAGGCAGTGGTTGGCTGGATTAGATTTGTCCTGCTTTTTATGAACGGGACACAGCTAAGCATCATTTTGTCGGTAGCAGCATTGCAGCTGTACTGAAACAGTTTGACTGCAAGCTCCATTAGATCTGGCGAGACTTTAGTAAATCTAACAAAAAAAAATGAAGAGTGAATTCAGTTTGTACACGTTGTGCAACCAGAACTTTAATAGTTGTTCAAATTAAGGAAAAAGATGATGCACAAGGACAGACCATCTCAATGAAACCTTCAGAGTCCAATTTTAAATTGATCATCAAAATTAAATTGGCTTAACGCAGGAAACTTTTCTCTGATACATGGACGTAGAATGACATGGATTGGTATTTGAATATTGAAGGGTATATGACATTTGGGAAGGACAGGGAGCTTAGGAAAAGATGGCTAGATGACTCACATTCATTATTATAGCATAAGAGAGAAAGATGATCAGGTTCAGAAAACTGTAGACTATAAAAATCAGAAGGGCAAAGGAAACCAAAATGAGGAGTTCATAAACTGGTTTTAGGATAGTTTCGTAGAACACCATGTTCTGCAGCTGACCACAGAACTGGCTCTGTTAGACCTGCTATTGTGAACCATGATAAGATTAAAAGATCTCAGAAATCTCGTAACTGCACAAAGATGGGTGGCAGGTCAGAAGATTGGCCACAATATATAAAAGGTACAAAGACTGCCTGAAAATTTTCAAGGGAAAATTTAGGGTAAACTAGGAAGAAATATAAAAAACAGATAGCAAGAATTTCTAAAGACATTTAAAAAATTGGGTCCTATAGATATTACTTGGGAGAATTGTTAATGAGAAAAAGGCAGATGAATTGAACAGGAATTATGCAATCTTTGTAAGACTATGAAATATAGGAGCAGAATTAGGCCATTCAGTCCATCAAGTCTGCTCTGCTATTCAATCATGGGATTGGGGTTCCTCAAACTCGTACTCTTACCATCTCCCTACAACCCTTGATCCCCCAACCATCAAGAACCAGTGTGTTAAATTCAAAATTTCTTGGCCTCCACAGCCCTTTAGCAATGAGCCTAACAGATTCATCACCCTTTGCATTAAGAAATTCCTCCTCATTCTGAAGGGTTGTCTCTTCGTTGAGGGTATGCCCTCAGACCCTAGTCTCAAACGAGCAAAAACATGCTCTCCACACCCACTCTATCCAGACCTCTCAGTACTCTGTATGTTTAATGCAATTCCTACCTCATCCTTCTAAAATTTCTCGAGTACAGGCCCAGAGTCCTCAACTGCTGCTCCTATAACAAGCCTCCACAGCGGGTTAATGAGAATGAAAGCTGATTACTGCTACCAACCTGATTTTCCCAGTCTACTTACATATTGAAGTCCCTCATAATGACTGTAATCGTGCTTTTCTTGCATGCTTTTTCCATCTCCTGATTTATTTTATTGTCCACATCCTGACTGTTAGGAGGCCTGTACACAACTCTCACCAGGGAGATTTTCCCCATTGCGTTTCCTGAACTCTACTCATACAGATTCTACAAGTTCCAAGTCTGTAACACTTTGCGCTATCAGTTTTACTTCTTACTAACAAAGCAACCCTGATCTCTGCCCATCTGTCTGTCCTTTCAACAGGACTGTGCATCCTTAGGCATGTAATTCCAGGCTCGGATTCTCTTGGATATACACTACCAGACCAACTGATGGTATAGATGGAAAGAGGTTCTGCTGAGGGAATATGTGTAGCTAAGGAGACTAAATTAAAAAGCAGAACCAAAAGGTTAGTGATCTCTGGATTACTTTGAGCCACAGGCAAATTGGCACAGAATCAACAACCAATTTCAATATGTGTATACTGTGTGCATTCAAATACAATATCCTCAGTCCTGCATTGACTGCCCCCTTCTCATAGTTGTCCCCTTATTTTCTGGGCCCGAAATTAGATTCCCCGAGACTTTCCATACTTTTTGTTCTATTACTTGTGTTGAAAACTTCAATAACTTCTGCTGAGCCTTCCCCCTCAATAACTTTTTCCATAATTTACCATGTAAACGAACCCACCCATGATTTAGTTTAAAGATATATAGAGGATTGGTGTGGACTTGTTGGGCCGAAGGGCCTCTTTCCATATGTACGGAATCTAATCTAATCTAATACATCCACAGCCAGAGTTATGCTATTTACCAAGATTCTGGTCTCAGAATAATAACAGCTCTCTCTTTCCACAATACTGATGCTCACGTCCCATGAATTCAAACTCATTTCTCCCACACCAACCTCTACGTTTACCTCTTTAATGTTGTTGACTCTGCGCCAATTTGCTTGTGACTCACAAAATAATCCAGAGATTACTAACCTTTTGGTTCTGCTTTTTAAATGTTGTCCCTAGCTACGCATATTCCCTCAGCAGAACCTCTTTCCACCTATAATCATCGGTACTTATATGGACCACGACAACTGGATCTTTCCCCTCCCACTGCAGAGGTTGCATGTGTGTTTATAGGGGGATGGAGTATGCCTGATGAGGGAACGCTGTATCCACTCGAGTTTAGGAAAGCAAGAAGTGACCTAATTAAAAAGGCAGACCTTGTGGAGTCTTGACAATCGATGTAGAAAGGATGTTTCTACTTGAAGAATTGAGGACAAGGGGCCATAGTTAAAAAATAAAGAGTTGTTCATTTAAGACAAAGATAAGGGATTTTTTTCTGAGTCTTTAGTTTTTGAATTCTCTCTCAAAATGGTGGATGCAGAGTCTAAATATTTAAGGCAGCAGTAGATCCACTATCATCAGGTAATCAGATCAGCATGATCTTATCAAATGAGGGATTAAGTAACCTACTCCCAAGTTTAATGTGTACATCCTCTAGGATTCTAAACTTTGCAAACTGTTTGCACAGCTATATCAGGTAAATTAATAGATTCTTTTACAGCACGTCTAATCTATTTGGGACAGGGGAGGTGAAAGAATGGTGGCTAAAATCCAGAAAAAAGACTTTAAATCCCATGTGAGCAATTTGATAATTTGAATTTAGATTTTTAAAAATTTAATTATTGTAAAAAGCACGAGTCCACTCATTCACTGCTCTCCTTCTGGGGAGAAAAACCTGCAATTATATTCATTCCTAAATAAATGATATGGAGATGCCGATGTTGGACTAGGATATACAAAGTTAAAAAAAAATCACAATACCAGGTCCAACAGGTTTAACTGAAAGCACTAGCTTTCAGAGCACTGCTCCTTCCACCTGACGAAGGAGCGGCATTCCAAAACCTAGTGCTTCCAATTAAACCTGTTGGACTATAACCTGATGTTGTGTGATTTTTAAACTGGTCTTTGAAATAACTTAAACTGTTCAGGCATCCCAGCAACTCTTGGAGGAAGTTAGGAATGGTCAAAGGTTACAATTAAGAATAAGCAAAAGATATTTATTGCTGCTGTAATGCAGCACACAGGGAGGAAGTAGTCTTTTGATATTATTGCTGGACCGTTAACACAGAGACCCTGGTAATGTTCTGGGGAATGGAGTTCAAATCCCACAACAAGTGGTCAAATTTGAATTCAATAAAAATAAATTCTGGAATTGTGTCCTAACAATGACCCTGAATCCATCGTCAGAAAAAATATCCATCCAGTTCATTACTATTTTTTAGGGAAGAAAACTGCCATCCTTACCTGGTCTGGCCTACATGTGAGCCCAGGCCCATAGCAAGATGGTTGACTCTTAACTGTCCTCTGGGCAATAAATGCCGGCCTAGCCAGGGATGCTCTTATTCCATGATTGAATTAAAAAAGAAAAGCACCCAGTTCACCATGACAGAGATGCTCAGAGTTATTTGATGTCCCTTTGAGGAAATCCGTGACATCAACTTGTTGGCCCATCACTTGCATGTGCTATAGGTACTGGATTAACAAATAAAGGGAAAGATGGTAGCTAGTGCAATGACAGTGAACGAGTAAACTAGGGGCCAGGCTAATGAATTAATGACATGGACTCCAGTCTAACCACATCAGCTGGTGGAGTTTCAATTTAAGTAATAAATCTGGAACTTAAAAGTCATGGTCACAATTAAAGTTTTAATCAATTGTTGTAATGAATTGGATAGATTTCCAATACCCTTCAGGGAAGGAAATGTGACAGCCTTATCTGATCTATATGCAATTCCAGACTCTCAGTATTTGATTAGATTAGATTAGATTAGATTAGATTAGATTACTTACAGTGTGGAAACAGGCCCTTCGGCCCAACAAGTCCACACCGCCCCGCCGAAGCGCAACCCACCCATACCCCTACATTTACCCCTTACCTAACACTATGGGCAATTTAGCATGGCCAATTCACCTGACCTGGACATCTTTGATTCTTACTCCTGCTGCTGAGATGGCTGAGTAAGTCACTCAATTCATCAGCAATGAATGGTGGACAATAAAAAGACAAAAGCAAACACAAATGCCAAATGCACTTACTAATAAATACTTTGTTGGTAAGAATCGCCCAATAATACCCAGTTGTTTCCAGTTTCAAGTGTCTTGTGCAATCTGTAAGCCAATTCAAGGTCTTTCAAATCTAAACACTGCAAGGGAGGAAGCAAGAGGAACTTTAAAATTGTATGACACACTTAGTAATATTTAAATCTATCCCACTAAATTAAAATTCTTTACGTTTGCCTAAAATTAAGGAACTTGACAGGGTAGATCACATAACCATCATTACATTATTTAATATATTTTCAGATTTTGGACATCTGTATAAGTGTCATAGAATCACACAATACAGAAACAGACCCTTCAGCCCAACTCGTCCATGGCAACCAGGTTTCATAAACCGAGCTAGTCCCAATTTGCCTATATTTGGCCCACATCCTGTTAAACCTTTCCTATCTAAGTATCCTTTAAATGAATTAATTGTACTCACTTCTACCACTAACCCAGGCAATTGATTCCATATGTGTAACACCCTCTGGTAAAAGTTGACCCTCCAGTCCTTTTTAAACCTTTCCCATTTCATCTTAACTCTATGTCCTCTACCTATGGGGTGGCATGGTTGCTCAGTGGCTAGCACTGCTGCCTCAGAGTGCCTGGATTCGATTTCACCCTCACGTGACAGTCTGTGTGGTGTTCTCACATTCTGTGTCCATGTGGGATGTCTCTGGGTGCTCTGGTTTCCTCTCACAGTCCAAAAGGTGTACACGTTAAGTTGATGAGCCACAGGAAATATAGGGTTTCAAGGATAGGGTAGCGGGGTGGGATAATCTTCAGAAGGTCATGGGTGGACTTAATGGGCTGAATGGCCTGCTTCCACACTGCAGGGATTCTAGTTTTGGATTCTGCTACCCTGGGGAAAAGATCCTATTTACTTTATCCATGCTCCTCATGATTTAATAAACCTCTATAAAGGTCACCCCATAGCCTACTATGCTCCAGGACAAAACACATCCAGTCTCTCTTAACTCAAACTTTTCAGTCTCATTAAAATCCTTGTAAATCTTTTCTACATCCTTTCCAATTTAATGACATCCTTCCTATAGCAGGGCAAAATAAACTGTACGCAATACTCCAAACACTGTCTGCCCATAGTCTTGTATAGCCATAGAATGACATCCCAACTCTTGTATTCAATGCTCTGTAGACAAGCTTGCCAAACGCCACCTTCATCACCTCATCTACTTGTAATGCTACTTTCAAGGAACTATATACTCACACCCCTAGATTCCTCTGTTTGACAACACTCCCCACAGATCTACCATTAACTCTAAGTCCTGCCTGGTTTGTCTTACCAACTTATTCTCATCGTTATCATTCCCTGCACATACACACACAGCCCCATCCTTTTAAACCTTGAATGAGAAACAGAGCCAACTTTTCTCCCTTAGCTAAATCTGTACATAATGACACTAGGTGGCAGTGTGTTCCAGTGATCACCTCCAAGAATGAACTAATTCGTCAATCAAAATTTAATTCATTGTATAATCAAAGTGACATAGCTCGGAAACACACCCTTTGGTCCAACTCATCCATGCCGACCAGGTAATCTAAACTTAACCAATCCATTTGCCTGCATTTGGCCCATATCCATCTAAGCCTTTTCGGTTCACATACCCAACAGTCTTTTAATTATTATAATTGTACCCGCGTCCACCACTTCCCTCTATATATGGATCACTGTGTGAAAAAGGTTGCCCCTCAGGTCAGTTTTAAATCTTTCTTCCTCACCTTAAACTTTTGATTTTTAGTTTTGTACTCCCCCACTCTTGGAAAAAGACCTTGGCTATTCACCTCATTTATGCCCTTCATGTTTTTATAAACCTCTGAGGTCACCCCTCAGCCTCATTTGAGGTTGACACAGTCTTTCATTCACACTTGCTTCCTTCACTTTAATGCCCAGATGTTTTTCTGTTGAACAGATTTGGCTTCCTCAGACTCAAGTAATGATGATTTCCATGGTCCTTTGCTAGCCTCTTCATAGCCTCCTGTACTTCTTCCATTGGTTACAATACTCCCCATGCTGACAATGCTTTTTCAAGTATTTCAGACTTGAACTCCAAGACATTTCAACAACCCAATATGACTCAATTTCCATACTGCGCAACATCTGAGCCAGCTATAAAACCTCATGTCTTCCAGCAGCCATGAAGTGCATTTTAATGACAACCATAAATGTACACATATGCAGGCAAGCTACTGTGGTTTACTTTGGGGTCAATGGGTTTGATAGTTGGTGGGGAAGGGAACAGAAAAGCAAGTTACAAGAGTTGCTGAATGAATGAGAAACTTCAATTATGAGAATGGATTGAAGTTGGGACCTCTCCTGGGAGAGAACATTTGACAGAGGTTTTCAAAATCATGACGGGGTGAATAGAGGAGGTAGGGAGAATCTCAACAGAAAAAAGAGAATGAAAGGGCATAGATTAAGAGTGATGTGCAAACAAAGCAAAGGTGATAGGAAAAAAAATTTTGCACTCAGCAAATGTTTAGGGTATGGAATACACTGCCTTAAATGTAGTGTAGGCAGGTTCAAGTGAGGCATTCAAGGGCATTTGATGCTTTTTTGGGTGGAGATAGCATTCAGGGATATGGGAAAAGGCATTAGATGGTAAAACCAGGAACAGTTGGCCTCTTTCTGCAGTGTAAAAATACTGTGATTCTAAAAACCTTTCCACTTCCCAAAGCGTCTGAAACTGCATCTCTTCAAATGCTAGTTACATTTAGCTTCAGTTCAGAGCGTTCTAAATTAGTTTGCACAAAGTCAGAGAACCATTTGAAAGGTGTAGCAGTCAATCAGCAGAGCCTAGGAAGGAATTGTTCCAACCTCAATGCTCAATGGCTTTCATCTTCCACTTGGATAGCATCACCATTCCATGGACTTGAGAGATAGTGGGGTGCTTTATAAAATAACAGTCACACAGGCAGCAGTATGCTACCATTGATACTGACAGAGAAAGTAGAAACAGTTGTTTTATTCATAAATGAGTCGGAAAGAGTGAAATACTTACCAGCCTCATAGCACTGATAAAGAAGTTCACTGTGGGAAAAGGAAACGAGATCAGTTAATACATTATTATTGGTGGTGGTGGTAGTTTAAGTAGACGGAGGTAAAAAAATCACATAACACCAGGTTATAGTCCAACAGGTTTATTTGTAAGCACTAGCTTTCAGAGTGCTGCCTCTTCAAATCAGCAGCCCGACACCAGCACTTCCAAATCATAAGTAGAGGGAGCAATGCTGTTCAGGATCTCAGTACCAAGGGATCTTTCTACACTCATTGGTTTAAATACAGTACTTACTTCATTATTCCAATTTACTGAGGCTCAAATTCACAGATAAGGAGAAAGTGAGAACTGCAAATGCTGGATATCAGAGTCGAGAGTGTGGTGCTGGCAAAGCGTAGGAGGTCAGGCAGCATCCAAGTAGCAGGAGAAATGACATTTTGGACATAAGCCCTTGATCATTCACAGATAAGCCAAGTAGCTACTTCTGCAGCACTTCTTGTATAATTTACTTTGTATAAATACATCTCAATACAATGACATGAAGATTATTTTTGATAGACAATAATAATTTTGTGACTATGCCCCAATAGCTTTTCACCTAAAGGCAATGCTATTACAGTTTCTCCTCACCGTTATCTGCATTACTTTCCTGACCAGTGCTAGTTGCATCTTATTCAAATAAGCTATCCTCTGCACTCTCCACCTCTTCCTCTTCCCCCCCCCCCCTTCCCCCCCCCACCGGTTTCTATAAGGAGAAACCCTTTCCAATAAAAGGGTAATACAGGAGCATGAGGGCCTGGCGGTATATGTGCACACAACATTTGAGGAAGGAGGCCAGGTTGAGAAAATAGTTAAAAGGCATTAGGGACACAAATTCAAAACAATAACATTGAGTACAAAAGCAAAGAAGTTATAAAGAATGTGTACAAAACACTGGTTTAGCCTCAACTGGAATGTTCTGGGCACCAAAAGTGTGCGCGCAGAAAAGATTCACAACAATGGCTTCAAAGCTAAGGAATCTCAGTTATGTACACAGGATGGCAAAGTTCACAGAATGTAGATACCACTGGCTGAGTCACTGATCATTGCCCACCTCTAGTTGTCCTGGAGAAGATTGGCATTGAGCTTTCTTGAACCACCATAGTTTGCTGTAGGCTGACCTACATTGATTTGATGCAATTCATTGAGGCACATAACACAGATGGACCCCACCAAATATGACCAATGCATAAATCCCAGAAAAAGGTACCATAGATTTAAAAATGATGCAGAAGGTCAACAGCTCCAAATTTTCAAGTCCCGACATCATTAAGAGCCGGATTTCATGATAGCGTTTAAAAAACTGATAAGTGCAGAACAGCAAGAAAGACAAATCCTTTAAGGTTGGCCAAGCAGATGGGTAGCCTGAAACATGTGGCAAAACGCACTTTAATCTGTCAGTAATTCAGAAACAAACCAGATGTCAAAATAAAATACTGACAGAAGAATTCAGCAGATGTATGAAGAAAAATAAGAATATTTGAACAATTTTAGTTCAACCACAGTATGTACTACTGTTGCTTATTGTATTCACGTACCATCATCAGGATCCCGGGGCTCAAAATGCTTCCCCTCTATTTCATCAACCACCTCAAAGATGATGTCAGTGTGTGGTCGGGTAACTGCGCCTGGAAGGTTAAAAGGGAAATTGTTAACTGGAAGGGGAAGTCTGGTCATCATTAGAGCACAATAAAAACACACTACAAAATGTGACATTCCCCAGATCTGCAATGAAAGAACTACAGATGAATTTGCAAAGAAACGTCAGGCTGGAATCAGGAATGTGTTTACACTGCAGATCTGAGTGGAATGGTACTGCACGGAATATGGTTCCCATTTATATTGGGGAGTAAACATCAGCTCAGATGTCGCAGAAATGATCAGTTTCCCTTTCAAACATTTGGTCTGAGTTATTTTGCTCCCAGTCTGCACGATTGTGAGAAACTGCTAGGATACTTCATGTCTAACATCTTTTAAAAAAAAAACAGCAGCAGTGGCTCAGGCATAGGCGACTTTTTATTGTGTAGATGCCACTTAAAGCCCACCACACGCAGGCTGAAGAGAGAACACCCACACTCAGCTCCCATTATCCAGCTGATGTCTTTACCCCTGCGCCACTCATCATTGCCATGCTGCTCCATGGTCGTCAATGATACACAGCAGTCAATTCATGATTTCTCTAGAAAACAATGCAGCTAATAGAGGATAGTTACGTAAATTATGAGCAAGATCAGTTCTAGCTCAGTCGTGATTAACAACAATAATCATGTTCATTCTGGGCACTATTTGGGGTGTCAATACATTCTGATGCTGCCTTTATTATTTAGGATGCTAAAAAGGATCAGTTACTAATTATTTTTGTTTCATGTGATGTAGATGTTGCTGGCAAGGCCAGTATTTATTACTCATTGGAGATTCGTACCAGATTCACATATATGTTAGTATTGGGTACACACATTTAATTGGAGAGATGAATACATGGCTCAAAGACTAGTGAGGAAGCAATCCAGTCTGGAACCAGTACTGGGAAAATGAAACTGGCTGTACCATTGGGAAGATCAACAGCTGAACCAAGTAGTGTTCATCCAAACTATATAATTAGGAACTAGAACGATTTTTAAAACTAAATATTGCAGGAAAGGGATCAAATGTGCAAAGATGCGACATATCAAAGAGTAGAGACATGTAAAGGAAAACAGTAAGACAGGAAATGAGGGTCAGAGAATGGCAGGAAGGAGCAGAGCGAAAAACAAGAGAATACACTAATCAAGATTAGACACTACAAAGATAACAAAAGGCAAAATGAGAGACTCAGCACCAGGACATTCATAAATTAATTGACAGCGCAGTGAAGTAAATAAATATGATCAGACAGCCAGTATGGAGATGACTAGATCCGAATATTGCATGGCTACATGATATTTACAAAGATTAGGAAACTAGGTAAAAGTGGAGGTGTAGCACTGTTTAACAAGAATGATATTAATGCAATAGTTAGAGATTACATTACTTCAGGTGGTCAGAATGTAGAATCAGTTTGGACGAAGATGGGGGAATAGAAGTAAAAGACCATTAGTCTTCAGGCCTTCCAATAGGCTCAAAGCATAAATATTGAGTACTTGTTTAAATTTGCCTTGTGTTATCTTAAACCCACATCCCTTAGTAATTGACATTTCTATCCCAGGGATAAAAAGACTATCCATGCCTCTAAATTTTGTAAACTATCAGATCAGCCCTCATTCTTCAATGTTTGAGTCAAAACAAACCAAGTTTGTCCAATCACACCTCATAACTAAGACCCTCTCATGCAAGCAAGAACCTGGTAAATCTTTTCTGTACCCTCTCCAAAGCCTCTGGTAGAGATCAGACAGCTAATTTTTGTTTGCAAAATGGCATTACAAATGAACTGCCAGAGGCAGGAGCAGATACAATAGCAATGTTTAAGAGGCATCTTGACAGACACATGTATAGACAGGGAAGAGAGGGATATGAAGAGAGACAAAAGGTTATTAGTTTAGAAAGATATGTGTCAATACAGGCTTGTTGGGCCACAGGGCCTGTTCCTGTGCTGTACTGTTCTTTGGGGTAAATTGATGGCAATAATCATGAATGATACCAATTGATTTTTCCAGTTTATACATAATAGTAGCTTGATGAGTGGTCTTTAGCACCTTACTGTAGCACCAGAGAGTAGCAAACTTAAGGAAATAGCATATACCTAAAAGATGAATGACAAATACCTGACCAGAATATAAAACAAGGTTGAAAATGACCAAAGGCCATTCAAGAGGAAGAAATGGGAGTATAACTAAAAACTAATTAGAAATATGGAAAAGCATATTACAGCAAGAGTTCCTATTGTCTAAAAAGACAGTAAAGTGAGCATTGGTGCTCCAGACTGAGACAATGAGGATCTAATAGCAGATAATAATAGAATGACAGTTAAAATGAATAAATATTTTGCTTTTGTCCTCACTACCGAGTGTACAAAAAAAATCCCACTGTCAGCTGTAAATCAGGAGGTGGAAGGAGAAGAGGAACTTTAGAAAAATTACAATCACAATGTACTAAGCAAATTGATGGAACTATGGGCTGGCAGATCTCTGGCTCCAGATGGACCTCTTCATTAGATGTTGGTCCCTTATAAACTAAAATTTCCTAGTATTTACTGTGCAGCATGAGATTTCATTTAACAGCTATTGTCCCAAGAAATAACTTTCCAAACTTTTATCAAGGGAGAATTATAAAAGAAAGGTCATGATGTGCAGTTAACTGGCATCACTTTATGTGCCACCAAACACATAGTGTGTTTATAAAAATATGGTTTTGTTCTTAGAAGGAATGAAAACTAACCCCTAATGAAGGTGGACAAGGGGCCTCATGGTTATTAGCCAAGAGTGGCAGGATGGGTGACTGACAAAACATCAGTAGCTGGCCCCCAAAACAGGGACAGGAGGGGAGAAAGGAACAAAATGATCCAGGGAGACAAACCACAAAATCTCCCTTGGGGAAAAGTAGTGCAGGACAGGAATAGGCATTCAGCCCACCACTGTGCCAACACGTCACACCTTTTCAAAACTAAAATACTTTGCTTCTACACATTCTATATCCCTCTACTCCTAGCCTATTCATACAGCTAGGTAAAAACAATGACTGCAGATGCTGGAAACCAGATTCTGGATTAGTGGTGCTGGAAGAGCACAGCAGTTCAGGCAGCATCCAAGTAGCTTCGAAATCGATGTTTCGGGCAAAAGCCCTTTGTCAGGAATAAAGGCAGTGAGCCTGAAGCGTGGAGAGATAAGCTAGAGGAGGGTGGGGGTGGGGAGAAAGTAGCATAGAGTACAATGGGTGAGTGGGGGAGGGGATGAAGGTGATGGGTCAAGGAGGAGAGGGTGGAGTGGATAGGTGGAAAAGAAGATAGGCAGATAGGACAAGTCCGGACAAGTCAAGGGGACAGTTACTGAACTGGAAGTTTAGAACTAGGGTGAGGCGGGGGAAGGGGAAATGAGGAAACTGTTGAAGTCCACATTGATGCCCTGGGGTTGAAGTGTTCCGAGGCGGAAGATGAGGCGTTCTTCCTCCAGGCGTCTGGTGGTGAGGGAGCGGCGGTGAAGGAGGCCCAGGACCTCCATGTCCTCGGCAGAGTGGGAGAGGGAGTTGAAATGTTGGGCCACGGGCGGTATGGTTGATTGGTGCGGGTGTCCCAGTGATGTTCCCTAAAGCGCTCTGCTAGGAGGCGCCCAGTCTCCCCAATGTAGAGGAGACCACATCGGGAGCAACGGATACAATAAATGATATTAGTGGATGTGCAAGTAAAACTTTGATGGATGTGGAAGGCTCCTTTAGGGCCTTGGATAGAGGTGAGGGAGGAGGTGTGGATGCAGGTTTCACAGTTCCTGCGGTGACAGGGGAAAGTGCCAGGATTGGAGGGTGGGTTGTTTGGGGGCGTGGACCTGACCAGGTAGTCGCGGAGGGAACGGTCTTTGCGGAAGGCGGAAAGGGGTGGGGAGGGAAATATATCCCTGGTGGTGGGGTCTGTTTGGAGGTGGCGGAAATGTCGGCGGATGATTTGGTTTATGCGAAGGTTGGTAGGGTGGAAGGTGAGCACCAGGGGCGTTCTGTCCTTGTTACAGTTGGAGGGGTGGGGTCTGAGGGCGGAGGTGCGGGATGTAGACGAGATGCGTTGGAGGGCATCTTTAACCACGTGGGAAGGGAAATTGCGGTCTCTAAAGAAGGAGGCCATCTGGTGTGTTCTGTGATGGAACTGGTCCTCCTGGGAGCAGATTCGGCAGAGGCGGAGGAATTGGGAATACGGGATGGCACTTTTGCAAGAGGTAGGGTGGGAAGAGGTGTAATCCAGGTAGTTGTGGGAGTCGGTGGGTTTGTAAAAAATGTTAGTGTCAAGTCGGTCGTCATTAATGGAGATGGAGAGGTCCAGGAAAGGGAGCGAGGTGTCAGAGATGGTCCATGTAAATTTAAGGTCAGGGTGGAATGTGTTGGTGAAGTTGATGAATTGCTCAACCTCCTCGCGGGAGCACGAGGTGGCACCAATGCAGTCATCCATGTAGCGGAGGAAGAGGTGGGGAGTGGTGCCGGTGTAATCACGGAAGATCAACTGCTCTACGTAGCCAACAAAGAGACAGGCATAGCTGGGGCCCATACATGTGTCCATGGCTACCCCTTTGGTCTGGAGGGAGTGGGAGGATTCAAAGGAGAAATTGTTAAGGGTGAGTGTCAGTGGAAGGGCACTGTTGGGGACGTCTGGGAGAGGAAAAAATGGAGGGCTTGGAGGCCCTGGTCATGGCGGATGGAGGTGTAGAGGGATTGGATATCCATGGTGAAGATGAGGCGTTGGGGGCCAGGGAAACGCAAGTCTTGGAGGAGGTGGAGTGCGTGGGTGGTGTCTCGAAAGTATGTGGGGAGTTCCTGGACTAGGGGGGATAGGACAGTGTCGAGGTAGGTAGAGATGAGTTCAGTGGGGCAGGAGCATGCTGAGACAATGGGTCGGCCAGGGCGGTCAGGCTTGTGGATCTTGGGAAGGAGGTAGAACCGGGCAGTGCAGGGTTCCCAGACTATGAGGTTGGAAGCTGTGGGTGGGAGATCTCCTGAGGTGATGAGGTTCTGTATGGTCTGGGAGATGATGGTTTGGTGATGGGGGGTGGGGTCATGGTCGAGGGGGCAGTAGGAAGAGGTGTCCCCGAGTTGACGTTTGACTTCAGTGGTGTAGAGGTCAGTGCGCCAGACTACCACAGCGCCGCCTTTATCCGCTGGCTTGATGGTGAGGTTGGGAGTGGAGCATCCAATCCCTCTGCTCCCAGGAGGACCAGTTCCATCACAGAACACACCAGATGGCCTCCTTCTTTAGAGACCGCAATTTCCCTTCCCACGTGGTTAAAGATGCCCTCCAACGCATCTCGTCTACATCCCGCACCTCCGCCCTCAGACCCCACCCCTCCAACTGTAACAAGGACAGAACGCCCCTGGTGCTCACCTTCCACCCTACCAACCTTCGTATAAACCAAATCATCCACCGACATTTCCGCCACCTCCAAACAGACCCCACTACCAGAGATATATTTCCCTCCCCACCCTTTTCCGCCTTCCGCAAAGACCGTTCCCTCCGTGACTACCTGGTCAGGTCCACGCCCCCAAACAACCCACCCTCCAATCCTGGCACTTTCCCCTGTCACCGCAGGAACTGTGAAACCTGCATCCACACCTCCTCCCTCACCTCTATCCAAGGCCCTAAAGGAGCCTTCCACATCCATCAAAGTTTTACTTGCACATCCACTAATATCATTTATTGTATCCGTTGCTCCCGATGTGGTCTCCTCTACATTGGGGAGACTGGGCGCCTCCTAGCAGAGCGCTTTAGGGAACATCACTGGGACACCCGCACCAATCAACCATACCGCCCCATGGCCCAACATTTCAACTCCCTCTCCCACTCTGCCAAGGACATGGAGGTCCTGGGCCTCCTTCACCGCCACTCCCTCACCACCAGACGCCTGGAGGAAGAACGCCTCATCTTCCGCCTCGGAACACTTCAACCCCAGGGCATCAATGTGGACTTCAACAGTTTCCTCATTTCCCCTTCCCCCACCTCACCCTAGTTCTAAACTTCCAGTTCAGTAACTGTCCCCTTGACTTGTCCGGACTTGTCCTATCTGCCTATCTTCTTTTCCACCTATCCACTCCACCCTCTCCTCCTTGGCCTATCACCTTCATCCCCTCCCCCACGCACCCATTGTACGCTATGCTACTTTTTCCCTACCCCCACGCTCCTCTAGCTTATCTCTCCACGCTTCAGGCTCACTGCCTTTATTCCTGATGAAGGGCTTTTGCCCGAAACGTCGATTTCAAAGCTATTCATACAGCTGTCAAGATGCCTCTTAAGTATTGCTATTGCACCTGCCTCCATCAGCTGCCTATGTCAGGCACTAACCAATGACAGTGTAAAACCCTTGCCTCACATCTCCTTTAAACTTACTCCCTTTTACCTTAAACCTATGCCCCTTAGAAACTGACATTTCTACTATGGGATGACGATTCCAACTATACATGTTTTCCTTGTTTTGTAAACTTCTGTCAGAGTGCCCCTCAATCTTCAAGTGAAAACAGTTTATTCAATCGCTCCTCATACCCTCCAAACCTGTTGAACCATTTCTGTGCCCTCTCTGAAGCCACCACATCATAATGGTAGTGAACTATACACAGTATTTCAAATAAGACCTAAAATTCTATGCAGCTGTAACATGACTCAGCAATTTTTATACTCCATGCCCTCACCGATGAAGGCAAGCATGCCAAACACCTTCTTCACCATCTCATCCACCTGGGTTTCCATTTTCAGGGAACTCTGGACCTGGTCATGGAGATGAACCAGAATCTTAAATTCTGAAAAGGTTTTGCATACAAAGGTTATTTCCTCTTCCAGCGAAGAGATCAACTAAAGGCCAATGACCTAAGACAGCCCCCAAGATTGAAAAGAAACTTCTTTTAGGGAATTAAAATTATAATTAGAATTAGGTTTTTATTGTCACTTGTACTGAAGTACAGGAGTACAGTGAAAAATGTACTAAGTTGCTATTCTCCAGTGCCATCTTAGATACAAAGGTAACTTGGTTAGGTATAAAAGTAGAAAATAAAGTTAGAAGTTTCGGATTACAGTCCTTCTTAAGTACTTAGCCTTGGTCCTGGATCCAGTTTCCCCCACCCTGACATTGAGACCATCTCAGCGCAAGTCCCCTCACTGCGCTGCCATTGCAGAACCATATTGCCATTCGTCAGCGCCATCTTGCCTCTACTGACAACAACGCAATATGTCTGCGCAGAGCTGATGTCAGCAATGCAGCCACCACTGAAGCTGGTACGTGCTTTCCCCAGAACATAAGGTTAAAGTAAAAAGAAAGCAGAGAAAGAAGTAGAAGTAAAAGCAGACTGATCCACACTGGGCTTCAACTCATTGCCGCAGATGCCGTCTGAAGACATGAAGTACAAAAGTAAAAGAAAAGAAATGACAAAAAAAGAAAAGGAGAACGGACAGAACAAACCTCTTCCATCTGCCAACATCTTGAACGTAATGAGCATGTATGGTACCTGCTACCACAGCGTGAGACAAAGTGAATAGTATAGATGCTCGGCAGGGTTGAGGGGCAAAGGAATAGAGTAACAATGATAGATTTGAATGAGGCAAGATGGGAAGAGGTTTGTGGAGCATTATTAATGTTAACATGAATTGATTAGGCTGAATGGCCTGTTTGTATATAAATTCTTGCTCCCAGGTACCCATGTACCATGAAGATAGCCATGAAGTATACTGCAGACAATCCAGGAGACAAACTTCTCTTTTAGACAAAAAAAAAGGTGGAACCTCCAGTTGAAAATTGTGATACTAGAAATAGAAACTGCACCAAAAAAAAACTTTCATCCAGCTTATCTCTATCTTTTTCAATTCGGCAGGAATTTCAAGTTTTAGATTATACTTGTATTTACTTACCTGGTTTATAGAATACAGCAAGTAGATGATCGAAGGTAGCCAAACTTGGTTCTAAAATAAGGGAATTTTTTAAAAAAGAACTTTAAAACTCTTGTGCACTGGTATATGTTTAACATTTAGAAAATATCAGACCAGGTCTGAAGGCCCCCTCTCCCATAGGCCAAAACCTTCACCTAAATTACAAACAGACAAACCAAGCCACGAGAACAGCTCATAGCAAGTTCAACTGTAATCATTAACAAATTTAGGGTGGCTTTTCTTTTAGTTTAAAATCACACTTAAAACTTGGAAAGCGCCAGCTCAGATCTAGGCGACTTTCTCGTGTAGATGCTTCCCAAACAGCTCACCACATGCAAACTGAGAGAGAAAGACCCACACTCAGCTCCCATTATTCAGCTGAGGTCCGTACCCCTGCGCCGATCATCATTGCCGGTTGCCTGATCTGCTTATTCCATAAACACACATCTCAAATAAAATGAAGAAAAATTTACTGGATGGCTACAAAAACGTACATATTGGCATATTAGATCATATTTTCCCCATCCTCAATTCCTACTTGAACCAACATTTATAATACAACTGTTTCTTTATTCCTTTATTCTTTTATTAGGATGTGGTGGTGACTGTGAGGTCAGCATTTGTTACCCCTCCAACTGCCCATGAACAAGGCCATTTCAGAAGACAGCCGAGACTCAAGTTATGTTTAGAATAGAGTAGGACATGAATGAACTACTCGTATTTTTAGGACAAATGATGATAGTCATTAATGGTGGCTGTGAAAGCAACACTCAATTCCAGACTTGGTCATTGAACTGAATTTAAAATCTCACCAAGGCATGTGCTGGAATTAAGCCACAATGCCTCTTTTTCCTGCAATACAATTAAACATGTCTATCGGTTGTGTTGCTTTAGGACTCAGTTGTATCTCTCCATTTGGATTGTGGGAAACCCACACAGACACAGGGAGAATTTGCAAACTCCACAGACAGTTGCCCAAGGCTAGAATCGAACCCAGGTCCCTAGCGCTGAGAGGCAGCAGTACTGACCACTGAGCCACCATGCTGCCCCTACGTGTTGATCACCCTAATTGAGTGTACACCCTTGGAGACTGGAAATACTCCTAGTATCCAAAAAGGAAGTTCACAAATGAGCCAATGATTTATTTTGTGATGCAGCTCAGTTCTTTGCACACGTCATTCTGCTCTTGCACGTACTACAGTGCACTTTCTTGAAATGTGAAGTGATCAAGTTTCTGCACTTCATTTTTCATTTCAGAGGTTTTTCCCAAGAAAGTCTTTCCCAGGAAATCAGCTTTAATGTTAACTTATAACTAAACAGCAGTAACAACGCAGCCTGACCCTGTTAACATCCACACCCACAACAGCAAGAAGAAGCTGGGGTTCAAGCCGATTCTCCCTCTCTCTCTCCAGCCTCAGGGAAGTGCGGCCCAGCAATGCATTGGGGTGCAATGGTAGTTGAGATAAAGGTATAGACCTGGGATCTTTGAAATTTTTAAGATCCGCATTATGGGCATTTGTGACAAGGCCAGCATTTATTGCTTAACTATAGTTGTGCTCAAGAAAGGAGCATTCATGTGGTGTACATAGACAATTTGACCCAAAAACAGTCAAGGAATAGTGTTATAGTTCTAAGTTGGGTGCATGATTTGAAGAGGAGCCTGAAGATGACTTTTCCATGCATTTGCTGCTCTTATCCTTTGGGTGGTAGAGGTTGTGGATTTGGAAGATGCTGTTAAAAGAGCCAAATAGTGAGGTTGGAGAATGTGACCTTGTCACTGTGGAGAAATGGTCCTATGGCTAATTGGTCACACAGCAAAGATTGTGTTTTCTTTTTGGCAATTAAAATAACATCAGCATAATGAATAAATATGATGTACAGTTAGTAACTGGAATATAAAAATAGGAAAGTGGTCATACCTATATTTAGATATTTCATTTCATTAATTATTTGGATGGAAAGCCCTTTTGCGATTGAACCACACTTTCGGAGACTCTTCAATGCAGAATTAAAAGTTAACAAGTTTGGCTGCACTTTTTGTTCAGCCATTTGCTTCAGTAGCTCCTGATTTCAAAAGAAATGAAAAAGTTAGTGAACATAAATAAGAATCCAGGTGTCATAACAACTTCGGACTTGCAAGATTCTCAGGAGTAACAGAAGCAAAACAAGGGTGATTGTAGATTCAACAGTGACATCTGAAAAGAAAAGAATTGCAGATTGTGGGAAATGAATGAGAGAGCATGATTAATTTTGATAATACTTTCAAAGAATATTATTACGGATCAAATAGACCTCTCTTATGCTTTTATGACAAGTTCTTGCTTGTGACACCTTCATCCCAAAATGAGTGAAAGTAAAATACTATAGACACAAAATTGGTTGAATGATTGGAAACAGAGAAACAGAGTACTGGAATGGTTTATGGATATTTTTCAACCTGAATGAAGGCGTGTAGTGGAGTTCTCCAGGAATCAGTACCCCTGTGTTTCCTGATGCATATTAATGATCTAGACCTTGGGGCTCAGGGGTCAATTTCCAAATTTGCAGCTAATACAAATTTTTGAAGCACTAAACTATGAAGAGAACAGTGCAGAACTCCAAAATGACAGTCAAGTTGAAGTAGGCAGATGGGTGGCAGATCAAGTTCAACATGGAAGTGTGAGGTGAGACATTTTAGTAGCAAGAACATGGAGAAACAATACATACAGGGAGTGCAATTCTTAATGGTGTGTAAGAGAAGAGGAACCTGTGTATGTGCACAGATCAGAAGGCAGCAGACGAAGTGGAGGGCTACTAATAAAACAGTGTCCTCAGCTTTATCAATGGGGCATAGATTATAAAAGCAAGTACTTTACAAACGTGTTCGATCTCAGTTAGAACATACGGTACAATCTGGGTGTCACACTACACGAGTGATTTGAACTCACTGAAGGGAGTGCAGAAATGGTTTGCAAGATTCGTTCCTCAGATGAGAAATGTCATTTTGAGGATAGATTGGAAGATTGGGTTTGTGCTCCTTGAACAGGAGATTTGATAGAAGTTTTCAAAATCTTGAGGTGGCTGTACAGGATCGAAAATAAAATGATACAGACTTAAAATAATTTGAAATGTCATGTGAGAAAAGACTTTGGCAAGTCAGAGCCAATTGAGGTGCTCAAGTGGGAATTTTTCCCTATTCAAATAACCAGAGTGAAAAGGTATGGGGAATGGTGCTTTAAACTGTAAGCTAGAGATTAGGTGGTGTTAACAGCTTCTCTTATTTCCTAGGTTGCCTCTTAATTCTAGGGGCATCAGGGATTGGGAACTGAATCACTGGGGCTTCAGGCACTCTGGTATGAAGCAGACACACTCCTTTGTTTCAATTTAGGAAATGTGGGCATCACTGGTTGGGCCAACATTTATTATACATCCCAATTACCCACAAAGTGGCAGTAGTGAGCTGCCCTCTTCAACTACTAAAGTCTATTTGGCATAGGGTCATCCACAGTGCTGTTAGGGAGAGAGTTCGAGGATTTTGACGCAGTAACACTGAAGGAATGAGAATATACTTCTAAATCAGGATTATAAGTGGCTCAGAGGAGAACTTGCAGGTGGTGGTATTCCCATCTATCTGCTGCCCTTGCCTTTCTAGACAGTTGAGAGTTTGGAAAATGCTGTTGGAGGGACCTTGGTGAATTTCTATGCACCTTGTAGTTGATACACATTGCTGCTGCAGAGGACTGGTGGAGGGGGTGAATGTTTGTTGGTAGGGTGTAAATCAAATGGATTCTTTTCTCAGAGATGGCACTGAACTTGATTGACAGGCTTAGGAGAGTCAGGTCACGTAGTTACTCGCTCTAGGATTGTAAGCTTTTGGACCGCCGAATCAGCCGCAGTTTCAGTACATCAATAACATTCACCAGCCAAAGACAGATCAACAGGCTAGCTTTCTACTCACCACAATTAAATCCACTTTCTCATTGTACATCTCCTTTAATTCTGGCACTGCTGATATTAGTGCATTAAAAGTATGAACATCCGCTGTAAAATAGATTGTTTATTAATGGATAAATAAATACATACATACTTGTATTGATATAGTACCTTTAACATAATAAAATGTCCCAAGGGACCTCTCATTGGCATTGCTAAAATTTGTGACTGAACCACAAAAGGAGTAAGTAGGGCAGATGGCCAAAACTTTGGTAAAGTGTTTTCAAGGGAATTCCAGAGATTCCAGTTCCAGCAGCCGAAGGCACTAGCGTTAGGCATGTGCCACAGATAGGAAGGGCTGATTGCACACAGAAAATGGTCTCTATGGTGCCATAAATGTCAGAGTCTTAAATTGACCATGCAGTTCAAGAAGTGGGGCTGGCACAGCACAGCAAAATGGTCAGGAATATTGCGTGACTAGTGATTAAAAATAAGGAAGGGAGGGGTTCTGAAGGGATTCAGAATCAAAAATGAGAATCTAAAAATTGT